>NC_064629.1:115258303-115574017 GCF_023864275.1 Schistocerca cancellata
CATTCTGCTTTACAATTGCGGCTTGTTCGTTTCGTGGTTCTGGTTCACTTGAAGAACTACATCTCTAATTCCGACGAAAGGTGTTTAGCCTAACAGGATGAAAAAGAGTGAACAGACCACGTAGTACTCGGTCTCTGAAGGACGATCAAAAATGTTCAAATGTGTGTGAAATCTTATACGACTTAACTGCTAAGGTCATCAGTCCCTAAGCTTACACATTACTTAAACTAAATTATCTTAAGGACAAACACACACACCCATGCCCGAGGGAGGACTCGAACCTCCGCCGGGACAGGCCGCACAGTCCATGACTGATGGACGATCTTCATCAATAGCGTGGCTTATTGCACCAGCATGTGAGGCACTACGTAAAGCGCGATAGGACATCTTTCAGCCATCTGCGTTCGAAGAAGCTACCTCTGAGCTGAGCATTGCGATGACATCTCTCTTAAACGACCGCCAAAAAATAACCGCTTACCTGTTTACTATCTCTGTATGTACTGTCACATTATCGAAAAACTATTTCACTTCAATTAATTTCAGTAACTACACATGTTCTACATTCTATATACCGTTTCTTAGTCCTCGAAGTTTCGCGTTACTCGCATAGCTTCTGAACGTAGTTCTCCCGTCATGTTCAACAGACACTTGTTGCATGGAATTTTCCACGTATTTCCCGGGCTGCCACGGAGGGAATAAGTGAGAAAAGGGAAGACAGGCTTTGAATTTTTACGCTGCTGTTCAAAGGGCTTCTCCTTGTCATTTTCAGGAAGCAACCCATTAAAACTGATATCGGCTTAAATGAAACGCTGCATGACAACTCGATGCCCATTAACGCAGATTTGTTAAGGCTGTTGGTTAAGACAATTCTCCCAGTCATTTTCAGGGAACAATTTGAAAATAGTGTTTTTTCTATAAATTAAACATTCGATCTGATCTGACAATGTGGGTCACCAAAACTTCGGTTTTATAATGTGTGCCAAAATGAAAAGAGACTACAGTAATACAGGGTGGTCCATTGATACTGACTGGGCCAAACATCTCACGAAATAAGTATCAAACGAAAAAACTACAAAGAACGAAACTCGTCTAACTTGAAGGGGGAAAGCAGATGGCGCTATGGTTGGCCCGCTAGATGGCGCTGCCATAGGTCAAACGGATATCAACTGCGGTTTTTTAAATACTAACCAACATTTTTATTACATATTCGTGTAGTACGTAAAGAAATATGAATGTTTTAGTTGGACCACTTTTTTCGCTTTGTGATAAATGGCGCTGTAATAGTCACAAGCGTATAAGTACGTGTTATCACGTAACATTCCGCCAATCGGACGGTATTTGCTTCGTGATACATTACCCGTGTTAAAATGGACCGTTTACCAATTGAGGAAAAGGTCGATATCGTGTTGATGTATGGCTATTGTGATCAAAATGCCCAACGGGCGTGTGCTGTGTATGCTGCTCGGTATCCTGGACGACTTCAGCCAAGTGTCCGGACCGTTCGCCGGATAGTTATGTTATTTAAGGAAACCGGAAGTGCTCAGCCCAATGTGAAACGTCAACCACGACCTGCAACAAATGATGATGCCCAAGTAGGTGTTTTCGCTGCTGTCGCGTCTAATCCGCACATGAGTAGCAGACAAATTGCGCGAGAATGGGGAATCTCAAAAACGTCGGTGTTGAGATTGCTACATCAACTCGATTGCACCCGTACCATATTTCTATGCACCAGGAATTGCATGGCGACGACTTTGAACGTCGTGTACAGTTCTGCCACAGGGCACAACAGAAATTACGGGACGATGACAAATTTTTTGCACGCGTTCTATTTAGCGACGAAGCGTCATTCACCAACAGCGGTAACGTAAGCCGAAATAATATGCACTATTGGGCAACGGAAAATCCACGATGGCTGCGACAAGTGGAGCATCGGCGACCTTGGCGGGTTAATGTATGGTGCGGCATTATGGGAGGAAGGATAATTGGCGCCGGCCTGAGTGGCCGTGCGGTTCTAGGCGCTACAGTCTGGAACCGAGCGACCGCTACGGTCGCAGGTTCGAATCCTGCCTCGGGCATGGACGTGTGTGATGTCCTTAGGTTAGTTAGGTTTAATTAGTTCTAAGTTCTAGGCGACTGATGACCTCAGAAGTTGAGTCGCATAGTGCTCAGAGCCATTTGAACCATTTGATAATTGGTCCCCATTTTATCGATGGCAATCTAAATGGTGCAATGTATGCAATTTTGTCATATGATGACATGATGGAGACCGTGGCTGTAGTTTGAAGACAAATGTTGATGGTGTTAGGACAGCAACCAGCCACAAATTTGTGGCTGGTTGCTGTCCTAACACCATCAACATGGTGCAACGTATGCTGGTTCCCTACGTAATGTTCTACCGATGTTACTACAAGATGTTTCACTGCATGACAGAATGACGATGTACTTCCAACATGATGGATGTCCGACACACAGCTCGCGTGCGGTTGAAGCAGTATTGAATAGCATATTTCATGACAGGTGGATTGGTCGTCGAAGCACCATACCATGGCCCGCACGTTCACCGGATCTGACGTCCCCGAATTTCTTTCTGTGGGGAAAGTTGAAGGATATTTGCCATCGTGATCCACCGACAATGCCTGACAACATTCGTCAGCGCACTGTCAATGCATGTGCGAACATTACGGAAGGCGAATTACTCGCTGTTGAGAGGAATGTCGTTAGACGTATTACAAAGGCACTGAGGTTGACGGATATCATTTTGAGCATTTATTGCATTAATGTGGTATTTACAGGTAATCACGCTGTAACAGCATGATAAATTCACAAAGGTACATGTATCACATTGGAACAACCGAAATAAAATGTTCAAACGTACCTACTTTCTGTATTTTAATTTAAAAAACCTACCTGTTACCAACTGTTCGTCTAAAATTGTGAGCCATATGTTTGTGACTATTACAGCGCCATCTGCCACAAAGCGAAAAAAGTAGTCCAACTAAAACATTCATATTTCCTTACGTACTACACGAATATGTAATAAAAATGGGGGTTCCTATTTAAAAAAACGCAGTTGATATCCGTTTGACCTATGGCAGCGCCATCTAGCGGGCCAACCATAGCGCCATCTGGTTTTCCCCTTCAAGTTAGACAAGTTTCGGTCTTTGTAGTTTTTTCGTTTGACGCTTATTTCGTGAGATATTTGGCCCAGTCACGATCAGTGGAACACCCTGTATATAAAGAAATTTTTAGTAACAGTATTATAATTACAGTTCATGTGGAACAGTACAATTATACATCACTGCCGCGCGGGATTAGCCGAGCGGTCTCAGGCG
Organism: Schistocerca cancellata; assembly: GCF_023864275.1. Lineage (NCBI taxonomy): Eukaryota > Metazoa > Arthropoda > Insecta > Orthoptera > Acrididae > Schistocerca > Schistocerca cancellata. The sequence goes on from NC_064629.1 coordinate 115,261,636, forward strand.
CTGCAGTCATAGACTGTGCGGATGGTCCCAGCGGAGGTTCGAGTCCTCCCTCGGGCATGGGCGTGTGTGTTTGCCCTTAGGATAATTTAGGTTAAGTAGTGTGTAAGCTTAGGGACTGATGACCTTAGCAGTTAAGTCCTATAAGATTTCACACACATTTGAACATTTTTGATAATAACTACCAATAACATTGGCGCACCGATCGCAGCCAGCAAGAAGAGATTGGATGGCTTCAGTATAGCTACTCCTGGGTGGGGTCCAAGAGAAATACGGACCCTGCAACGAACTTGTGACGTCACACTAGTCGGCTTGTCCGCCATACTTCACGAGGGCTCGGATTCGTGCAGCACCCACGGGAAACCAGCGTGTAGTTGAAAAGGTATCCACTAAAGGTCTTAACTTTTGATGTGTGTTGTCGAAACGTTGCATGCATTTAAACGTGCAGTAAAGAATTATTAAACTCGTCCGAAATAGTTACTGCCTCCCGGCCGGAGTCGACTGCTTGCGTCACGTACTGTGACGAACGTGCCACGACCTGTCTTTCTCGTGGGTTTCCCTCCTGTGATGCTAACGGATCAAGTTTCCCACGGCATCCGGCACTTCCTTGTCACAAGTGAGAACCTCTGAAGCTCTGACCTTTCGGAAATTGTTTTGAGGGCCCGAAGAGTTGCGAGTCACATAGGGAGATATCTGATGCTGTTATCATCAAAAATATTCTGCACCATGCGAGACAATGCTCTTCGTGAACCTCCTTCATCCGGCGATAAATTTTTGAAGCATGCTCCCCTTATGTGCGAAATTGAATAAGCGCCCTTTGTGCTGACCGGGAAGAAACCTTCATGCAGTGAACTGCGCAAACAACTCTCGAGAAATGAGGAAACTGCTGCGACGCCGTTAACTCTGCTTGCGCAATTGAGGGTGCCACCACAACGTCTCTCAACACATACATTCACTCACTGGGATTGCATACATCGCTGTTACAGTGAAGGTCTCCCTCCGGTAGGGTATACCTTATTACAGTGAGGTTACGGTAATTTTTCTCATTTTTAAACGTATATAAGAATCACAGTGAATCTAAATTATGTAGGCCGTACAGTGAATTCGCATTCTCACTAGGAAGGAAGGAAGATGCGGGTTCAACGTCCCACTGATGCTGAACTCATTACAGATGGAGCACACGGCTCAATCAATCAACACGAAATATTTGTGAACCAGCTTAGGGCCCACTGCTCCTTTCGCGTAGACTATATGGTCTCCACAGATTTCCTTTTTTTTTATCGAATTTTTATATTGTTCACAAATTGCAACACATTCTAATCATTTTACGCTAATTATGGCCATAGAAGCATGGTCTTTTCAGAATGTACATCTGACGAAAAGGCGATTTGGTAGCTGGAATCCAAGGCTTTTGTTAATTATGTCTTTTACGTCTTATAATGATATTTTCAAAGAAACTTTCATCCCCTAATCCCCCAAGACGTATTGCTTTGTATAGAATCGAGAAGCGCAAGACCAGTTTTATAGATATAGCTTTAAAATTTATTTAATATAAAGAAATATTTTTCATGCCCATTTCACCCCCCGGCGGGTTTAATTTACAAAAACAGTGGTACACGTAATTTTTAATGTTGTAACAGAGAAGCTAAATACAAATTTTCGTAGGTTTAGCTTTGAAAATGCTTTCATAATGAAATAATTCTATAAAACTTTTCATCCCCTATTTCACTCACTTAGGAGGTTGACTTTGCATGAATACTGAAACGCATATTTTCTTTAATCCTAACCGAGGAGTCGAATACCAATTTTCATAGATGTATCTTCAAAAATGCTTAGGTCATTATTTAATAATGACTTATTTTCAAAAATGTTTCACCCACTATTTTATCCCCTTAGTGGTTCAGTTTCAAAAAATTATGAAACACGTATTGTCTTTATTTCTGACTGAGAAACCAAATACCAGTTTTCGTATTCCTAGCTTCAAAATTGCCTTAATAGCAACATAATTTCAAAAAGCCTTTCATCCAAGGTTTTACCCACGTAGGAGTGCAATTTCGAACAATGCCTTCTTAAACGATGCATACAGTATAAGATGGACGCCCTCTCCAAATTTCAAGTTTCTATCGTTAGCGGTTTGGGCTGAGCGACGATGAGTCAGTGAATCAGCGCGGCCCTATTCCACTGTCTTGGTGGTTGAATTTCCAAAAACAGTATTTTTCCATTCCTAACCGAGAAGCAAAGTACCAATTTTCAAAGATTTAGCTTTAAAAATGCTTTCACAATTAAATATTTTCATAGAACATGTCATCCTTGATTTCAACACCTTACGGGTTGAATTTCCAAAAATAGTGAACTAGGTCGTGCAGCCAAATTCAAATTTTCATCAGTTTAGTTTTAAAATTCTTTCATAACGCAATATTTTCATAAAACATTTAATCCTCTATTTCACTCCCTTAGGGGTTGAAATTTCAACAAAACTTAAACATGTCTGTTTTTCCCTTTTTTTTTTTTTTTTTTTTTTTTTAGTCGACAAGTCAAATACCAGTTTTCATAAATGCAACTTTGAAAATGCTTTAATAGTTCTTTAATAATGATATACTTTTTGTTAAAAATTCACCCACTGCTTCACCCCCATATTTATAAATGCTGAAATATGTATTTCTTTATTTCTAATCGAGAAACCAAATACCAATTTTCGTAGGTCTATCTTCAAAACTGGTTAATAGTGACATATGTTCAAAAAACCTTTCCTCTCTTATTTCACGCCCTTAAGGGTGGAATTTCGAAAAATCCTTTCTTAAACGACGCCTGCAGTATAAGATCAATACCAATTCCAGATTTCAAGTTTGTATCCTTAGCGACCTGGCCTGAGCGCTTATGAGTCAGTGAATGAGTCAGTCAGTTGATAAACTGCATTTTTACACTGATCAACCTGAACGTTAGACCATCTGCGTAACAACCGGTATGTCCCTTTGTCACGGATAACAGGGGCAACGCGTCGCCGCATGGCAGCAGTGAGGCCTTGATAGATAGCTGGAAGGAGTTAGCACCACATCTGCACACACGAGACATCAAATTCCCGTGAAGTTCGAGGACGGGGGCGATGAGCACTGACGCCACATTCAATGACATCGCAGATGCGTTCGATTGGGTTCAGATCTGGCCAGTTGGGCGCCAGCCCATCAATTGGAACTCGTCCCTGTGGTTCTCGAACCACGCCATCACACTTCAGTTGTGACATGGCGCATTATGTTGTTGAATAATGTCGCTGTTGGCGGGAAACATGATCGTCATGAAGGGGCGTACGTGGTCTGCAACCAGTGTACGATACTCCTTGGCCGTCATGGTGCCTTGCACGAGCTCCACTGGACCCATGAATGCCCACGTGAATGTTCGCCGTCAGCTTGTGTCCGTTCCGCAGTGCGCAGAACGGTACTGTTTCCCTGAAAGATGACGGATTCGCGCACTACCATCGTCATGATGAAGAAGGTATCTGGATTCATCAAACATGCAACGTTCTGCCACTGCGCCAACGTTGGCTGTCGAAAGTGACGTGCCCATTCAGCCGTAGTTGCCGATGTCGCCGTGTTAACATTGGCACACGCGTGGGTCATCGCCAGCGGCGTCCTATCGTTAGGTGTGTTCGGTGCACTGTGTGTTCAGACACACTTGTACTCTATCAATCATCAAATTCTGACGTTATTTTCGCCATTGTGTGTATTCTGTATTAAACGGGGGACATAGAAACGACGAGAAGGTTTCGTCCCGCCGTAGCCCTCAGTGGTTCACAACCCCACAACTGACCACAGCAGGCCACCCACCACACCGAACCCAGGGTTACTGTGCTTTTCGACCCCCAGTGGACCCCCCCCCACCCCCGCCCTCCTCCACTGGGAACCTTTCATACCAGACGAGTGTAACCCCAAATGTTTGCGGGGTAGAGTAATTTTGGTGTAGGCGTACGTGGAATCAGTGTTTGCGCAGCAATGGCCGACATAGTGTAACTGAGGTGGGATAAGGGGAACCAACCCGCATTCGCCGAGGTAGATGGAAGACTGCCTTAAAAACCATGCACAGGCTGGCCAGCACACTGGACCCCGACACTAATCCGCCGCCGGCCGCGGTGGTCTCGCGGTTCTGGCGCTGCAGTCCGGAACCGCGGGACTGCTACGGTCGCAGGTTCGAATCCTGCCTCGGGCATGGGTGTGTGTGATGTCCTTATGTTAGTTAGGTTTAAGTAGTTCTAAGTTCTAGGGGACTTATGACCTAAGATGTTGAGTCCCATAGTTCTCAGAGCCATTTGAACCATTTTTTTGAACTAATCCGCCGGGCGGATACGTGATGGAGACCGGCACGCTTTCCCACTTGGGAAGTAGCGCGTTAGACCGAGTGGCTAGCCGGACGGGCGAGTTTCGCCATAGTTCACTGCCTGTCCAGTTTTACTAGTCCGCCCAGCCTACGATGTCCAACATTTGTATTGGGGGGGGGGGGGGGAGGGAATGGCCGCCCAACCCCACGACATTTGGACGTGGTATCACCTTCATTTCGTCACTTGCTGAAGATCCCCCTCTCCAAACACCCGACAAGTCGTGCATTATCCGAAATTCTAGTGCCGAACCTCCGGGCCATAACAATCTGCCCTCGGTCAAACTTAGAGAGATCGAGCACCTTCCCCATTCTACACGGTCCGCAGCTCGTGGTCGTGCGGTAGCGTTCTCGCTTCCCACGCCCGGATTCCCGGGTTCGATTCCCGGCGGGGTCAGGGATTTTCTCTGCCTCGTGATGACTGGGTGTTGTGTGCTGTCCTTATGTTAGTTAGGTTTAAGTAGTTCTAAGTTCTAGGGGACTTATGACCTAAGATGTTGAGTCCCATAGTTCTCAGAGCCATTTGAACCATTTTTTTGAACTAATCCGCCGGGCGGATACGTGATGGAGACCGGCACGCTTTCCCACTTGGGAAGTAGCGCGTTAGACCGAGTGGCTAGCCGGACGGGCGAGTTTCGCCATAGTTCACTGCCTGTCCAGTTTTACTAGTCCGCCCAGCCTACGATGTCCAACATTTGTATTGGGGGGGGGGGGGGGGGAGGGAATGGCCGCCCAACCCCACGACATCTGGACGTTGTATCACCTTCATTTCGTCACTTGCTGAAGATCCCCCTCTCCAAACACCCGACAAGTCGTGCATTATCCGAAATTCTAGTGCCGAACCTCCGGGCCATAACAATCTGCCCTCGGTCAAACTTAGAGAGATCGAGCACCTTCCCCATTCTACACGGTCCGCAGCTCGTGGTCGTGCGGTAGCGTTCTCGCTTCCCACGCCCGGATTCCCGGGTTCGATTCCCGGCGGGGTCAGGGATTTTCTCTGCCTCGTGATGACTGGGTGTTGTGTGCTGTCCTTAGGTTAGTTAGGTTTAAGTAGTTCTAAGTTCTAGGGGACTGATGACCATAGATGTTAAGTCCCATAGTGCTCAGAGCCATTTTGAACCATTCTGCACGCGGACAGCACGCTCACTGATGTTACATGAACAATGCGTGTGTCTGACTAGCAGTCATTTCTCGCCAGGTAACGCTGCTATCGCCTGAACTTGTTTATATCTATAATAGGTGGGTGGTCGTAATTGTTATGGTGTAAAGTCAAGCGCCAGCACGCCAGTGTGGTCTGTGTATATAGAGATTATATACAGAATCTTCATCGTGGATCACTGTGCTATTACTGAAAACCAGATCAAAATCCCTGCAGTATTTCCTGAGTTCTGTTATAGATTATGTGTGCAATATAAGTTCGTAATTTAAAAAAAAATATATTTTTATTTGATGTAACTACAGATTAACAATTTTCGGATATTTCCCTTACTTGTAATCTGAAACGTTGCATCTTGCCAAATTCCAAGGTTGTAGGTCAAAGGAAAGTACCCTATACGTTTTGATGAGAAAGTTTACGAGTATCAAAATGTCGCAGTACCTTTTGATTGAACTGACTTAGTAGCTTAAATGTTTTACACGGCTAAGTGACTGTAGACTGTAGTACGTGATTCAAATTTCAACTTGATACCTCTGCCAGTTCCCGAGAAGGCGGGGTCTTAACAGTCGGACGGACAGACAGACAGAGGGACAACTGAGTGGTCCCATAACAGCTCCGTTTTTACCGATTGAGGAACGGATCCCTAAAAAAGAAAATGAAGCAACATTCCTCCGCAAAACGTAGAAGGGCTTTTTTTACAGCGTTGTTCAATATACTTTCTAAAAGGCTACTAATATTGGTAAATAATTTTGTTACTTCTATTGTGGGTTCAACTCTTTATCCTGGAGAATGGAAAACAAAGTTTTACAAATACTACTCGAAATCGATGTATAAACTGTTGTACAGGGTTATTACACAAATGATTGAAGCGATTTCACAGCTCTACAATAACTTTATTATTTGAGATATTTTCACAATGCTTTGCACACACATACAAAAACTCAAAAAGTTTTCTTAGGCATTCACAAATGTTCGATATGTGCCCCTTTTTGTGATTCGGCAGACATCAAGCCGACAATCAAGTTCCTCCCACACTCGGCACAGCATGTCCCCATCAATGAGTTCGAAAGCATCGTTGATGCGAGCTCGCAGTTCTACCGCCCAGATTCGCACATTGTGTCTGTTCACTGCACCATTAAGAAAAAATGTTGCTTCATCACTGAAAACAAGTTTCGCACTGAACGCATCCTCTTCCATGAGCTGTTGCAACCGCGCCGAAAATTCAAAGCGTTTGACTTTGTCATCGGGTGTCAGGGCTTGTAGCAATTGTAAACGGTAAGGCTTCTGCTTTAGCCTTTCCCGTAAGATTTTCCAAACCGTCGGCTGTGGTACGTGTAGTGCCCTGCTTGCTTTATTCGTCGACTTCCGCGGGCTACGCGTGAAACTTGCCCGCACGCGTTCAACCGTTTCTTCGCTCACTGCAGGCCGACCCGTTGATTTCCCCTTACAGAGGCATCCAGAAGCTTTAAACTGCGCATACCATCGCCGAATGGAGTTAGCAGTTGGTGGATCTTTGTTGAACTTCGTCCTGAAGTGTCGTTGCACTGTTATGACTGACTGATGTGAGTGCATTTCAAGCACGACATACGCTTTCTCGGCTCCTGTCGCCCTTTTGTCTCACTGCGCTCTCGAGCGCTCTGGCGGCAGAAACCTGAAGTGCGGCTTCAGCCGAACAAAACTTTATGAGTTTTTCTACGTATCTGTAGTGTGTCGTGACCATATGTCAATGAATGGAGCTACAGTGAATTTATGAAATCGCTTCAATCATTTGTAATAGCCCTGTATATAAACTGTTGTATAAACACCTATTTAAACGTGTAGGCTTTGCAAACAGTCAGTTTACAAAATGGTTCAAATGGCTCTAAGCACTATGGGACTTAACATCTGAGGTCATCAGTCGCCTAGACTTAGACCTACTTAAACCTAACTAACCTAAGGAAATCATACACATCCATTTCCGAGGCAGGATTCAAACCTGCGACCGTAGCAGCAGCGCCGTTCCGGACTGAAGCGCCTAGAACCGCTCGGTTACACCGGCCGGCTTGTCAGTTTACCGTGAGTTTATGTATATAATGTCCCTCAGTCTTGCTCCTGGCGAGCGAAACTACCCGTTTCCGTGCTTGTTGTGATTGTAAGAATATCTCATTTACCTTTCTATTCAACATCTTTATTCTCGAATCTAGAACCCGAGAAATTAATTCTTGAGCGCAGAATTAGTTTCCAAACTAACTACGACCAAGGTCTCCCGGCAGTTATCACAGCTGCTAGACGCCTTGGGACGCGCCCTATTAACAATATAATTACACGCAGCTGGTAGGGCGACTACAGAGGAGTTACATATATCGGTCCAGCAATTTTCAGTCTTTATATTTACATAATATGAGAAGGGCAGGTCATGATAAACACTTTTATGGCCACATCAAATGCCACATCGGTTCCGGTGGCTACATTCTACACGATGAAGTGTGAGGCACTACCATCAAACAAATATTAATGCTGTCACTACGGACACCTCGCAGGTGATGCGTGGAGCTGTAGTACTGTCGCGTGTTTACATGTTCGTGACCAGAGTGGAGAGCTGCACCTGCCGCTAACGACGTGTGTGCGAAAGTGGAATTACACCACTCTGCGTTCGTCCGCCGCAATCTCGGGTATATTTGAAAAGCACTTTCCTTATAATTCGGCGGAGTGCTTTAAAATATTCCCTTTAGTAAATCGTCCATTTTTAGGATGCAAGTCACGTTCCTGATGTGTTTGAAATTCCGACTATCAGTACCACTGCTACGCACCGAGTAAAACTTTTATAGTTTTTTCAGGAATGGGAACTTCATTAAGTAGTGTTGTTTTTCTCGGCAGGATTTCTGCACTGTCTCCATTACTAATGCAGTCTCTGTTAGTGTTACTGTGACACTTCCTTGCTGCACAGAATGTGACTATATTATCAAAAATGGTTCAAATGGCTCTGAGCTCCTATGGGACTTAACATCTATGGTCATCAGTCCCGTCGAACTACTTAAACCTAACGACATCACACAACACCCAGTCATCATGAGGCAGAGAAAAATCCCTGACCCCGCCGGGAATCGAACCCGGGAACCCGATCGCGGGAAGCGAGAACGCTACCGCGCGACCACGATCTGCGGAGGACTACGTTATCTCTGCAACGCCGTGGTAGAACGGAACAGAAGAAAACGCGTGCTAGTTGATTACCAGCAACCATTAAGAGTTTAGTTTCAGACAAGGCACGATTTAAACATAATTTAAAAGAAGTTTTTGTGGCCAATTCCTTCTATTCCATCCATGAGTTCCTCAAAAAGTGCAGTAGACCATTACAAAGAAAATTTTTATACTTTTATTTTTGACAATACTAGGTTGTAACAGCTAAGTAACTACCTACTGTGTGATTGATGGATGTATGTAAATCAGATGAAGTATTACGTCTGTAAATAGTGGAAGTTTAATTTTAAATCTTGTTCATAATCTGACTGTTCTTAACTGAGGATCACTGAAATGAATAATTTACTTTAATTTTTGACAATACTTGGTTGTAGTAGCCAAGAAACTAGCAAATGTCTGAATGATGGATTTAATGAAAGCAAATGTAAGTATTAAACCTGTAAATATTAGAAGTTTAAATTTAATTCATGTACATAATTTTACTGTTTATTGACTGAGGATCATTAAAATTAATGAAACTCAAGTTTTTCTAATTACATTTTTGTAATGTGTTTATCTGACATTTTCCACACCCAGGAGGATTCCCTCTTTTATGGGTCTATGGAATGAATAATTAATCTAATCTAATCTAATCTGAATGAGCGGATTGTACTGTGAGAGATGCTGGGAACATTCAGCTGCGCCGAAAGACAAAGACTTGGGTTCGAGTTGCAGGCTCTCATTGAGTTTCATTACATGAAACGCTGAGGAATATTATCTTTCACTGACTTTCATCCCAACACGGGTTTAGTTTACTGACGGCTCAGCATTCGGTGAACTGAGTGCAGAAATATTCTGTGAGCTACACATGGCCGACCAGCTTTCACGAGCTCGTGTCTTCATCCGAGTGGCAGACCTGTTGCGACCGTACCGTATCCCTTAGCTTGAGAGTCTAATTCTTAAGTTTGACCGCTGCTTTGATGGGTGACATGGCTGTTCACAACAGGTCTCATGTATAAACTACAATGCTGATACGTAATACAGTAGCCATAAAGTTGATGTCACCACCTTATCTACTTTCCAAACGACAGTGGAGTTCGAATACGATTTATATCACCAAGTGCCACAATGCCAAGTCGTCAACACTCAGTTTGGGAACCTCAGTCACAGAAACTACTTCTAGAACATCTTACCCAGTGCGCCAGACGTTTTAGTTTCTCACAACGGTTAGAGTTGTCTGAAATTTACGTAAATGCATCACCCTAACCTGGCTTGCCGAAAAAGGAATAGTGAAAACAGAGAAAGTTGTGATGTATTTTCTACGTGGGGAAATGTGTGTGCGCGTGTGTGGGTGTGCCGGGCGCGGTGGTCTAGCGGTTCTAGGCGCTCAGTCCGGAACCGCGCGACTGCTACGGTCGCAGGTTCGAATCCTGCCTCGGGCATGGGTGTGTGTGGAGTTAGGTTTAAGAGGTTCTAAGTTCTAGGGGACTGATGACCACAGATGTTAAGTCCCATAGTGCTCAGAGCCATTTGAACCATTTTTTTTTTTTTTTGTGTGTGCGTGCATGCGAAATTTCATCATTATTTACACTAGTAGATACGCTACAGATAATGGCGAAGGAAATCTGCAAACTCATGTCAGCCGTATACAGAGTGGTCAGAAATGGTACGAATATCTTGTAAGGATCTTTCGGTGCAAGCGGTGCTAAGGAATAACTTTTACGAAAAAAATTCGATACGTTGCTCCGTTCAAATGGTTCAAATGGTTTCTGAGCACTATGGGACTTAACATCTTAGGTCATAAGTCCCCTAGAACTTAGAACTACTTAAACCTAACTAACCTAAGGACAGCAGACACATCTATACCCGAGGCAGGATTCGAAACTGCGACCGTAGCGGTCGCGCAGCTCCAGACTGTAGCGTCTAGAACCGCTCGGCCACTGCGGCCGGCTCGTTGCTCCGTTGGCGAGTCATTTAGCATTGAATTTAGTGGTCCGCCCGCAGATTCAAGCAGCCTCCTGGAGGAGATGTCGCCAAACGTGTTCTTGGTTTGGTTTTCTCAAACCGAACAGACGTTGGTTCAGTTCACTTAGCTTAAATTTGTTGCTTAAAAAAAACTCTGGTACTGAGAACTCACAGACCCACAGATGTCTGTGCATTACCGCATTTTAGCGCGCGCAAGTGCTTCAATTTGCGCTCAGAAATACCTGACTGGCTTACTTCAGTGCCAAATGACTCGGAAACGGCGCAGAGTACCGAATTCCTCTTTCTTAATAATTATTTCTCAGCACAACCTCCCCTGCATCACCCTTAAAAGCTTTGCAGACTATTTATGGCCACTCGCATAATGCAGGGCGTGTGCATCCCGACACACAGCTCTTTGGGGCTTCACGAAGCAATGCCGCCCATTGTTCTTTGATAGCATCGACTGCCGATTTCTTACTTTGACAGCTGTGCAGTTTGTATGTAATAGCTGAGTTAATAAGTTGGGTATTCGACGATTGTTACTGAAAGCATATTTCGTAACAGTTACTAGGCTACAAATTCTTATATTTCATCTCTTGCATACACTACAATAAAATTCTAGAATGTTATCATTTCGTTTTAATTTTTGGTAATCCGATGAACTAGCCAGACAGTCTCCAAAGTGTTACGTACAATACATATTATACACCTACTAATACGCAGGTTATTCCAGCAATTTTTCATGAAAGAGTAGATAGTTGCATACTTGCACTACCTACCACCTGTCGAGAAACTGCGGGTACTGCTTTGTCAAATGCGCGCTGGTGGAGTTCATAATAAAGCTGGTCATCTTCGCTTGACACTGAGTTGAACTGAATAGTTTAGTAACAAAAACTGAACTTGTATCACATACTTAAATTTTAATGTCACTCAGGTCCTACACAAAGACCCACTTCCTCGCGGCCGGCCGGAGTGGCCGTGCGGTTCTGGGCGCTACAGTCTGGAACCGAGTGACCGCTACGGACGCAGGTTTGAATCCTGCCTCGGGCATGGATGTGTGTGATGTCCTTAGGTTAGTTAGGTTTAATTAGTTCTAAGTTCTAGGCGACTGATGACCTCAGAAGTTGAGTCGCATAGTGCTCAGAGCCATTTTGAGCCACTTCCTCGTCAATGACCTTGCCGGAATTACGCTACAGTTTTGATTGCACATCCGTCTTCGTAGTTGCGCCTGTAGCCCACTGTAAATTTTTACGTAAATGGCAACAAAGTAAGTTAGATGAATAACTCTTATTTTTGTGAACAGGCCTAGAGAAACTCATCAAACTAGCTGAAACACTATAACGATAACAATTAAAACAGCGTTGAACAACTTTGAACTTTACCTGCGGCTGCAATACTCATGGGGAAAGGTGATGTGACATGTCATTTATTTTCAGACCAGTTTTATACTAATCGTCTTGCAGAGCGAATAATAGATTCGTGAGTGTTGTGTACATAGTTCCGCGTAGTCAGCGCGTACACAACTTTCCCACTTGAGCGCGCCCCACTAAGCACAACAGCGCAGGCGCAGCGCTCGTCTGTCTCCGCACTACGAGATGGCGCTGCCATAGAGACGGACCAAATTCTGCTTCCGCCGATCCGTGTATTAATATGTAACACAGCCAATGAGATTGCTGCTAACGTAGAACCTTTTCTCCTCGCGGATCACACCCGCGCAGTGATACATGAACGCTCGAGGTATTATAACGAGTGTACAGACCTCCGAATAGTCAGTCTGCATTTGCCTGCACAAGTCTGTACGAGTTCTACATTTGTCTGTACCAGTCTATAGTCAAGTTTCAGTCTAATAAGATTACCATATTCCTGTACATAGCCATGAAGATAAATGTATAGATACTTTTGCGAAGTATCAGAGATATATGTGAGAACAAGATTAACATACCAATACCAAAGGAACTTCAGATTGTCAGTTGTAAATAGCATCCAGAACCAAGTTAAGTCATTTTTATGCTTGTTATTATTTTAATAAATGTGTGTGAAAATTAATCAAGTTCTGTTTAAAGTTGGTCACCGTGAATCTGCTACTCTAAGCGTGCATGTGGCATTTCTATCGTCTGACCTAGCGGCGGAAGATAAACACGCCACGATAAGACCACGACACATATTGCTGACACTCGCCTACTTCGTTAGAGCGACCAGTCAAATAATTTGATGGTGTGTGTACTGAAAGTCTTACAGTACGCACACCACAGTGAGTAATGATGGAAATGGAAAACAGTAATCTACATTATGCTTAGTGAAACTGAGAAAGTATACATTGCGGCTCAAATGCGTCCTTGAGTGCTCATCTCACATAATGCCTTCGAGTATTGATTGGTATGTGTTGTACGGCGATTCATATTTGTTGCACGGTGTCAGGGTCATTTGCGTTGACGCTGATCAGAGGACTGATATTTCCTTCCGCTGCAGATGACAAGTTTGTGCAGTGCGAGTCTATTGTGCTGACGATTGTAATCTCCAGCTGCTTGTTTGCTTCAGCTCTAAGTATTTGATTTTGACGATTACCAATTTTTGGTGAATATGAAAGTTGAGAACTGCGTTTTGTAAACTTGCCGTGCGTTGTGTATACCGCCAAGATATCGGACACTGCTGCTCTCGATACACAAAACATACCGACAGTCTCCGCTATAGTGACTCAGCAATAATCTGTCAGAGGGAGGAGCCGCGCAGTCCGTGACAGGACGCCTCAAACCGCGCGGCCACTCCGTGCGGCCCAACAACCTGTACTCGTGCATTCATTATGTATACTCCTATACAGGGGAGACATTTTAATTGAAAGTCGCTTGCCCCGCATCGGGGGATAAATACGACATGCATGCTCTTCCGAAGTAACATTGTATGGTACTTCTGAAACAACGCATGCACTGTAATATCGTGCCGGCCACAGTAGCCGAGCGGTTCTAGTCGCTTCAGTCAGGAACCGCTCTGCTGCTACGGTCGCAGGTTCGAATCCTGCCCCGAGCTTGGATGTGTGTAATGTCCTTAAGTTAGTTAGGTTTAAGTAGTTCTAAGTTCTAGGTGACTGATGACCTCAGATAATAAGTCCCATAGTGCTCAGAGCCATTTGAACCCTTTTTTTTTGTACAAGAGAGGATCCTCCTATGCAACGAGCACATCGTAACCCCTTTTCATCTGCGCCTGCCATCCGAGAACAAGTAATGGACTACCTGTAGTATAGGGGACTGATGGCCGTAGATGTTAAGTCGCATAGTGCTCAGAGCCACTATCTGTAATATTCTGCGTCATCCTGAACCTCGGTTGGAGACAAGCATCAGCCGGATTAGGGAATTACTGCCCCGTGCATAGCTTGCCGGTAACACCACAACACCAACAACTGGATTTAGAGTGATGCCGTCACTGCGAAGCACTGATTGCTGATGAATGGCACCGCATCAAAAAAATGGTTCAAATGGCTCTCAGCACTATGGGACTTAACAGCTATGGTCATCAGTCCCCTAGAACTTCGAACTACTTAAACCTACCTAACCTAAGGACTGCACACAACACCCAGTCATCACGAGGCAGAGAAAATCCCTGACCCCGCCGGGAATCGAACCCGGGAACCCGGGCGTGGGAAGCGAAAACGCTACCGCACGACCACGAGCTGCGGACCATCGCATCATCTATAGTGATAAATTGCTGTTCTGCACTACCCGGATGACCGGCGTTGTCGAGTATGGCGGTGACCAGGAGATTCCGGAGAGGCAGACTGATTTTTTTTCCCTGGAGTCGTGGCGTCGGAAGTCGTCTTGTATGACATCAGGTAATGAGTGGTAGTGATTTAGGGAACTGAGACGAAACATCGGTGTATCACGGACTTTGTGCGTCCGTATGTTCGTGCAACAGTATCGTGGTATCATTTTTCAACAGCACAATGCTCGTTCACACGTGGCACATATTTCTATAAACTCCCTGCATGATAGTCCTCTGGCCAGCAAGATGCCTATAATTGCTTCCGATAGAACATGTGTGGAACCAGCTCGAACGTCAGTGCAAGTGTCCGGGATATCAGGGACCAGTTACAACAGTTTTGGGAGAGCTTGCCTCAGTAGAGGATGCAACAGCTTTGTGACACTCTTCCAAACCGAATCAGTGCACGCACCCAGGACAGAGCAGGTGCCACGCCACAGTGAAAACTGGGCTCATACTGCCAAGTTCTTTGTAAATATGACTCGATACTGTAATCATTGAAGTAACATCACGTACCCTCTCAACGCTTGAAGTTTCATTTCTTTTCGTCCTCCCCTTCAGGCTGCTTCACTTTTTTTGTCAGGCAGTGTATTTGTAAACATTTGTGTTTCCTATGTCCTACATCCGTAGTCCAGGTGGCAACACGCTAATCCTGTCCTTCAACCTGAGCCAGTACGTATCCTAGCAGTAGCAGAAAATGTCGTCACCAGTATTTTGCCGACAACCGGTGGAGAGGTACTGGCGTAGGGTTCTTGGGTAATGGACTAACCACCATTGATGTGTCGAATCAGTTCCCAAACCGCGTCACAGCTACTCAGGTAGTAAGGCTGTGTGATACTGTTGATATAGGTTCATTTGTATGCTGCAGATGTTAATGCTATGTACCTACATAGCGGTGCCAGAACGTGTCTGGTTAAAAAATAAAAAATATATATTAAAAAGATTGCGTTTTGCTGTAGGTGGAATTCAAAAACCCAAATAGAGGCTATCTGAATAGCCTCTATTGTGGATTGGCAAGACAGCCAACCCACTATGAGGACGCCGAAAGGCACGCGTTTAAACTCACGCAGGCTGCCGTGAGGTCTGGAACAGGACAAGGAATTGAGACTAGCAAAAAAGGTACGTAGCTTCTGCAATACTTAACTTTAATCCATAATTGGTGAACATCGCTCTTGACGGTACATGTTTTACAGCATCAATAGTAACTGGTAATGGCGCCTTGCTAGGTCGTAGCAAATGACGTAGCTGAAGGCTATGCTAACTATCGTCTCGGCAAATGAAAGCGTAATTTGTCAGTGAACCATCGTAGCAAAGTCGGCTGTACAACTGGGGCGAGTGTTAGGAAGACTCTCTAGACCTGCCGTGTGGCGCCGCTCGGTCTGCAATCACTGATAGTGGCGACACGCGGGTCCGACGTATACTAACGGACCACGACCAATTTAAAGGCTACCACCTAGCAAGTGTGGTGTCTGGCGGTGACACCACATTATTCACATCTTTTTAAGACAGAAAATAATTAATGACATTGCTGCCAGTGATATAAATGAGAGGGAAAGTTGAAAACTAGTACTGGACTGGGATTCGAAACAGTGTCTCCTGCTTGCTTGTCAAACGCACCGACCACTGCGCCATCCAGACACAGTGGTCCTCGCAATTCCACGGACTGCCCTAGCATGCCTCCCAAATTTTCAACTTACCGGCACACTACTGATGTAGTGCCTCTTGCTCATTACCCTCATTACTCGCGGCCCTTCACTCATTCCCGTAAGAGTTTGTATGTGATGCACACCCGACACATATACACCTCTTTTTATTTTACATACATTCACGTTTATGATATCGTATGAGTTATTATAGGTTTTGGTCTATTTCATACTATTTTCATATTCTATACGTAATAGGCGGGATATTTATCAGATTCCATATATGACGCATTTAATTAGAAGTTGGTATGCGTATGGCCGAAACAAAAGAAAAAGGTAATGTTACAATTGCGACAATGTTTAAAACAAAAGAAGTTCGTAATGCGTTTCCGTAGAGTGAATACTTCTTCCGTGACATCGCTATAGGTACCCACCATAATCGGCTGTACAAGATAGTTAGACATACAACACTCACAGTCCGCAAAGGAAAGGTGTCTAGTCGCATACTACTGTAGAAACAATTTCTGAATAAGCAGCTGATCCCCAAGGGGAATTCTCAACCAAAAGCTTCATTACACCTTACCAAAGCGAAGATTAGACATTTAAGTGCCGAATTGATAGCCTGGGTCGTGTCGATATTAGGACATTATATGACACGCGTTGTTCAGAACACGATATCGACCATTTTAATACAGAAAAGAAGGATAGGATCATCACCCCCAATCCCGATACATATTTCACATTTAGTTAGTGAAAAGAAATGTATTAATAAACAAACTACATTTCAATTTTATCCACGATTTTGGCTTCATTACGTAGTCTTGACTACATGATAAACAATATCTATGGAAGTTGTATACAACGTATCCTCTTGATATTTAGCCCACCAATATTGTGGGACACCAAAAAATGTAAATGCATGAAACTGTTCTTACAGCGGATGTATAATGTGTGAGTGCGACGAACTATATTGAGAAACTGAACATCTACATCTACATATACATCTACATACATACTCCGCAAGCCACCTGACGGTGTGTGGCGGAGGGTACCTTGAGTACCTCTGTCGGTTCTCCCTTCTATTCCAGTCTCGCATTGTTCGTGGAAAGAAGGATTGTCGGTATGCCTCTGTGTGGGCTCTAATCTCTCTGATTTTATCCTCATGGTCTCTTCGCGAGATATACGTAGGAGGGAGCAATATACTGCTTGACTCCTCGGTGAAGGTATGTTCTCGAAACTTCAACAGAAGCCTGTACCGAGCTACTGAGCGTCTCTCCTGCAGAGTCTTCCACTGCAGTTTATCTATCATCTCCGTAACGCTTTCGCGGTTACTAAAGGATCTTGAAACGAAGCGCGCTGCTCTCCGTTGGATCTTCTCTATCTCTTCTATCAACCCTGTCTGGTACGGATCCCACACTGCTGAGCAGTATTCAAGCAGTGGGCGAACAAGCGTACTGTAACCTACTTCCTTTGTTTTCGGATTGCATTTCCTTAGGATTCTTCCAATGAATCTCAGTCTGGCATCTGCTTTACCGGGCATCAACTTTATATGATCATTCCATTTCAAATCACTCCTAATGCGTACTCCCAGATAATTTATGGAATTAACTGCTTCCAGTTGGTGACCTGCCATATTGTAGCTAAATGATATGGGATCTTTCTTTCTATGTATTCGCAGCACATTACACTTGTCTACATTGAGATTCAATTGCCATTCCCTGCACCATGCGTCAATTCGCTGCAGATCCTCCTGCATTTCAGTACAATTTTCCATTGTTAAAACCTCTCGATATACCACAGCATCATCCGCAAAAAGCCTCAGTGAACTTCCGATGTCATCCACAAGGTCATTTATGTATATTATGAATAGCAACGGTCTTACGACACTCCCCTGCGGCACACCTGAAATCACTCTTACTTCGGAACTCTTCTCTCCATTAAGAATGATATGCTGCGTTCTGTTATCTAGGAACTCTTCAATCCAATCGCACAATTGGTCTGATAGTCATATGCTCTTACTTTGTTCATTAAACGACTGTGGGGAACTGTATCGAACGCCTTGCGGAAGTCAAGAAACACGGCATCTACCTGAGAACCCGTGCCTATGGCCCTCTGAGTATCGTGGACGAATAGCGCGAGCTGGGTTTCACACGATCGTCTTTTTCGAAACCCATGCTGATTCCTACATCCATTACGTACTTGCATGTTTATCTGCGAAAATGGTCCTTGTCGGTACATCAGCATAGAGTTCGAATAGAATCGCTAGAACATCGCAAACCATTCAGATTAATCGAACATCTAAATACGCATAATGCTGGTATCACCAGGATGTGTTCTTTCTCCTCACCCCCGTGGCAGTAATTGAATTAAGTCAGCCGGGAATAACATTTAAATCAATTGACGACCATTGAGCTAGCGTCACGAATTTTCAAACGTCCTCTGCCATGTATGAAGGCGAGTGACACCACGAGTGCTAAAGCCGTCGGCACACGGACCGTGCTGTCGAACGTTAACGTTGAGCGTGCCAAGTTCAACGTGCTGCTGAACGCTCAGGATCGAAGCGACTTGTGCATACGGTACGTGGGCCCTAACGTGCTATACGCGATCGCAACGCACTCCAGCGGCAGTTGACGGATGTTTCTAGTTCGTAAATCACACTGTTTACTCAACGGGCGCGCGTAAAATTCTCACGTTTAGCTGTATTAAAACGCACTTTTCCTCCATCGTCCACGAAAAGGAATGTACCATGTCCAATCAATAAGGACACAGGCTAATAAAAGTTCCATTACAAACAGTGTGTTACAAATTTGGAATACTTCTCCGCATAAGATACACATTATATCATCATTCCCACATTTTAGTAAAACCCCAAGGTCAGTCTTACTTGATCACAGTTCCTACCCAGTAGCAGAGTCCTTTCAACATGTGAATTACGAAGCATAAAAGAAAAAGGAGCAAAATATCTTTATACAAGTAGCGCAAGCTGTTGTGTAGATAGGCCAATCGAACAGTCACCCCTCAATAAACGGTTAACTTATATTTACATATAATCAAATATTATAGGATATACTTATATTAAACTAATAATAAAGTACCAGAACCTAATAAAACGCGAATGTTAAGAAAAAAAATTGGCAGTTGTAAGGCGCGAACCCTCGCCCTAACAAAACGTCATTATTAGACAGAGACGCTATTCATTACGCTAAACCAATACAATACAGCCTACAAAAAAATCATGTTACCCATTGGTGAAAACGTTAATCGTAAATAATTACTTGAAATGTAATTGTGACAAATTGTACCAAGAACAATGCGTTTTGGGTGAATCTTCAGTGTGTCGCTGCCTTCAAGTAGTCTACTCTCGTAACACGCAAGTTACAAAAATTCTTTTGCCACGAATATGATGTGTCTCATTATATTATTGGAACGAGTCAGACAGTTAACATCGGGTTTTCCAGTGATTCTCAATTTGCTGGTGCTCAGAAGCAGCATATATACATATAGGCTTGAAATGAATGCCAATATGGCGCCTCACAACTCTGTACTGAAGGGAGATAGCGTGCTTGTGACGTAGGTGGAGTTGTGCCATCTCATTGGTCAACGCTCAGAATATCTGACACGCCAGATTTTGCTCTGCACGTTCGGAAAGACTCCCGAACATGTTATTCCACACTATGACGTCAGAAACTCGTCACGCTCAACGCTCAACGTTCGGATGCACGGTCCGTGTGCCGACGGCTTAACGTCGATCGAGGGGATTCGTCGTGATCGTATTGAGTGACATTGAGCGGTCACACACGAAGAAGGCAGAGGATTGCAGCACACGAAAGATGCAGTAAGAATCAACGTAAGAACGCACGACGTTCGCAGTTTTCAGAGCTCTGGTTGCGAGGTCTGTGCCCTTTGCAGCCTGACATATAAATCGTTCCGTAAACGACCACAACAGTGGTGCCATCGGATCTCCATTAGCCACACATTTCCTTCTCGTGTCGGTATCGTAATGTGGACGAAATGCGAACGGCGAAGCTCTCCTTCGATCGCTTCCGGCGATCGTTCGCCGGGATAAGTGGCGGACGTGGAACCGGTGGGTCGCGTTACGCGTGGCGACGTTCATTAAGAGAGGCTGGCGCCGAATCGGTGCGCGGTGCCCGTCTGTCCGGCAGCTGCAGCGCGCGGCCAGATGTCTGCGCAGCTGAAGCGCGCGCAGCTGTCGGCCCACGCCGCTAACCTGTCGGCCCAATCACAGCCGGCGGCCTGTTGCGCCGCTCCCGCCTGCCCCATTCGCACTGTGCCACTGCACCCGCTGCGACAAAAACACTTCTCCACTCGTAACCTGTTGTTTACGCGCCAGATAAACTGCTGTAATTAATTTCGTAAATTGAACTCCGCAATCGTTTACGTTCGCAATGCAAACAATACACACAGTCGCGTGCTGCGGTACGTGTCTGAAACATGAAACGTTTACAAGCAGGTTTAAACTGCGTACGCATTCTGGTGGGACTTGGTGCGTTAAACGCGGTTAATTTCGCAATCAAATCACAAGGCAAACAACGTAATCACATTTATTTCTGTGTTTGTTCGCAAACTACTCGTTATTCCCACTGGAAGCAGTAAGCTTTATGATACGGCTTGGATTGTTCAACATGTTTCACAGTTTGTCGGTCACATCTGCCTCATGCAAGTTCATCAGCACCGACTGTTGTGTTGGCGGAAGAGCCAACACCGTGTTACTAGAGGTTGCCGAAATGCACGCGTTTTAGCTCACACAGGCTGGCGTGAGTAGGGAAGAACTATACCGACGTGAGGTCTGGAACATGACAAGGAATTAGAATTCAGAAAGCGGAGGGAATTAGTTTGATACTTAACTTTAATCCATTAATGATGAACGTCGCTCTTGACGGTACATGATTCACAATATTATCTGTTCAGAATACTTTCATAGTTACTGAATATGGCGCCTTGCTAGGGCGTAGCAAATGACGTAGCTGAAGGCTATGCTAAACTGTCGTCTCGGCAAATGAGAGCGTATGTAGATAGTGAACCATCGCTAGCAAAGTCGGCTGTACAACTGGGGCGAGTGCTAGCGAGTCTCTCTAGACTAGACCTGCCGTGTGGTGGCGCTCGGTCTGCAATCACTGACAGTGGCGACACGCGGGTCCGACGTATACTAACGGACCGCGGCCGATTTAAAGGCTACCACCTAGCAAGTGTGGTGTCTGCCGGTGACACCGCACCGACAATGAAAGTATTGCAGTTATTAACAGAATATGGCTAATGTGTGTTGCCCCTAGGTAATTTTGTGGGTGCATGTCTTGCCTGATCACACCAGCGTGAGCTTTAAATGTGCTGTTTTAAGTCTAGTAAACGTTCAACAGAAGAAATTTCTTTGCTGTTTTGGCCCATGCTACCACATCTAAAAATATGGGAAGCACAGAGCTCGGAGCAGAAGAGAAATGTTTCACAGTGGCGAAGATGAACAAGTGCTCATAGCTCTAAAAGTGTGCATTTTCGAACCCACGCTTACTAAATAATGGTCGTTCCTCTCATATTCCTCGTGGGACACCCTGAATAAAGAGTGGAAATGGAAAACGCACTAAATGCCAAATCCTACATGTGTCAGGAGAATGAAAAAAAATCATGTATCTCTTTTTGTACACAACTGAATTGCATTCAGAAAAATGAGAAGATTTTCTGATACCACAAAAATGTACTACTCACCGCAAGAAATAATGAGCCAAATTAGAAAATAAATACTTTATTATACGAAAGTTCTAAGTTTCATACCAGGGAACTGGCTTGTTCTAAGTGTCAATAAGAATATTCTTAGAAGTTGAGATTTGCAAAGAAGAAAACAGCGATCAGCCACTCTTAATAATGCTGGTTATTTTCACAAATAGCGCCGTTGCCAGCTTCGAACCGACAGGGTCATCTTCAGATGTCTGTTTACGTTTATATTACATCTGTTGTTGTATACATTATTTATAGATAGTTGTCAGTAACTAATGTAAACAACAACAAAAATAATATAAACTTGAACATACGTCTGAAGATGAATCTGTCAGTTTGAAACTGTAGAGGAGAGTTTGTGAAAATAAATGGCATTATTAACAGTGACTGGTTGCTGTTTATATCTTCACAAGAATCAACTTGTACTGTATAAACAGCCACAGTCTGAAGAACGTCAGTTATCGACAAAATAGCACGAAGCAAGTTCTGTTCCAAGCACCATTAACACTGAGGCACTACGATTTATTCCTGATAATACAAGTACAGATATACCCATTAGACTTTTAACTAGTAGAACTGGAGTAAGCTAAAACTGTTACTCAGAATTTCTAAATTTTGGCACTCCAGATGCAAGCACAGCTCGGCACAAGGACCACGCACCATCTACTAAAGCATTTTTCAAGAACTTCATCCGTGTGTTGGCACGTGGATCAAGTTTAGAGACATGCAACTGAGTAGTAAGAACACAGTGGCACTGAAAACGCATTATTTAAAGAAAATGGCACGTAGAACGTTTTGCATTTCCACACTTCAAGTGGCTACCCCCACAATTTGCTTAAGAATGTCGCAGAGGATTAAATGTGTGTGAATGATGATGTAATGGATGCGTTTAAAGATGGAAAAATTTTGTAAAGCATCTATTTATCGACTTTTAGTTAAATCGCTTAAGTGATATCAGTGCTGATGTTATGTGAGAAGTTAGAGATCGATATAAATTATCGTATTTTTTATGTTCCAATAAAAATCATTCTTATTTGAAAGAAAAGGTGTTAGATTCGATACAGGAGAGTGTTTTTGTTCAAATTTGTAGTATAAGAGGTCTGTGATAGGTGATTTAAATAAGCGATCTCAAGGTATCGCTGCAGGTTAGAGCCCTGCCTTTACAACAGAGTGGGTTTCAAATGCGTTGTTACTGTATTTGCTGAAGAATATCGGAAAGGAACGTTTGTGTGTAAGTGAGGAATGTGTCTACAGATAAAAAAAATATTATGAACTATCGATTCATCAACTTTTCGGTAAATTTCGTGAGTGATATAGGTGCTGACGGAACATTGGCTGTAAATATCGATAAACAGGATTTTGAATATATAAAAAGAGTGATTACTATTTGTAAAAAGAAGCATATTAGGTCTGAAACAGTAAACTGTTGTTGTTTAAATTTATCTTATGGGAGGTCTGTCAATGTTGATTTAAACAGAATTTTTATCAATAACATTAGTTATATTTTTACGTAAAACATATTACGATTTTCATTCCTTTTAAGTAAAAGAATAATTTTTAAGAACAGATTAATTACACTGAACCTCAATTAAAATAGATATTAAGAAAAAATATTTGGTATGACTTGACAAAAAAATTGAATAGCTTGCTAGTATACATCCTGTAGCACCAGGAATAGTTAATTTGGTAGTGGGGAAAAGTGTGGGGGTGAAATTTGTAGGGGAAATCAAGCTTTCAGTATTGTAAGTGTGTTACAATAGACGTAGCTTGAAGTAGTTGTAAGCAGACGAACTGATTCGCACAGGACAGAGTAGCGAAAGAGCAGCTTTAAATCCGTCTTCAGACTGGAGACGACAACGACAACTTACAGGATGTGTGAAAAAAAAAAAAATAAAAAAGATTACCTACAACCAGTTCCCAGCAGAAGTATGTAGAATATAAAATTATGGAAGCTCGATATATAGGGGATAAATTTCGATATTGCCTATATATCGACAATACAGTGTCTGTGTACGAATATAGATAATATCTCCACAAAATATCGATATTTCCGGTGTAGATGAGCTGCTTAAATGGCTATGAGTCGAAAACCATTTTTATTTCATTAAAAAAAGAAAAGGTTGCTTCGGAAATCTCAGTTCCTTTCCTGGCATGGTGCTATTACTTACCTCTAACGAATCTTCACTCTTCGTCGAGCAAAATATGGACGTAAATTTACACTCTTTTATCGTGATATTCGTCTAAGACAGCATGGAAAAAAATCCAGTTAGGTTGCTTTCTTTTTCACCTACTAACTGAGTACCCGACAATGCCTGGATACGTATCTCTCTCTTCTTCATTGTCATTGTCATAGACACTGTCTCTAATCATCACTGGCTATAAGCCATTCCACTTCCTCCTTTTCCTTATTCCTCTCCCACTGACTCTGTCTCCTTCACTCTTTTCCTAGCAATGTTCTGTCACTGTCAACTTTTTCCACCGCCACTGTGGCCCTCTCTTTCTCTCACAGTCACTGCCTCCTTTGCTCTTTCTATACCACAACCACTGTGTACTGTCTTGCAGTATTTATTACTTTTCCGTCTCTTTCCCACTGCTACTGTCGCCTTCTCTCTCAGCACAAAAAGCTCGAATATGCTCGCGTGTCAAAATTTTTGGGTTAATTTTTAAAGGTGCTGCGGAAGGTAGAATGAAGCAGCTGGTAGCCCATTTCTTAGTCACAGTCCTTTAATAAACAAGAGCATATTCGCCTTCTTTATGCTCCGATAGGAGTATTTTTCCGCTGGTTCCCTTCTTTTCCCTGCTACAACAGGGCATGTCGCTCGTGTGAAAAGAACTTTATGGGTCAGTAAAATTTTTATGGATGACTTATGTGCACCTGAATAACGCAAAACTTATTTCACACCTCGGACCGGTCTACACGTACACAGAAATTCTTCATGTGCTTCTGTACTACAACATGGGCTATCCTGAACACTTCTGATGATAACGAAGACACTTTGGAGCATACTGCTCCGTCCTACGTCACTTTATAAACTGTATTTTCGCCTCACACCGGATTTTACGTGAACAAGTAGGGCAAATTTGCATACCTGTGTCTCGGTAACGGATAAGAATGCCAAAAAAATTTCCAAGGTGTTCAAAATCGAGATCTTAGGATTATACCTTAAAAGCACAGCTATTTGCTGTGCGTGGCCGTCTCGGAAACCCCGGCTCGGTTTTGGTACCCAAAAACCATGTTTCTGGGGTGTTTCTCGACAGTGGATAAAGAGTTCTGAAAATGGGAAGATGTCACTTCTAGATAAATGCCTAGAAAATATACCGTTAAAATCTGAGCAGTTTTCTGCTGTTACTTATTTTTTTTATATTTCTTATCATACCGGATTTTACACGCGTGTTTTACATGCACAAGTAGGAATAACAGAAGCCCCTATATATCAGAAACGGATAAAGATAATACAACAATTTTCAATGTTGTTCAAGATTGAGATCTTCGGAACATATTTTAAAAAATTACAGCTATTTGTTGGGCTTGGCGGTCTTGGAATTCGAGGCTCTGATTTTTCAATAATAGATAAAGATTTTTCAAAACGGGAAGATGTCACTTTCAGATAAATGCCTAGAGAATATACCGTTAAAATTTTAGCTATATCTGCGGTTATTCATTATTTAGATTTCTTGTCACGCCGGATTTTACTTGGATATTTTACGTGTACAAGTAGGGTAACTTCAAACCTCTCGCAAACGGACAAAGGTATCAAGAAAACTTCCGCAGGTTGTTCGAGATCGGAACCTTAGAAATATATTGAAAAAATTTCAGCCATTTTCCGTGGATAGCCGCCTGGAACCCGCGACTCACATTTCGTTCGTAAAAACCATGTTTTTCGAGTTGCTTCAGGAACCGCCCGTGAAATAAATGGTGACTCCATATGCCCCTGAAGGGCCACCGTAGACCATATTTAATGTAAAAAGAATCAACTGATTTGCTCTATTTACTTATGCTGGAGGAAGAGTGTAATACTGAAATTTGATACTGTTCTGTAGGATAATTACAGTAAGACGAACCTTCGGTTGGGTATACAAATGGTCCCTAGCCTCTGGGCTATAGAGAACACTTGATTCTATCTTTTTATCACCAATAAATCGCGATTATCCAATTTTATTTGCGACGTTTTGGAGCATACGTATTAAGGAGCGTCAGCTGTCGCAAGAGTGCTGATTAGTCCATCTCCTTCTCCCCAGTCTCTGTCGACCTGTTCCTTCGCCCGCCTCCCACCCCCGTACATCTCCTCCTCTCCTCCTTCCCCTCTATCTCTTCTTCACCCTCTCTACGTCCTCTTCCCCCTATTTGTTCAAGCACCCCTCCCTCCCCCTACCTTCTCAGTCCATCACCACCTCACCATATCTGTACCCATCTCCTGCTTTCCCTCTTTGGTTTTCCATCTCCTCTTCCACCCTTCTCGCCCCACCTTATCACTACTACCGCAATAGGAGGTTGCTGGTTCTTAACCGCACGGTATTTCTTTCCAGATAGTAAGCAGTATGTGTGCCTAATTTGTTTGAAATTGATCGACGGGTTTAGGAGAAGCATCTTACCCGCAGCTTCACCCATATACGCACATGTCACATATATTTTGAATACATTTATCATATCTCTCAGATACTTTTACACAGATTTCACCTATATCTCTAGCGAATTTCGTCCAACAGTTTCGTTTTCACGCAGCTCAGTGTTCATGACATCGTATCTCCTTAACTACGTTTCGTACAATGATGTAATTTAGCAGGCATATTCAGTGCTATACGTAAATACTGTCTGCAACATGTGTCACGAGTAGATTTTGTAATAAAGAAGCGATAGAATAAAACGTCATGCTTGATGCGATAGTTTTAGTGCATACCAGCGAAAATGTACTAAGCGATAAACGTTCTGCCTTTCGTCATTTGTGTGTGTGTGTGCGTGGTGCGGTGTCAGAAGGTTGGCAGCGAGAAAAAGTATCTTAAAATTTGAAATTATGTGTAAAGTTTGTTGCAAGTCAATAGGTGCTCTCATTCTCAAATACGGGATGAATAAAAACTGGGTATTAGCGAGTCGTAGACTACACACACTTTTCACCCCCACCCTTTAGATAGGCCAGCATTTCCTACGCTTACAGCAATTTTTTCCACAGAGTAGTTGATTCGTATACCGAGTTTCATTGGAATCGGTCCAGTGGTTTAGGAGGAGATGTGGAACAAACATATGATGATGACCCAAAACATTATGACCACTGCCCACTAGGACGCTGGATGCCGCCTGGTGATTTTGAGGGTGCTTCAACCGGTAACAAAAGTAAGTGGAGCAGACACTGTTGGAGAATCACCTTAGCGAAGATATAGGCTGCAAATGCAGAAAACCAGTGAGATAAGCGAATTTGACAAAGGGCAAATTACGATTACGCAGAGCCTGTGAACGAGTACCTTGAAAACGGCGAAGATGGTCGAATGTTCACGTGCTACTGTCTTGTGCATGTACGGAATGAGGCAGAAGAACAGTGAAACTACCACCAGGCGTTAAATGGTTGGACGTCCACGACTCTTCGCAGAATGTGGGGTTTGGAGGCTTGTCTGCTCTGTAAAGTAGGATAGATGGTGATCTGTGGCAACAGTACAATGCTGGTGCACGCACAAGTGTTTCGGAGCACACCGTTCATCGCACATAGTTGAGCATGGAGCTCCGCAACAGACCACATCTACGTATTCGCATGTTGACCCAACGGCATCGTCAGTTAAGTAAGACTTCAGTGGGCATTTGACCATCGGAATTCGACCGTCGATGAACAGAATCATGGAGGCTGTGGTGTCACCGCCAGACACCACACTTCCTAGGTGGTAGCCTTTAAATCGGCCGCGGTCCGCAGGTATACGACGGACCCGCGTGTCGCCACTGTCAGTGATTGCAGACCGAGCGCCGCAACACGGCAGGTCTAGAGACACTTCCTAGCACTCGCCCCAGTTGTACAGCCGACTTTGCTAGAGATGGTTACTGACAAATCACGCTCTCATTTGCCGAGACGATAGTTAGCATAGCCTCCAGCTACGTCATTTGCTACGACCTAACAAGGCGCCTTTATTAATTGCTATTTATCTTGTGATGCATGTACCGTCAGACCGATGTTCACCAATTATGGATTAAAGTTAAGTATTCCAGAAGCACCGTTCTTTTTTTAGTAGACTCAACTCCTTTAACTGTTCCAGACCTCACGCCAGCCTGCGTGAGCTTAACGCGTGCTTTTCGGCTACCAATCATAGTGGCTTGGCTGTCTTGCCAAGTCACAATAGAGGCTATTCAGATGAACCACATTTTTGCTACACTAGGTCAATGGTCGCCTCACAAACGCTGTCATCGAGGTGAACGGCGGCTCGAAACGTGCAGCGCTTTACGGGCGCACCCTGGTGGGAGCACTATTATGCTGTGGGAGACATTCTCCTGCACTTGTATGAGACTTGTTTTATTAATTGAAGACACGCTGACAGCTGCGAACCACCTGCATCCCTTCATGCTTGATGTCTTCCTCGACGGCGATGTCATCTTTCAGCCGTATGACTGTTCGTGTCTCGGAGCCGGAACAGTGCTATTGTGGTTTGAGGAGGATTATAGTGAACTCACGTTGATGTCTCGCCGACGAAATTAGCCTGATGTAGATCCTATGGAATCGATCTGGCCGGCCGAAGTGGCCGTGCGGTTCTAGGCGCTGCAGTCTGGAACCGCGAGACCGCTACGGTCGCAGGTTCGAATCCTGCCTCGGGCATGGATGTGTGTGATGTCCTTAGGTTAGTTTAGGTTTAATTAGTTCTAAGTTCTAGGGGACTGATGAACTCAGAAGTTAAGTCCCATAATGCTCAGAGCCATTTGAACCATTTGAATCAAAGACGGGAAAACAAGCTGTCAAGCAGGTTGTCATAATGTTTTGGCTCATCAGTGTACAGAGCGAAGCGAAATTCGCGCACTCGGACTTCGCAGCGCGACTCCTCACATGCCAGCGATAAAAAAATTTCTCTCTTCATCTGGCGAGTATATCCTGCAGAAAAGGGACGTTAAAGAGTGGCAATCTGGCAACACTGTAACAACACGTATGGTAACTAACCCCGACAGCAGATTGTAATAATGCTGTACAGTTGGCGCAGTGCATAAATTTTTGGGTTATCATGCAGGAGGTCGAGGGTTCAATCGTGGGTTGGGTTGCATTTTTTTTTATTTGCTAATTTCATTCTGACATTCTATACTGTAATATACACCGTTTCTTATGTCACATGTATCTTAAATTTACAACAAATACTTCGTTAGACAAATCAGAAATCGGCAGTTGAGACAATCAATGGGACGAAGGTGATAACACATACAAATAGTAACCGAGTTTGGACAATATTCGCAAAGCACGTTGTTAGTCCAACTGGAAACGTAAGGCCCTAACGAAATGTAATGGACCTGAAAAAAAAAAAGGTTCAAATGGCTCTGAGCACTATGGGACTTAACAGCTATGGTCATCAGTCCCCTAGAACTTAGAACCACTTAAACCTAACTAACCTAAGGACAGCACACAACACCCAGTCATCACGAGGCAGAGAAAATCCCTGACCCCGCCGGGAATTGAACCCGGGAACCCGGGCGTGGGAAGCGAGAACGGGACCTGAACGAGGCAAGAATACTAGTTGGTGCTAATCTATGTGACCATTAGAGGAGGGTACAAAGAAAACAGGTTTCGCTTCTAATTACAGGAAGTGGTGCGAATAAATTCGAGCCCACGACGTGGAAAGTGCATCTTTCAAAGCTGACCAAGCTTCCATTTCTACGATTGTCGTATGTAAGTGCAAATGTTTTCCAGAGGACACGCTGCAATCGCTGTTGACGATTAAGATGCTAGATACCGTGCCACTTGGACTACATTTACCAAGTAAAAAACATATGTTTGAACCGAGGATCGAACACTCAACCTCCTGCATGCTAACCCAAAACTCGATCCACTGCACTAACTGTATGGCGCAAAGACTGTGTGTTGACAGAGGTAGTAACTTTACATGTGGTTACAGTTTTGCCAGATTGCCACTTTTAAACGTCCTTTTTCTGCCTGATGTACCGGACGGAATTTTGTGGCAGACATTTTTTTATCGCTGGCATGTGAGGAGTCGCGCTGCGAAGCCCGAGTGCGCGAATTTCGCTTCACCCTGTATACATATATATTGGTACATACATACATTTTTATAAAATACATAGTTGTTGTTGCCAGGATGAGTGACGAGTTATGCAGTAGTTATTAGATGCTAACCGTTAGGCCTTAGCCGTCAGGAATTATCCATTACACGTTAGTTGTCAATAGCATTCTAACACCAGAATTATGTCTGTTACTGGATGGTAAATGGTATTGTATCGCTAAATTTAGGTGCGGAAATATTTACTTTGGTTGCGGAGGGTGTGTAACTTCCTGTGATTTTTAGATGTGAAGGTAAGATTTGTACATTTCAGCTGTTAGAGTGATCTACAGAAGTACTCATTTATCACCAATTTGTTCCTATTTAGATGAACGTAATGCGTGGAAATTAGATCGAACTACTGCCATCTAGTAACCTATAATTCACTTAACTAATGCCAATGAGTGAAATATATACATTTTAGCAAGTAATACAAAAACATTTAGATGAAGGCATATTTAATATGAATCTCTTTTGCGCTTGAAAAGTGTGGAGAATCTAAAATATAATACAATAAATTATAAATGATTTAATCAAAGGTTCTTATTTTCGAGCGCCTGTGGAGATGTCACATATCTCTGATGCTGCCTTTGGCTGTCCCGTGAATGTGTATACACAAAGCATATCGCTCGGCAGTTTAAGTGATGTATTGTAATAAACATTTCCCTAAAATCGTGTCTTGCGTATGGTGGTAGTTTTTATTCCATAGCTGTGTAGGTGTTCTTTTTATTGTGCCTTTGCCCCACGTTGGTACAGGGTCGGCATGTTTAAGAACGGGTTAGGCACTTTAGTTTAAGTGGGTGCCGATTGCCGTTCCTGTCGCCAACCCGTTACCTTCTGGAACAGAATATGAGCGAAAGTTTTCTAAATGTTTGCAGATTGGGTAACTAAGGCAGAACCTTGGTACCTGGACCTAGTCGGATGTGGGAAACCGACTATGAAACACACATCCAGCCTGGCCGTCAAATCCTCATTGTTTCTCTGGCAGACGGATTCATTGTGGGACCAGCGCAGAACCAGCTTTCAATCACTAGCATCGATTGTATTTCTCCTAGTGATGCGTTATGTTTACTCCCCTCCTAAACTGGTGACGAAAAACATTAGCTGATGACAGTACACATCTTCAGATTCAATACAATTAAGTATTTAGATACATTTCTAAAGTAAAGATAACACTTCCTTGTACTGCTGATACATTTTAGAGTATTTTGACATTTGACAAACATCATAGATGAGGTAAAATAATTTATTTGAGCCGCACAATGTGGTACAAAGTTTTCGACTTAACTTCAACTACGTCCTAGTAATTTACAGTAGTTGCCATCAATTACATGTTTCTAGCGATACATTACCTTCGCTCACCCTCCTCTCAGAAATAGTTCAGATTTCTTTCTTTATTGTTATATCATCCTTCAAATGTTCAAATGTGTGTGACTTTCTAAGGGACCTAACTGCTGACGTCATCGGTCGCTAGTCTTACACACCACTTAAACTAACTTAAACTAAGTTATGCTAAGAACAACACACACACCCATGCCCGAGGGAGGACTCGAACCTCCGGCGGGAGGGGCCGCGAGGTCCATGACATGGCGCTCTAGACCGCTCGGCCACTCCGCGCGCCAATACATCCTTCCTCGCCTCCATATCACTGAGGGGGCGGTGGGTTGTCAGCGACGATACGTACCTCGCTCATCAGCCAAAGACAAGTAAAACTAACTGAGTCAAAACAAACACTAACATAAAGGTGAGATATTGGCAAATGAATAAATTTTTTTAAAGGTGGTATTAATAGGTAGCTTAATATGTAAGAAAGATGGATTAATTGATTTAGAATTTAAAACAGCAATAATAAAAATGTGAAAAGGGAAAAATTAAGAAAACATTTAAAACGCGATGTAAGCACTGACCTTTAAAAGAAGCACTTCACTGTCACTAAGACCGGAAGGGCCTGCCTGGGAAAGGTAAGTACACTGGAGTTCACCGTAATTTTTAGTAGGTACCAATTTGACAGATACGTATATAACGTTGTGCTGTGATACTTTATGTAAACGTTACAATTTTTTGCTTTGCTGCCTTCCTGATGCACAATAGTTTACTTTTCTGCCTTGCCGCTGCATTTTTGCAGACATTTTAGACTATTGTGACATTTGATAAGCGTTATACACAGACGAGCCAAAACATTATGGCCGCCTGCTTAACAACTTGTCATACCACCTTTGGAAACGCAATACGTCTCCGATTCTGCGAATCATGGATTCGACAGCTTGTTAGTAATTTTGTGGAGGTATGTCACACCAGATGTAAACGCACAAGTCATGTAATTCCGTTAAACAGCGGGCCGCTAATTTGCGTTCGCTGTGATGACTGCAGATAGCGACCCAAATGGGTTCCATTCGATTCACATCAAGCGAACTTCGTAGCGAAGACATCAACGTGAGAATACTATCATTCTCCTAAAACCACTGTAGCAGGTTCTCGCATTGAGATACGGACAAGATGACATCACGGGGAAGGGTGGGGTCGGGAGGGGGGGGGGGGAGACATCAAGCAGGTGATCCACAGCTGTCAGCGTGTCTTCGATTACTACCACAGGTCCCTTGCGAGCGCAACAGAATGTCTCCCATAGCTTAATATTGTCCCCACCAGCCTGCGTCCTTGGCACGGTCACATTTCGAACGGCCGTTCGCGTGGATGACGTCGTTTGTGGAGTAGCAAAAATGTGATTCATGCGACTGGGAGATACGTTTCCATTGATCTGCGGTCCAATGTTGACGATCTAGTGGCCACTGCAATGGCAACTAACTATGTTGTTGGGCCAACATGTGAACACGTAGGCTTCGTCTGCTGCGGGGCGCCATGTTCAACAACTGACGATGAACGATGCTCTCCGAAACACTTATGCGTGCACCAGCATTGTGCTCTTTCGGCAGAGATGCCACAGATTACCATCTGTCATTCTTTACAGAGAAGAAAAGCCTCAAGACCCCACGTTTTGTGAAGAGTCGTGGACGTCCAACCACTTATTGCCCAGTGCTAGTTTCACTGTCGTTCTACCACTTTTCATAGATGCTCGCTACAGTATCACGTGAAAATTCGACCAGTTCCGCCGTTTTCGAAATACTCGTTCACAGGCTCTGGGTAATAATAATAATATCAACGTTGTCAAATCGCTTATGTCAGTAGATTTCCCATTTGCGGTTAGTGTCGTCGCTAGAATGATTCCCCTTCCGTCTTTGATCCACTTACATGCTATCTTTACCGTGTCACGTTACCGTAACGCCACCAGGTGACGTCAAACGTCGCGGTGGGCAATGGACATAATGTTGTGGCTTATCAGTGTAGAGGCGGTAATTCGAAACTGTGTTGTGTCGTATACGAAGTGTGGTCCATAAATCCATCTTTTAACGTTTCACCAGTGCAGACATTTGTTGGTAAATGTAAGCAACTGGGGAATGAATCAGCAGTAGATTTTATTTCGCGTTTTTCAGGGTTTTCACAATAGTGTATGAAGTAAAACTCATCTTCGGCAACTATATATTACTAGAATGAGATTTTCACTCTGCAGCGGAGTGTGCGCCGATATGAAACTTCCTGGCAGATTAAAACTGTGGGTCGGACCGAGACTCGAATTCGGGACCTTTGCCTTTCGCGGGCAAGTGCTCTACCAACTGAGCTACCCAAGCACGACTCACGCCCCGTCCTCACAGCTTTACTTCTGCCAGTACCTCGTCTCCTACCTTCCAAACTTAACAGAAGCTCTCCTGCGAACCTTGCAGAACTAGCACTCCTGAAAGAAAGGATATTGCGGAGACATGGCTTAGCCACAACCTGGGGGCTCAGTTGGTAGAGCACTTGCCCGCGAAAGGCAAAGGTCCCGAGTTCGAGTCGCGGTCCGGCACACAGTTTTAATCTGCCAGGAAGTTTTAAATATTACTAATTTGCTGCTTAGATTGGATAAGCAAGAGTTGACTGTTAACTACTTCTGGAGACTGTATTAAATCCTCGTTTCACAATTCCATAGCGAATGATGTACAGCCTCCAATGAAATTTACTGATGCGATTGTTGAGCCAGTCCATAAAAAATTTTTTTTGAAGTCAATAATGAAAACGTGATTGACAACACACTCGCCTTTTTCGGCATTCGGATGCTTTCTAACGTGTGTGACTCCTTTTCATAATTAACTCAGGTCATCCAGACACTTCTGAGCACAGCCAAGCTTAGGCTACACTGCCATTGGATCTTTCATGTTAATTGAAGAAGAATCAGTAGGCTCTCATTGGAGTTGAGGGAAAGGGAGGTGGTGAATTACACAGTGTATTTTAAGAAAGTTTATGCAAATATCATGGAAACAGACGGACATAGTGTAGTTTTTATTCATCATTTTTACACTTTTAATACTGATTCTGACTTGTCTGGAAAGAGGAAGGCGTGGATTGGAGGGTGGAGAAGGAGGGGCGGTATACGAAGCACAATTGAGCTACTTGGATTTCTTTTTAAATTTATTTGTTGAAACTACATTCCGACCGCATATATCATTTCAATACTTCGTTGTGGTTGGTCAGAAAAAAGGAGGAGGACAGTTGGGCACAAAGAACAAATGGTTCAAATGACTCTGAGCGCTATGAGACTTAATATCTGTGCTCATCAGTCCTCTAGAACTTAGAACTACTTAAACCTAACTAACCTAAGGACAGCACACACATCCATGCCCGAGGCAGGATTCGAACCTGCGACCTAAGCGGTCGCGCGGTTCCAGACTGAAGCGCCTAGAGCCGCTCGGCCACAACGGCCGGCGCACAAAGAACAATTGAACTATAATGAAGTGCGCGGGAATGCCCAATGTAAGCAAAGTGTTCTGGATAGTACTTACCTTTAGTACTAATACATAGCTGCGAAAGTGATTCATCTTTTGAAACGTGGTGCTGACGATTGTTCAGATTATGAGACCACCCTTACCTTTAGTACCGTAAAATGTAACACACCATGATACTAAAGGTGAAGCGTACTCTCAGAAGTAATGAGACTGATGTCATCATCGTATTTTCCGCTTCGAACTGAAATATAAAATATTTACGACAATGGTATTCTATCTCAGCTTGTGATGAACTGTCAGTGGTGTAGACAGTGGCTAGAATTACTGATGTTGCTGTCTGGCACAGGCCCTTGCTGCCGGCCGGAGTGGCCGAGCGGTTCTAGACGCTACAGTCTGGAAGCGCGCGACTGCTACCGTCGCAGGTTCGAATCCTGCCTCAGGCATGGATGTGTGTAATGTCTTTAGGTTAGTTAGGTTCAAGTAGTTCTAAGTTCTAGGAGACTGATGACCTCAGAAGTTAAGTCCCATAGTGCTCAGAGCCATTTGAACCATTTTGAACAGGCCCTTGCTAATGTAAAATAGAATGTACACTGTTCAGCCAAATCATTATAACACGGCCCACGTCATTAAGCACCTAGTCACAGTGCCATCAGAGTAGGTAACTGATAATGAAATCTGCATAAAATTTAATCACAAAATGCAGGCTTTCACGCGCTGAATAAGTTTAAATTTTGAAATTGAACCATTGCATCTTTACAGCCTCTGAGGATGTCTCCTATAGTTCAGGATGAAACGTTAGTCACAGAAAAATGTCTACGGTGGCGGTCTAATGTCCATAAAACCAGTTTCACCGTATAAAACATTTAAGTTTTGCTAATTTTTTAGCTTCACATGAAAAGCACTTCCTCGAAAAACTAATTGCTTGTCGTTGCGACAGTACTTTACGAATATTGCCGGCCGATGGTGGCCGACCGGTTCTAGGCGCTTCAGTCTCGAACTGCGTGACCGCTACGGTCGCAGGTTCGAATCCTGCCTCGGGCATGAATGTGTGTGATGTCCTTAGGTTAGTTAGGTTTAAGTAGTTCTAACTTCTAGGGACTGATGACCTGAGATGTTAATTCCCATAGCGCTCAGAGCCATTTGAACCACTTTTCTAACGAATACTCTTCTTCCTGCGAAGAATTTGTCAGTAGTGTCCCGGAGGTTGGTAGACAATTCGAAGTAAATCTACTTCATCGCGGAAGCGTTTATAGATGTAGATAGGTATCGGTAACGTGGCCAGTTACTGACGTTCCAGACAAGTGCCCTCGACCTGTCGTTCACAGTTTTTGGCCTGTTGCTGGAGTCGTCACCCTCGGTTCCGCGACGTTGCACCAGGTCCCGGAGCGGTCCAAGACAGGCGCGGGGGTGGGGTAGCGAGGCGTGGCACGCCGCCAGGGCCTAACACACGGCTGGAAGCGGGTCTTTAACCTGGCCAGGTCGCGCCGCCGCCGCCGCCGCCGCCGCCGCCGCCACCACCACCGCCGTCGCCGGCGTCACTCCTATTTCAGGACAGGCTGCCAGCGTCGCATCCTGGGACGCTCACCAGAGTATTTATTGTCGCAGCGACAACGCAACTCATAAACACGGCTGCCGCCGCTAAGAACACGCTATGCGCGCGCACGTGCGAAAAGAGTGCATGCGTGCTGCCGGCACGTGACGTGCTCCCTGCCCGCTGTTCACACGCTCTGCCCACCTCGCCCGTGTGCATTCATTACAGAAACAACGAATATGCACACTTTGTTAAAATGGTTCAAATGGCTCTAAGCACTATGGGACTTAACATCTGAGGTCATCAGTCCCCTAAACTTAGAGCTACTTAAACCTAGCTACACTTACATCTACATTTATACTCCGCAAGCCACCCCAGCGGCCACCATGTCATCGTCAGCCGATTGGCATTACAAAGTTTAGATATGGAGGGGCATATGGGTAGCACATAACTCTGCCAGTAGTTGTCAACTTTAGTGACAGGAGACACTGTTTCCGAATCAAGTAGCTTCTCAATGGCCTCATAAGGGCTGAATGCACCCCGGTTGCCAACAGCACTCAGCAGACCTGGACCATACAAGTATTCGCCGAGCCAACAGTGCTTAACTTTGGGAATCTAATGGGAACCAGTGTTACCACTGCGGCAAGAGGATGCCCATTCGCGGGCCGCAGTGGCCGAGCGGTTCTAGGCGCTACAGTCTGGAACCGCGCGCCCGCTACGGTCGCAGGTTCGAATCCTGCCTCGGGCAGAACCGTTCGGCCACCGCGGTCGGCCACACTTTTATCTAATAACCCGACTAAGGGTGCATCTACATGATTACTATGCAATCCGCAATCGGGTGGTTGTGCGGAGGGTTTATAAAACCTTTTTAGGATTATTTCTTACCGTACCGCTGTCGAATAGCAACTAGGAAAAAATTAACACCTAATTTTCTCCATGCGAGCTCTCTCGTTTGATTACAATGCATAGCTCTCCCTGTGTAGTCGAGAATCAGTAAATACACTGGCGAAAAAAACCACCAAGAAGGACTTGTGCGACTTAAACTAAAACTGGTAAGCGTGTTTCTAAATCTGAAAGAAGATGTCTATTCAGAATTCGCGTTAGACGCATTAAGAGTGGCGCTAGTAGCGTCACTACGACGATGTTTTTTTTTTTTTTTTTTTTTTTTTTAATCGAGGTGGAGGAGCCCCTCCTAGCCCACACCAGCATGATGGCCAACTCAATAGGTCTACTGCCATCTCTGCATAAGGGTTAGTTTTCACTAAAGTGAGGTGTCGCAAGATGTGGGTACTGCGATGTTTGCGTACGTCTGGTTAAGCTTAACCATTAATACGCGCACATCTGGACATAGATTGGGTCGAAAATCGATCGGAGGGCAGCGGTTTGAAGGGCAGAGGAAAAAAAGTGCGAAGGCAAGAGCCAAGGGGAAAAAAAAACTCTGCGGTAGTTAGATCGGGTAGTAAGAGCAGTAGCGGATGTCTTGCTGTCTGCGACAGATCAGGCAAGGTTAGGCTTTGTTAGTAGTGGGTATCATGCAGGTCGATGCCTTTGATGCGATGCAATTTAGGTTTGCTTTAACTACGTGTCGTGAGCGTTAGGTACTTTTGGGACGGACGTAGTCAGTTGATGTTAGTTGAAAATTCCTACGAGGTGACAAAGAGACCATTATCAACACCTCACGACAATGTTACAATAGTAACCCATAGGAATTTATTCGAATAGACAACATTTAAATCAATGTGATCTGACGTGTAACTGAAATTTTACAGATTTTTTTGTAGTTGTTTTGAGAACCTTATACTTTTTATGCTTTAAGGTCAATTTTAACTTCTCACACCATTCAGATGCCTAGAGTAAATCATTCTACAATTGATTTTGGTCTTCTGTTGATTTCCTAGACTGTAAGCGACTGCATCATCTGCATACAATCTATGGCTCTGCTCAATTTCTCTACTAAATCGTTTACATGGGTTAAGAACAGCAGAGGACCCATATAACGTTCTTGGAGAATCCCAGATATTACTTCGTTTCCAGATGACGATTTCCCGTCAAGTAGTACATTCATGACAGGAAGTTGCAAATCCAGCAAACAGCAGGGACGACACTCGAAAGGCGCGCAATTTTATTACGAATAGAAGCTGCTTATGATGCGTGACATCAAAAGCCTTCTGGGAATCTAGGAACACGGCATCAACTCTAGATCCCCTGTCGACAGCACTCACTCATTCGTGTGAATAAAGTGCCAGTTGCGTTTCAGAAAAACTACGTTTTCTAACAACTGTTAGCGGTCTTGCAGCATCCAGTATTCCAGCAGGTTTCATTAACGTTTATTTGCAGCTTTGTTGACACAGATATGGTCAGTAAGAATTCGTGCAAATGTTGTGGATGATGTCGACCGGAATGAATATCCATCGTTTTACATAGAATTTCTTGCAGAGACCAGTCGGATTTCCCATCTGGTTGACATCTCCTGCACCCATTTAGCTCTGTTTTTACAAACGGGGATCTTCGTTCAGAATTCTAAGTTCATATACAAAAGATGTTACGTTCGAAAACTTAATAGTATAAGCTGTCTGCAGCCTTTTCAGAGAGTTTTTTTATTTTGCCAATCTACATTTAGATGTCACAGCTCATCACCAGGGCCTGAATAGTAATTCAAGAACTTTCATTGCGATGTCAAGTGAGTGTGAAATGATTGTGTTGACTTATTCTCTAAATGATATCAAAGCGAAGTTCAACATGTGGTAGTTACTTTATTGTGATCTCATATGCAGAACTCTGTATACTTTTTTCTATTTACCCTCCTGGAAATGAAAAAAAGAACACATTGACACCGGTGTGTCAGACCCACCATACTTGCTCCGGACACTGCGAGAGGGCTGTACAAGCAATGATCACACGCACGGCACAGCGGACACACCAGGAACCGCGGTGTTGGCCGTCGAATGGCGCTAGCTGCACAGCATTTGTGCACCGCCGCCGTCAGTATCAGTCAGTTTGCCGTGGCATACGGAGCTCCATCGCAGTCTTTAACACTGGTAGCATGCCGCGACAGCGTGGACGTGAACCGTATGTGCAGTTGACGGACTTTGAGCGAGGGCGTATAGTGGGCATGCGGGAGGCCGGGTGGACGTACTGCCGAATTCCTCAACACGTGGGGCGTGAGGTCTCCACAGTACATCGATGTTGTCGCCAGTGGTCGGCGGAAGGTGCACGTGCCCGTCGACCTGGGACCGGACCGCAGCGACGCACGGATGCACGCCAAGACCGTAGGATCCTACGCAGTGCCGTAGGGGACCGCACCGCCACTTCCCAGCAAATTAGGGACACTGTTGCTCCTGGGGTATCGGCGAGGACCATTCGCAACCGTCTCCATGAAGCTGGGCTACGGTCCCGCACACCGTTAGGCCGTCTTCCGCTCACGCCCCAACATCGTGCAGCCCGCCTCCAGTGGTGTCGCGACAGGCGTGAATGGAGGGACGAATGGAGACGTGACGTCTTCAGCGATGAGAGTCGCTTCTGCCTTGGTGCCAATGATGGTCGTATGCGTGTTTGGCGCCGTGCAGGTGAGCGCCACAATCAGGACTGCATACGACCGAGGCACACAGGGCCAACACCCGGCATCATGGTGTGGGGAGCGATCTCCTACACTGGCCGTACACCACTGGTGATCGTCGAGGGGACACTGAATAGTGCACGGTACATCCAAACCGTCATCGAACCCATCGTTCTACCATTCCTAGACCGGCAAGGGAACTTGCTGTTCCAACAGGACAATGCACGTCCGCGTGTATCCCGTGCCACCCAACGTGCTCTAGAAGGTGTAAGTCAACTACTCTGGCCAGCAAGATCTCCGGATCTGTCCCCCATTGAGCATGTTTGGGACTGGATGAAGCGTCGTCTCACGCGGTCTGCACGTCCAGCACGAACGCTGGTCCAACTGAGGCGCCAGGTGGAAATGGCATGGCAAGCCGTTCCACAGGACTACATCCAGCATCTGTACGATCGTCTCCATGGGAGAATAGCAGCCTGCATTGCTGCGAAAGGTGGATATACACTGTACTAGTGCCGACATTGTGCATGCTCTGTTGCCTGTGTCTATGTGCCTGTGGTTCTGTCAGTGTGATCATGTGATGTATCTGACCCCAGGAATGTGTCAATAAAGTTTCCCCTTCCTGGGACAATGAATTCACGGTGTTCTTATTTCAATTTCCAGGAGTGTATTTCACGGTCTGGATTTGGCAAAAACAGCAGTCATGGCAGCCATGAAATATCTTAATTTTGCTTCGTAAACCTTAACTTCCTGAAGCTTTACGGTACACATATATTGCAGAAGCAAAATAGTTTCTTCATAATAATATAGTAGGAAATATGTTTGCATGAACACCACGTTTGCGCCTGTGACTCTGAGGCGAACAGACGCTCTTGTTCAACTACTTCATGTACCTATTCGAGCTCTTTAGAGACGCTATGGGGTTCTCATATAAGCGATGAGGTGCCTGACAACGTAGTTTAGTTTGTGGCAACGGTTGAATTGTGTTGTGTAATCGACATGCAGGGCAATCTCCCCTTTTGCCTGCTTGGGTACGTAGTTTGTGAAAACAGAGTGCAA
The DNA here is from genome assembly GCF_023864275.1 of Schistocerca cancellata. NCBI lineage: Eukaryota > Metazoa > Arthropoda > Insecta > Orthoptera > Acrididae > Schistocerca > Schistocerca cancellata. Next base: position 115,302,578 of record NC_064629.1, read on the forward strand.
CATGGGGCCCAGAACCAAACCCTGAAGCACCCGATTCACAACCAATTTTATGCTGTTACAGTGATTGCCATTCCTGATGATGAATCGCCTCTCCTTCCTTTGAGCACATCTCCTGGACAACCTATGGAATGTAATTTAAATATCAAGCGATCACATGGGCTTTGTCGTGTTCAGCGCGGAATCCACACTCTTCTGGGATGACTATATTGTCATCATTCAGGGATTTCTCAGTACAGTACACTCTAGAATGTTACATAGTGCCGGCCAGTGTGGATACGCGGTTAAAGGCGCTTCAGTCTGGAACCGCGCGACCTTTACGGTCGCAGGTTCGAATCCTGCCTCGGGCATGGATGTGTGTGATGTCCTTAGGTTAGTTGGGTTTAAGTAGTTCTAAGTTCTAGGGGACTCATGACCTCAGATGTTAAGTCCCATAGTGCTCAGAGCCATTTGAACCATTACATAGCAAATCGAAGATAGGTGGATAGGTCAGCTGCTTTCAGGAAAGAGCAAGTATTTCTGGGGTTTGGAAAGCGTGACGGCTTTGTCATCCACGTCGAGGGGAAACCGAATGAGCTACGCAAGTGGTTGTAGGGGTGGGAAAGAAGGGTGATGTCTGGGGGAGGTAGTGCGAAAAAGAGATCTTGCAAAGCTCAGGACCCTCTGCTGGTCCATCGTATTATGAGCGTCGTAGAAAAAGGCGTTTAGGTTGATACTGTGGTGCTGAAGTTTCGGAAGGTATTTGATACAGTGCTACAGTGAACAAAATAAGAGCTTACCGAATGTCGGATCAGAGTTTTAATTAGGTTCTGGACATACTTCCAGGCAGAACTCAGTTTGTCGTTGTGTACTGTGTAAAATCGCATATGTAAAGGTAATTTCGGGAGCATAGGAAGGAAATATTGCATAGCCGTAACTATATATAAAGATCTGCTGTGTAACTTTGGAGGCTCGTTGAAGTAATTCATGAATGATCTTGTCGTCTATAAGAAGGTTGCAACGCCCGAGGCATGTATCTAGATACAGTAACAATCACAAGATGGAAGATTTGTGCAGGCACGGGCAGATTACCCTGAAATTAAATAAATGCAACTTATTGTGCATAAATAGGTGAAAAGTTCCACTACTGTTGGATTACACTATTGGCGACAAATAAGTGAAGACAGTAACTACCATAAAATGCCTAGGAGTGACCATACGGAGCGACCGAAAGTGGAATGACCACATAAAACAAAGAGCACGAAACTCTGACGCTGGCTGGAATTCGCTGGAAGAAACTTAAGGAAACGTCGTAGAACTGTTCGTGCAGATGGTTGTTGTCTGTTGACTCAGGGATCGAGACGTGGCTGCACGATCTGTTACAGCCATGCGGATAAGATGCCTGTCATCTCGACTGCTAGTGATACGAGGCCTTTGGGATCCAGCACATCGTTCCGTATTACCCTCCTGAACCCACCGATTCCATATTCTGCTAACAGTCGTTGTATCTCGACCAAAGCGAGCAGCAATGTCGCGATACGATAAACCGCAATCGCGATAGGCTACAATCCGACTTTTGTCAAAGTCGGAAACGTGACGGTACGCATTTGTCCTCCTTACACGAGGCATCACAACAACGTTTCACCAAGCAACGCTGGTCAATTTCCGTTTGTGTATGAGAAATCGGTTGGAAACTTTCCTCATGTCAGCACGTTGTATGTGTCGCCACCGGCGCCAACCTTGTGTGAATGCTTTGAAAAGCTAATCATTTGCATATCACAGCATCTTCTTCCTGTCGGTTAAATTTCGCGTCTGTAGTACGTCATCTTCGTGGTGTAGCAATTTTAGGTGTATATACATTGAAGGTGGTTGGGGGGAGAGAGGAAAGGAAAGGGAAGGAGCTACTGACGTCAGCTGCACCGGAACGTCATGTGGTATTAGCGGCGACGAGTGAAAATATATGCCGGACAGGACTCGAATCCAGGATCTTCTGCTTACTAGGCAGTAGCTTCAACAACTGCTGATTCCGCACAGTCTCGACGTGGTTGACATGATAGTTCCTTCCCTTTCCTTACCTTTCTGCCTCTACACTTTCAGTTTACGTAAGATGTAGATGTGACTTTAGGAGAGGAACTCCAGGTCGTGAGGAGTCGAACAGATAGCCAGAACGTTACGTCACAACCTTCGTCTCTGGCAGCTAGCACATCTAAACACGAGCAACTGCTCGCCCGGTGGCCAATATACGCTCGCTCGAACGTGCCCTCAAAGGAGGAGCAGACGAGTGAGGCGGCAGCCGCTGTGAGAATGAGACACAAATATGTAGGGTGGGTGGATGGGCACCGTTGACGCCTGCGACGCAGCGAAACCAAAGCAGCGGCAGCGCAGGCCGGTGGCCGCGCATCTGCGCCAGGTGGCGGCTCACCTGCCGTAGCTCTCTTGCCTCTCGCTGGCTGCACTCGGCGCAGCGCCTGCACCTCGCGCCGCGCCGCCAGCCAGCTTCCGTGGCTGCCGCCGCCGCCGCCGCCGCCACCGCCGCCGCCGCCGCAGCGCCCGGCCCAAAATAACGTCGCGCCCTGCACTCGTCCGCTTCCGCTCTAGAAACACTCGGAACGCGCACCGATTCCTCACGAATCGCCGCCAGCGCGATAAAGTACCTGCGGTCTCACGAGCTTCACTTTGTTTCGATTTGTGCGCTCTTCACTAACGCCATTTGCTAATGCTGCACAGTGCCACACTGAGAACTGTTCAAGGAGTTCTGAGCATAACGAATAGGTTGGTTCTCACAAGGGAACCTCCCCATTGCACCCTCCTCAGATTTAGTTATAAGTTCGCGCAGTGGATAGGCTTCGAAAAACTGAACACAAATCAATCGAGAAAACAGGAAAAAGTTCTGTGGAACTACGAAAAAAATAAGCAAAGTATACAAACTGAGTAGTCCATGTGCAAGGTAGGCAACATCAAGGGTAGTCTGAGCTAAGGAGCGCCGTGGTCCCGTCGTTAGCGTGGGCAGCGGCGGAACGAGAGGTCCTTGGTTCAACTCTTCACTCGAGAGAAAAGTTTACTTTCCTTATTTTCGCAAAGTCATGATCTGTCCGTTCGTTCATTGACGTCTCTGTTCACTGTAATAAGTTTAGTGTCTGTGTTTTGCGACCGCAGCGCAAAACCGTGCGATTAGTACACGAAAGGACGTGCCTTTCCAATGGGAACCGAAAACATTTGATCGCAAGGTCATAGGTCAACCGATTCCTCCACAGGGAAACACGTCTGATATATTCTATACGATACTGGTGACGGCATGTGCGTCACATGAATATGTTGTCGACCCACCTAACTTGTACACTTGGCGAATGGGTAAAAAGATTCTTCTACCTTGCCCGATTTAGGTTTTCTTGTGAACGTGATAATCACTCCCAAAAAAGTGATGAAAACATAGGAGTTTGTCACATAAACTGCAACAAATGAATGCAACAGTTTCACAGTCGCACAATTTTCCCTGTGCTCTGTCAAAACATATGTTTTTAACGTTTTCAAATTTTTCCGTGTGTAGACCGTCAAATCCTGCATATGTCCAAGCAAATCTGAACATGTCCTGGAATTTTGGAGAGCGAGGTTGATTATGTGTGAGTGCCTGAAGTTTGATAATTGAGACGCGATCACGTAAACACTACGGCTCTGTGTACCTGTGCAGCTTCGCAAAATAATTGTCTGAAAATAAAAAATTAAACTTTGCACTCGAGGGAAGACTTGAACCAAGGACCTCTCGTTCAGCAGCTGCTCACGCTAACCACGGGATCACGGCGCTTCAAAGCTCACATTATCCATGATGTTGCTTGCCTTGCGCATGGACTACTCAGTTTGTATATTTTGCTTATTTTTTTCATAGTTCCACACAACTTCTTCCTGTCTTCTCGAGTGATCTGTGTTCAGTTACGGGATGACTTAGTCTTTCTATTTGTATTGAGGAATAGCAGCATGCTCTAAATGTAGAAAATATGAGTTACTATTGACGACTACGTAAAATAATCCTATAATATTCGAATACAATACGAGAAGTGTGCTGCTTGACACGGTCACGGCGGTTAAATATTTAGGTGTAATGTAAGAAGGACATGAAATGGAACGAGCAAGTAACGTCGGTCATAGAAAATGTGAATGATCGACTTGTGTTTATTTGGAGAATTATAGAAAAAATGTTCAAATGTATGTGAAATCTTATGGGACTTAACTGCTAAGGTCATCAGTCCCTAAGCTTACACACTACGTAACCTAAATTATCCTAAGGACAAACACACACACCCATGCCCGAGGGACCACTTCTAGAAAAGTGTAGCTCATCTCTAAAGGAGACCACTTAAAGAACGCTTTTGCGACCTCTTCTTGCCTACAGGTCGAATGTTTGGCACCCTAACCAGATATGATTAAAAGGAAGACATGGAACCATTTCAGAGTCCTGCTGCTAGATTTGTTACCAGTATGTTTGATCAATACGCGAATGCTACTGAAATGCTCCGTGGACTCATATCTGAATCCCTGGAGGGGAGAAGACCTTCCTTCTTCGAAACAGTGTCGACAAAGTTTAGAGAACTGGCATTAGTGACAGACTGCAGACCACGTATACACAACGAAGATAACAAATCAGGGCTCGTACTAAACCATATAGACTACTATTATTTACTATTAAAAACAGTCTTGATCACAATTTATTTATTACGGTGACTGGTTACATATCTGGTTAGGGTGCCAAACATTCGACCTGTAGGCAAGAAGAGGTCGCAACCTCCCTCTGCAGTAAACTCACTAGTAGTGATTCTCCTGCAGAAGGAGGTTCTTACTCATTGGTCTGAAGATGACCACAGTAGTGGTCGAAACCGGTCACCGTAATAAATAAATTGTGATCAAGATTTTTTTAATAGTAAATATTTGTAACACATTGATCACTGTCACTCCCATAATGTATTCAAAACTAATATAGACTACTGGTTGTCAAACTGTGGCCCGCGGGCCGTAGTTAAGAAGTAACAAATTAAAACGTCATGTATGATGAGGCAATGTCTTACACATCTGAGTGTTTATGAGGTCGTAATTCCTGGACTATGTGTCGTACTATGATATATTTTTCTAGATACATTCAGTGGCATATGTGGATACTGTCTACGGAATGTGTCGCGAATACAATTAGTAGTAAAGAAGTAATAAATTAAAACATCATGCTTGATGCTGCAGTTTTACTAAATAAACAGCAAAAATGTAGTATGTGATGAACTTTTCTGCTTTCATCGTTCTGTGGGTCTGCATTTCTTTTTCACCCCCTCTGCTACACGTCTAATTGTTCTTACCCTCCACAACGACTCTGTCCAGACAGTAAGCGATATGTATACCAAGTTTGGTTGTACATACGTACATCCATTTGTATGATACACTCTATGCCAAAAAAAAAAGGACATACCGTGACGGAATTGTACGAATGGGACGGAAATCAGAAGATATGACATATATGTACAGCCAAACAAACGTTTAGAACTTCAGAAAAATAGGATGAACAAGTTGAGCTAGTCAGTAACGCGTTGTTCCTGCCTTTCTGCAGGCAGCTATTCGGTTCGGCATTGATTGACAGAGTTGTTGGATGCCCTCTTGAGGAATATCCTGCCAAATAATGTTCAGTTGGGGTGTTAGATCGTAAAAATTCCGAAATAATTGTAGAACCCTGCCAAAACACTCCAAAAATTCTCCGTTGGGGAGGGATCCAGCGAACATGCCGGCCAAGGAAGCATTTGGTAAATACGAAGACAAACAGTACAACCTTCACCATGTGCGAGTGGCATTATCTTGCTGAAATGTAACACCAGGATCGCTTTCCGTAAAGGGCAACAAAACGGGGAGTAGAATATCATCGACATACATCTACAGCGTAAGGGTTCCGCGAATAACAACGAAAGGAGTCCTAATATGAAATGAATCGACTCCCCAGACCATCACTCCTGGTTGTAATGCCGAATGACGGGTGATTGGCCAAGAAGGTCGCCGAATCTCACCCCAATTGAGAACGTTTGGAGTATTTCACGCAGCGCCCTCCAACCCCTCGGGATTTTGACTGTCGAACGCGCTGATTGGACAGCACTGGGCAGAAGAGTGTTTAACAACTCTTATCAGTCAATGCCAAGCCAAGTAATTGCTTGCGTAGTGACCAGAGGTGGACCAACGAGTTGCTGACTTGCTCAGTTTGTGAAACTCTTTCTCTCGAATAAATTATCCATATTTTTCTGAAGTTATTTCTCTGTACATATAAGTAATATTCTACTGATTTCTGTCCCATTCCTTTATGGTGCGTCGATTTTTTGTCTTTTTTTGTCTTAGAATGTATATATGCATGCACCTAGAAACTAACAGGCGAATCCAAAAACGTCAACTAACGTTAACAGCTTCTTAAGATTGTAGTTTCCGTGCTCAGAAAGGAACAAAAATACTTACGGAGGTAGTCAAATTTTTAACATATGCTTAATGTTAGCCGGCCGCTGTGGCCGAGCGATTCTAGGCGACTAGTCCGGAACCGCGCTGCTGCTGCGGTCGCAGGTTCGAATCCTGCCTCGGGCATGGATGTGTGTGATGTCCATAGGTTAATTAGGTTTAAGTAGTTCTAAGTCAAGGGGACTGATGGCCTCAGAAGTTAAGTCCCATAGTGCTCAGAGCCATTGGAACCATTTTTGAGCTTAACGTTAAGTGACGTTAGTGACTAAATAAAGTTGACTGCTTACCTGAAGAGTAGAGGCGGAAGCAGCGGCCACTGCAAGGTTAGAGGATGTGAGAGGGGAATGTACTGACAACTCACGGAATGCACGTCTACTGCTTTGGAATAAACTTTGACACGGAAGTAACATGGATTCGTGAATGCGCATTATAGAGGCTGTCTTCTTTAAATGCGTACATATTTGTAGCAAGGAGATGAAATTACATTAAGGCTGTTGTAATACAACTTAATGAGTAGAAGAAAAATGTTTCTCAAAATATTTAGTAAACTTTTTAAACACGTATCATATTGCATAATGCATTTAAATATAAATACAGTTACTGTTATTAGTCAGTTGATTACCCGCTCAAGCCGGCTGCTGTGGCCGAGCGGTTGTAGGCACTTCAGCCTGGAACCTCGCTGCTGCTACGGTTGCAGGTTCGAATCCTGCCTCGGCCATGGATGTGTCTGATGTTCTTAGGGTAGTTAGGTTTAAGTAGTTCTAAGTCAAGGGGACTGATGACCTCAGATGTTAAGTCCCATAGTGCTTAGAGCCATTTGAACCATTTGAACCATTAACCGCTCACACAAACAACACAACAACACTTCGTCAGGCAACGACGGTGTCACAACTTTGGGGTCGCTGTGGATGACAGCAACCTGAAGCAGAGGACAGTGCTCTGTATGCTGCTGGCTTTTAAGTGTCAGTGCTTGGATGCCAGCAGCCAACTCACCTCACTATTACTTTACGTAATACACTGCTGGTTCATAAGGCATTAATTTACCTAGGTTAACAATTAATAATAAGATCGACATACATGCGGCCCTAGTTGCAGTATGTAAGTATTATGAATAAAAATGTTACACGATTATTAATATAGACAGTCCTTTTCCCTCGCTCCATTTACAGGTGTAACAGGGAAGGGAATGACTAACAGTGGTACAAGGTACCCTCCGCTACACATTGTATGGTGGCTTGCTTGCTGGAAGGGGCTTCGCAAAGGATGCAGAGAACGAGAAAGAGCTTTCCCAGAGACAGTGCCTAGCGCGAAGTCTAGAGAGTTTCGCTTATATTGTACTGGGCACTGCCTAGTTCAAATTATGACCTACTTCTGCAAATTTGTGATTTTTGTTAATTCGAGGGAAGACTGTATCTGCATTGCCCAATAAAATCCTTCCCACACTCCGGTCAGAGTTGCAGTAACACTCCTCGCTTTCAAACGTAAAACAAAACGAAAACCAAACCACTTCGGCAGCCTACTTTTACTCCTATATCTTTAGTCTGCAATCCATTGTAAAACTCATGGAACATAGTATTTACCGTTCGACCACGTAGTGAGGTGTGTCTATCTTGTCATCCCATTACAAAAAAAATGGTTCAAATGGTTCTGAGCACTATGGGACTTAACATCTGTGGTCATCAGTCCCCTAGAACTTAGAACTACTTAAACCTAACTAACCTAAGGACATCACACACATCCATGCCCGAGGCAGGATTCGAACCTGCGACCGTAGCAGTCGCGCGTTTCCAGACTGATGCCTGAACCACTAGACCACCGCGGCCGGCCATCACATTACACACGGGAGTGTTGCGGAGAAGGTCATAGTACACTCCTACATCCCACACTTAATATTGGTTTTTGGCGTTTGTAAGTGGCCTTTCGCGATGTAGTTCAAAGCATCTGCCAGTTTAGGTTTTTCAGCATTTCCCTTACTCTCACATATGGGTCAAACAAATGTGTGACGATTCATGCAGCCCATGTTTGTATTCTTTCCGTATCACGTGTTAGTCCTATTTGGTATGGGTTCTACACATTTCAACAATATTCTACGGTGTGTCGCACAAGTGTTTTCTTAAGCAATTTCATTTGTAGACTGATTGTCTTTTCGCAGTATCCGACTACTGAATGGAAGCTATTACATGGTTTATCTATGATTAAGCGTATGAGATCATTACATTTCATAACCCTACAAACTGTTGCGTTCAGATATTTGTGTGAGTTGACTGATTCACATTTTGACTCATTGATAGTTCATTGTTTGAAGGAAATGTTGAATGCTTTTCGACATTTTTTTGGTTCATGAGTAACATCCTACTGACGTATTAGGGACGAAAGTTGATTTCTATGCGTCCTACTCGTTTCATGGTATTGGTGAAAGGTCCCACTTTCATTAGGGCAAACAGTGTACGTCTATGGACATGTTATGACAAGAAGAAAATTCGTCGACCTGACACAGATTTGACGTTGATGGCAATGTAATTATGTATTGCTCAGAACAAGCCGGATTTAGACCAGGGAGAAGCTCTGCTTCACAAGTACTTCACCTAGCACAATATATAGAAGACGCTATGAAAACAACGAAGTCACTGGTGTAGCTTTTATTGACTTGACATCAGCCTACGATACTGTTTACCACCGTACATTGCTAAATAAAGTGTTTAACATAACTGGGGACTACAAACTCACTCAAATGATTGAGTGCTTTCTTCAGAACAGAAGGTTTTTTGTTGAAAAGAACGGCCTTCCACGAGGGAGTGTGTTAGCTGCTATACTTTTTAACAGCTACAAAAATGATCAGCCCTGTCCGCAAGGGACAAAGAGATTTATTTATGCTGATGATGTCGCTCTAGCAGTTCAAGGAACATCTTTTGAACACGTGTAAGAGAAGCTCTCCCATTGTCTAGAAATTCTAAGTGGCTATTACCAAGACAACCAGCTGAAGCCAAATACAGCGAAAACACAGATTTGTGCATTCCATCCTAGAAATTGACATGCAGCAAGGAAATTGCAGGTGTTCTGGGAAGGTAACCAATTAGAACACTGCTTCACTCCCAAATATCTTGGAGTAATTCTTGGTCGAGCACTTACCTACAGAATACGTTGCTTGAACACCAAACGGAAGGTATCTGCGAGGAACAACATTCTCCGGAAATTATCGGGTACAACCTGGGGGGCACATCCTCGCATCTTAAGAACTTCTGCTGTAGCTATTTGTTATTCAGCTGCAGGATATGCTTGCCCTCTATGGTGCAGATCTAGTCATGCTAAACAAGTGGATATCGCCTTCAATGAAACCTGCAGACTCATTACGGGATGTTTGAGATCTACACCACTTGATAAAGTTTATTGTCTAGCGGGCATCCCACCTCCAGATATCCGTCGTGAATGTGCATCCAGACTGGAAAAGTCCAAGGCATTGAATCTGAAGACCCACGCACTACACGGGTATCAGCCAGCAGTACCAACGCTCAAGTCAAGGAAAAGCTTTCTCCATTCGACTGAAAGCCTCACTGAACCACCTTCGAACTTCAGAGTCAATTCATGGCGTTCCAGATCCCGCCACCTTGTAGGGTGGACGATCCCGACCGAAAGCCTCCCATCAGGTCACGAAGAAAGCTGGTCAATATGGAAGACCCTCAACAGCCTGCGTTCTGGAGTTGGTAGAACGAAGACCAACTTGAAATAGTGGGGATTTGCATGCGACTCCACAGCATGTGAATGTGGTGAAGAACAGACAATGAGTCATCTTCTTGTCTGCAGCCTATGCCAAACGTCATGCTCGCCACAGAATGTCATCGATGCCAACAAGGAAGCATGCGAAATTGCTGCATACTGGTCACGCCGCATTTAATTGCAATTGTAATGCTTATAGTACCATGTTTTGGAACACTTTGTATAACTTGTAAGCTATAGTGTGTGTTTCTGAGACGATTAAATAAAATAAATTCTTCTATTTAGGACATATCGAGTAACAATGCATATCAAGCATCAACTAAATCTGTGGAACAGTTTTGTTTATGGGGCTTGCATTTTGAAGATGTCGTGTTGCGTGTGTTTTGTTCAATTTGATGAGGTACTGTACCGTACAATCATAAAATTCTCTGTTTCTAAGACATCTATGGAAAATTATCCAAAACTGGCGAATATTTATAAATATCCTACTCCTTTAGTTTCAACAGTTAATAAATTGGCTCCTCAACTCAAATATGGGCGTCCTTTTTCCAAACTTGATACGCACGAAGAAGGTTTCAAAACTTTATCCACAGATGAAAACCCCGAAATAGCGAACAATATGGCATTCGACGGCAGGCACTTAAAGATGTGTGAAATATCAGGCGCCATTGGCACACCTGAAGTAACTGGATGGGTATATTTTACACGAAGAATTAACTATGAAAAATGGTTGGACTTAACGGATGCCGCACACAATTAGACTGATTGAAAGCGAGTCAACTAATTTTTTTGCCTTGATTTGTTAGCGACTGAGATGTGGCTCCCATGCTTCACGAAAATGGTTCAAATGGCTCTAGGCACTATGGGACTTAACATCGGAGGTCATCAGTCCCCTAGAACTTAGAACTACTTAAACGTAACTAACCTAAGGACATCACACACATCCGTGCCCGAGGCAGGATTCGAACCGCGACCGTAGCAGTCGCGCGGTTCCGGACTGAAGCGCCGAGAACCGCTCTGCCACCGTGGCCGGCGCTTCACCACAGAAACGATACAGCTCTCAGAAAAGTGAATGGAAGTATGTTTGTCTCGACCGAAATTGGCGAAACTGATTTCATTTGTATTAATTGTTGTGGTCAGTGTTTTATGTATTTATTAATTTATTCGCTTGTTTCATCTGGCCAGATCAGAATGTTCCGAATCTCTCTTATACCTGCCCAGGAGCGTTACAGTTTACACTTAGGTAATGCGTATTTTTCAGTGACGCCTAAAAGTATTACATAATGCACTTAAATGCTTGTAGAATACCAATGTTTTTTCGTAAAAGGATTTGCAAGTGTATCCAATTACTTCTTTATTTACTGATTCATGTAAAGCAGTGAAAACATATAAAGAGATGAAGAGAATGCAAAACAGGGAAAGGGATTAAGAAAGGACGCAAAGAGTTGAAACACACCTAAAACTATGGGCAAAAGTATTGAAACGGCAGATAATGGGGTATTAGGACATAGTGCGAAACGAAAGGAGAGCACACATTATTTCAAGATGCTTACTATTAGTTTTCTTCTGAAACTAAGGAACTTAATAGCTTCTCTAATGATACGGGGTAGGTTATGAGATAACACGGTACTTGCAATGCTGAAGAACTTGACATAGAGACTTGAGGTGCAATGGGAGGATAGTTTCGAACGTAAGATTCTGGTATTTCACATAGGAATGTTATATTTGAACGTGGAACCCTGGAACTACATCTACATCTACATCTACATCTTTGTACAAACTCCGCGAGGTGCGTGGCGGAGGATACCCTGCACCATTACTGCTCATTTACTTTTCTGTGCTACTCGCAATTGCAAAATAATCAGAAAGGTGTCGATAAAGCAAACAAAGCATGTTGCAATTTTGTATTTGTACTATACGCAAACAGGAATGGTTAATATCACGCCGTAGTTTAGGCAGAGAGCGAGGTACCGTGAACTGTTTTCTGCGATGCAAATTCAAATTCATATTGTTTGCCTTCCAATATTGGAACATGCAGCAATTTTTCCAGACTTGCCACCCTCTGTCTTCCATGGACTCTTGCATCTAAAGGAATTTATGGTTTAAACACATTTTCAGTTCAATGAAGCGGTGATGACATCGATGGACGGGTAATTTGCATACCCTCTAGAGTCGCATTTAAGAAGTAGAAAACACTAGATTTAAACAAATCTGAAACACAGCAGTAACTTAAAGGGGAATAGTCGTAAAATAACTATTTTTCGAATAAAAACATTGTCTTTCATTGCCTGTCCGATACTTTTATCCTTGCGAATGAGTGGATTCACAATCAGCTCGAGAGTGTTCAATACGAGGACGAGTGTTCAAGGATAGTAACATGAGAACATACTCCTAGAAACTCAGCAGCATTGCAATAACGACTGCAAACGTGATTTTTATCTGCCGGCTAGTAGACTGATATTCGTTCGAAGACGCCATCTATGGGAGAGGGCATCTTTTCGCCAGTCGTACAGTACCATTAAGCACGTGAATGCTTAGATCGTTCGTGCCAATCCACGTGCACTTGCACGTATGGAAATCGAAACGAAAAGTAAAAATTCATTTACCTGAAGTTTGGTTTGAGCACCAGAACGTTTTGCAAGGCATGATTCCGATGGAGGTGGGCGTTTGCACGCTCTTACGAACAAACAGTCTATTCTCATTGTCTGTTACTGGTATACCTACGATTTTGCTCGGAACTCATGCCTGGGAGGATATTGAAATTTTTCTCATACACAAAGAAGTGTTGCAGAAAAAGAAAAAAAATATATTTATTTTTGTTGTCTGATGGTGGTGGAACCAGGAGATGTAACGTCTAACAGCTCACTGACAAAAATACTTCTAGCAGTGTTCTGGTGAGCTTCAAACGGATGAACTGTCCTGGTCTAACCAGCAAATCGGCTTGAAGCTTCTTCTTAGCCTCCGTTTACTTTCCATCGCAAAGTTATCTGTGATTTTCCTAAATCGCATATGGCAAATGATGGGATGTTTCCTTTGAAAGGTCATAGTTGATTTCTTTCCCAGTCCTTCCCTAGTCCAACTTTGCGATTCGTCTCTAATGACCTCTTTGTCGACGGGACTCTGTAACTATACGTTAATCACTAACTACACAGACATATTTCTGCTAGCGCTTCAGTTTCACCACCCACGAAATTAAAAATATTGGAGTTTCAAAAAGTGTGCAATACTCAGAGATAATGGATTCACCCTCCTTCGTAATCGTCTAAACTACACAGTTTACCCTTCTGAGGAAAGAATTATAGACTGATGTGCAGAAGTTAAGAATGAAAGTAACTTTCGCATGATGTGTCACTCCCAAGTAACATACCTCGATGATACTTGGACCACAGATAGAAACAAATGCTAAAGCATAGTACAGAAGGCAGCTGAAAGAAATACGTATCGTATATGACTGTCCTGATGTTTTCCGAGAGGAGTAGGTCGTACAGGGTTTCACACTCTCGTTTCTTTCGGTCCATGCTATTCCTGACATCCGAGCGAGTTGGGAAAAGTGATTAGCACACTGGACTTGCATTCGGGAGAACGCTGGTTCAAATCTCCCGTCCGTGTATCTGGATTTATGTTATCTGTGATTTTCCTAAATCGCATAAGGCAAATGCTGGGATGGTTGTTTTGAAAGGACGTGGCTGACTTCCTTTCCAATTTTTCCCTAATCCGGCTTTGTGATTCGTCTCTAGTGACTTCGATGTCGAAGGGATTGTTTACCCCTAACCTTCATTACTTCTTTTTCTTCCCGATGACACGAGCGTTAAATATGCAATCCACATTATACAGAAATAAATCTGTTATGTCAGCGACAGGTCTGTTGGTCTGTTGAAAGAACACAAATGCTAGTGCGTTATTCAGGAAAACTACTCTGGGTTACTATATTGTTCTCAAAGATGAATAATGATGTGGATGTAAACGAAGGAGATAGGAAGGAAGTGAAAGGTAAGGGAATATGTCTCAAGAACTGAGGCGGACGTTCAAGACTCTATTTTATGCCTGTGGATTTTAATGTCAGCGTGATCTGGGAGTCAAATATTTGGTAAATAGAAATGAGTTAATTTGAGAGGTATTATCATCTTATGCACTGTGTTTGTTTTTAATGTTCTTAGGGAAACCCAGACATAATTGTGGCTAAAGAGTCATTAGAAGAAACGTTTATTAACAAATATGTTTATATTGCCAGAGTCTCAGAAGAAAGCACTCGATAATAACAGGACGATGAACTTTGGTGTGGGTTTATAACTCCAAGAATCTGTATTCGCCTGTGTAATACAAGCCAGCCATATACTATCCTACAGGCACTACCTTGGCAAACAGACGCAGTAACACTAACATCGTTAATGTTTAATTTATTAAGAATGTCAGGACTGAGTAGTGCTAGCGTTATCTGCTTGTAGGCATCAAAAAATTACACGAAGTGTGAAATTTGGACTCAAGTTCAGATCATGAATCAGTTGTTAAAAGTTTGTGTACTTCTATCTGTATATTATTAGAAAAGTGTTGCAATTGCCACACGAAGAAGTTGGATGTTATGTAGTACCAGTTTCATTTGCTTGGAGGGCTCATCACTTTCCTATGGAAACTGAAACGGGAGCTGTGCTTGATGTTCCAGTCAATCTGTGGCGTGTTTCTGGCGAGTTGCCAACGAGGCCAGTAACAACTTCAGCGGGAAAAATTTGCCAAAATAACGCCTAAGAGACCGGGGCGCAAACCAAGCTCACCAGTGCAGTGGAAATTTCCTCGTAGATTGGTTTTCATCCACCCATAAAATGGATTTCTCGTTTGAATTATGCGAACAAGTAATACTCTTGTGTGCATCTACTGTCACGTGCTTGGGCTGTAAGTACACCAATTATGCAACGCTTGTAAGGGCAGCACTCACAAAGCGTGATCGTGTGACACGCCCAGGACGTTCGTGTTGTGAAACGGAAGTAATGAGGCAATCATTGAGTCATCTCATTTCGCGCTGGCCACGAATTAGGTCTTTTCGCCCGTCATGATAGCTTCTTTCACTTGTCATTCTTTGTAGATACCACATTCTCTCCACAACAAAGGTCACATGAAATCGGAATGTTTATTTTTATAGGATCAAATATAATCGATCACCGTCAACAAAATCACGAAAACGGTATCACCAAACCACTGTCACACGTAAATGTCTAATGTGTAACTAAATGCAGCAGCGTGTGGGAATCAACGAAACAAAATAATGTAACTTGTTTTGAAAGGGAAACCTGCAAATACAGTATTAAAGGATATCACATTTCTATGCGATGTGATGTTGAAAAGAAATCTAAAATTACCAGCCCCAGACACCAGTGTAAGTGCAGCAGATATGTACAAGTGCACTATGGCGCTACTCAATACGTTAGAAGTCCTCTTTACTGACTTCCAAATTCTTTCAGTTTATTGAGTATAGCTAGTCGCGTGAAGACACAGTTTTTTATGGGATTTAACACTGCTTACATTAATCCATAGAAAAGTAAGCGTACGCTTTCTTCCAAAGATCGACAGACGCGATACTCTGCAGTGAAGTACAAAAGAGCGCAAAGAAACCATATTTAAAACTTCTGCAGGAGTTTAACTCTAAAAAGCTCTCATAGCTAATAGAATTTACTAGGAATACAAGTGTCTTTGTTTTCCTGGATGGGACAGTGTAGATCTTCCTAGATCAAAGCACTTCTAATTTGCGACAGATAAATGGCAGATATCCTGCAGTCACCAACAGCACACTTATTTTCCGTATATGTTCGATTAGTGGCCAATTATAAGGTCTCAGAAACACACATGCCTCCGAGAAAACTTTTATTTACAGGAAACTACGAAATTTTGTCTGTATTGGACGACACACACAGACAGAGGTTATATCTGCTTCATCTTTTTCCGTCTTCCAACTGCTGTGCGGAATGACTCGTTCAGTTCTGTCACCCGAAGAAAGCTAGGTTCTATAGAAGAATTTTTCAGTGCCTTTTCACCTATATTCAGTAGTTGACCTAATCATACTCTATTTTAACAAAAACAACGGACTAAATGCTCGTAAACTAAAGCGCAGACTCCTTGTTTCTTGCGTAGATCGGTGAAAGAGTAGAATCGTCTTTTAAATCAGTCAAACCCCAACATTATTTCCTTCCTTCTAATGAAACAGTAGTGTTCAAAACTTAAGCATAATGGGCAGAATAGAAAAACTGATAGACTGTTAGTAGTGGCTTTAAACCAGAACTATTCTGCCTGGATACTTCTAAAAGTACGTGATTCAAAGTTAACGAAAAGCAGCGCATTAGACACATAAGGCCTCAGTTGAACATGTAGTTTCTTTCTGAGAAAGCAAACCACGTTAAACTATGGGTTCCATCTTTTTAGATGTTGTTTCCTTGTGACATTAACAATGTATTGATTGGCGACTCCATGGAGTGTTGTGTGCACCACGACCAAACAGTGGATAGAATTGGAAGGAAAATCAGCATTGGCCGTATTTTGTTGTTTTATTATCAGCAAAATCGATTTTCAGTCACTTAGTGACCATCCTCAGTGCTAGAAGTTAAAAATTTTCACATAACGATCAGAGAGTACAAAACAGGAAATCACAACTACACCTGCGTATGAACATAACAGTTGTTAGGAACTCTCTGATCTTTATGTGAAAATTTTTAACTTCTAGCAGCGAGGATGGTCACTAAGTGACTGAAAATCGATTTTGCTGACAATAATACAGCAAAATACGGCCAATGCTGATTTTCCTTCCAGTTAACAATGTAATTCAACGAAGATGACTGTTAGACCCAATTTTGTACGGTAAAATACTTGCACGCCTTAATGCAGGTCTACAGAGATCGTATTCCCAACAACGATCGATGTACCACAAAAATTTATTGCAAGGGTTAGATGTTGGTCCCAAAAGGAAGGATACAATCATTGTATACTCATATCAGATCAACTAAAAGCATGAACTCTAAACACACGACAAATATCTACCTTAATATCGCAATTAAATTAGTAGAATGGTTACAACTGTAGATAACTGTAAATAAAACACTTCAGTAATGTATGCTCACCAGGCTGTCACAGCTCAAAGTGATTAATTAGTAAATATCGCTTCGTTGGGATATTTCTGTGCATTGCCTTGTACACATGCACGTAAATACGTATTGTAAAAATCGGTGCAAGTACATTTAAAACAAAAAAAAAAGACGCACGACGAATGGGTCAGAAATCCGTAGATGTGATGTACATGTGCAGACAAAGAAACGATTACAATTTTCAAAAACTGGACGATTTATTTAAGAGAAATAACTTCGCAAATTAAGCAAGTCAATAACTCGTTCGAATCCTGTCTCGGGCATGGGTGTGTGTGATGTCCTTAGGTTACTTAGGTTTAAGTAGTTCTAAGTTCTAGGGGACTGATGATCACAGATGTTAAGTCCCATAGTGCTCAGAGCCATTTGAACCAATAACTCGTTCGTCTATCTCTGGCCCTTATGCAAGAAGTTGCTGGCTTTGACATTGACTGATAGAGTTGTTGGATTTTCTCCTGAGGGATATCCTGACAAATTCTGTCCAATTATGGCGTCAGATCATCAAAATCCCGAGATGGTTGGTGCGGCCTGCCCAAAATGCTCCAAACGTTCTCAATTTGGGAGGGATCCGGCGACACTGGTGGCCAAGGTAAGGTTTCCCTACCATGAAGAAGACAAGCAATAGAAACCCTCGCAGTGTGCGGGCGGGTATTATTTTGCTAAAATATAAACCCAGGATGGTTTGCCATGAAGCGTAACGAAACAGGACGTATAATATATTCGACGTACTGCTGTGCTGAAAGGGTGCCAAAGGCACCCAAAGGGATTATGCTGTGAGAACAAATGACATCCCAGACCATCACTCCTGACTGTCCACCCGTGTGATGGGCGACAGTCAGGTTGGTATCCCACGGCTGTCCGGGCGGTCTCCAGACACGTCTTCGGCCTGGAATCCCATTGAATGCTGTAGTATTGTCTTCAGTGATAGTCTCGCTTCGAACTGAGCCGCGACGACCAGAGAAGACTTGTCAGGAAACGACCTGGACGCTGGTGGGACACCAACATAACTGTCGTCAGCCGTACGTTTGTATGTGTGTACGAATGTATATATGAATGTACAGGGCTATTAGAAATGATTGAAGCGATTTCATAAATTCACTGTAGCTCCATTCATTGAGATATGGTCACGACACACTACAGATACGTAGAAAAACTCATAAAGTTTTGTTCGACTGAAGCCGCACTTCAGGTTTCTGCCGCCAGAGCGCTCGAGAGCGCAGTGAGACAAAATGGCGACAGGAGCCGAGAAAGTGTATGTCGTGCTTGAAATGCACTCACATCAGTCAGTCATAACAGTGCAACGACACTTCAGGACAAAGTTCAACATAGATCCACCAGCTGCTAACTCCATTCGTCGATGGTATGCGCAGTTTAAAGCTTCTGGATGCCTCTGTAAGGGGAAATCAACGGGTCGGCCTGCAGTGAGCGAAGAAACGGTTGAACGCGTGCGGGCAAGTTTCACGCATAGTGATGTGAAAGATTCAGTGTTTAAACCTCCTCTACCAAGAAACGTGTCAGAACTGCGAGCTCGCATCAACAATGCTTTCGAACTCATTGATGGGGACATGCTGCGCCGAGTGTGAGAGGAACTTGATTATCGGCTTGATGTCTGCCGAATCACTAAAGGGGCACATATCGAACATTTGTGAATGCCTAAAAAAACTTTTTGAGTTTTTGTATGTGTGTGCAAAGCATTGTGAAAATATCTCAAATAATAAAGTTACTGTAGAGCTGTGAAATCGCTTCAATCATTTGTAATAACCCTGTGTGTATAACACACATCTCCTCCTAAACCAACGGACCAATTTCAAATAAACTTAATACACATATTACTTCCCATTTGGAGAGAAACGCTGGTGTGGAAGGGGGAAGGGGGGGGGGGAGGGTAAGGACTACCTACCGATGAAAGTGGAGGAGATGAAGGTGAAAAACTAGTGTAGCTCACGACGCCCGAATTCGCAAATTTTATTCATCTACTATTTGAAGATGAGAGCCCGCCTGCTTAGCTGAGTGGTAACGTATTTGCCTACCACGCAGTGGGCCCGGGTTCGGTTTCCGGCGAGGTTGGAGATTTCCTCCGCTCGTGGACTGGCTGTTGTGCTGTCCTCATTATCATTTCATCATCACCGACACGCAAGTCGCACGATGTGGTGTCGCCTGAAATAAGACTTGCGACTCGGCGGCAGAACTTCCCCGGATGGGGAATCACAGCCATCAGTGCCAGATGATCTTTTTTTTTTTTTTTTTTTTTTTTTTGAGAATGAGAGCACTTAGTGACTTGCAACAAACTTAAAAAATAATTTAAAATTTTTCTCGCTGACAACTTCCACAAAATGATGAAATGTTGAAAGTTTGTTGCTTACTATAATTTAGATGCTCACGCAATAAAACTGTCGCATCAGAAATAACGATTTAATTTATTACCTCTCTACTACAAAGTTTGTTTGCGACTAGCTTTGCACACAGTATTCACATGTACCACTGAACATACGTGCAAAATTATATTATTGTACGACACATGGTTTAGGACATATCACATCATAAACACTGAAAAGCGTGGATGAACAGCTGTATCATGGAGGACGTTTGAATTTATCACTTCTTTGCTACAAATTCTGTTCACAAGAAGATTCGAAGACACTCTGCTACCGAATGTACCTACAAAATTATATCATTATAAGAGACATAGTTCATAAGATATGACGTCATAAAAACTGAAATGCGTGAAAAACAGCCGCATCATGAATAACTTTTTAATTTATTAGTCTTTACCACTAACTGTAATCGCAACGCTTTTCGCAGACAGTATAAAAACACACCACTGCACGCACCTGTAAGATTAGACGATTGTATGACATATTGTTCAGGAGATATGACGTCATAGAGACTGGGCTACGTAAAATTCGAAACTGCAGGACGCAATTCGCTAGAAATACAGGAGAAATATGTATACAAATATGTAAAACATACGTGACGCTTGGATATTTTGGTAGAGTTGCAGCTAAAAACCTCCTCGTAAACTGCTGGATTGATTTCTCCCAAACGTAGTACATATATAACTGCCTGGAAAGAAATACTGTAGGGTAAGAAACCACCTAGGGTGGGGGTTATAATGAGGAGAGAGAAGGTGGGAGAAAGAGATGGACAGACAAAGAGGGGGTAGAAGGACGTGAACACATGTATGAGGGAGGACGATATGCACACAATGAGGGGAAGGAGGAAATGAACAGATATTGGAAGACGAGGAGATGGACAGGGAGAGTGGGAGGAACAAGCAGACAAGGGAGGATAAGAGGAGGAGTGGACAGGGAGAGGGAGAGGAGGAAGTGGACTGAGAAATGGTGGAGGAGGCGATGCACAGAGGGATGGGGGGAGGAAATAAACAGGGAAAGGGAAGAAAAGATGGACAAAGGGAGGCAGAGGGAGCGATAAAGGGAATGAGAAGGAATGAGGGCAGGACGAGATGGACTCGAAGGAGGTTAGGTGGAGGAGATGGAAAGAGAGGGAAGGAGTAGATGGACAGAGTGGGCAGGAGCAGATGGGCAGAGAGAGTGGGGAGCAGAAGATGGAAAGAGAGAGGAACAGGAGACGATATACAGTGGAATTGGAGGAGGTGGACAGAGAGAGGGGGGAGCGGGAGATCTACGTTGAGCAGGGCCGAGCAGAATGACAAAGTAGGGGAAAAGTTGGAGATGGGCAAATGGAATTGGAATAAATACAATGATGGAAAAAATCTCAACACCAAAAAATAATTAATGCAGAATAATGGAATTTCGGGAATACATTTGTGTGGGTAACGTCCTTCAATGATTAATATTGCAGGATTACAGGCTAATTTAAGCATGAGTAAGCACTGTAGAGGTGAAATTCTGGTACATTAATAATCGGTGTAACCGCCAAAATGTTGAATGTAAGTATGCAAACGTGCATGCATTGTGATGTACAGGTGGCGGATGTCAGTTTTTGGAATGGAGTTCCATGCCTCTTGCACTTGGTCGGTCGAAACAGGGACGGTTATAGTTTGTTTGTAGATAACGCTGGAGTTCTCGAACGATGATGCCCCGTACGTCTTCCATTGAAGACAAATATGGTGATAGAGCGGGCCAAGGAAACATGTCAACACTCTGTAGAGTATGTTGGGTAATAAAAGCTGTATATGGGCTTGCGTTATCCAGTTGCACAACACCCCCTGGAATACTGTTCATGAATGCAAACGGGTCGAATCACCTGACAAGTCCAGGGAGTCTAGAACACATTCACGTTGGTTGCAGGCCCTCAATACACGGCTATCACTAGCACCGAGGCAGAACCAGCTTTCGTCAGAAAACACAACAGAGCTCCACCCTGCCCTCCAATGAGCTTTCGCTTGACACCACAGAAGTCGCAAATGGCGGCGGTTTGGTATCATGGCAGTGTAATGCACGCTACAGGGCGTCCAGCTCGGTGCTGTCGTTGAAGTAACCGATTTGCAACTGTTCGTTGTGTCACTGTTGTGCCCCGCCGTATATTCAATACGATGCGCGAGAGCTATACGCGGAACACGATCGTCTTCTGTTTCGGTAGTGCCACGTGGCCGTCCGGAGCCCGGTCTTCTTGCAACTGTACCTTCCCGCCATCACAGCTGCCAGCAGTCATGTACAGTGGCTACATTCCTGCTTAGTATTTCTGAAATATCGCAGAAGAGTCAACGAGCTTTTCGTAGGCGTATCAGTCGATCTCTTTCAAACTCAGTGAAGTGCTGATAACGGCGTCTTTTTCGCCTTAAAGGCGTTTTGGACTAACATCAAATCACCACGCCCAATCTCACAGGTAACTAAGGCTCACGACGGTTACAGCGTATATTTAAAGCAAACCTGATTTGCATCCTCATAGTGGCGCTATTAGCGCCGCTCTTACGCGACTGGAGTGAAATTTGAATAGATACTGCACCATCTTTCAGACGTAGAAAGACTTTCGTTTATGTGGCACAACTTCTTCGTGTTGTGATTTTTTTCCGTCACTGTATATACCCGAGCAAGGCCTGGTTGCCGCTAGTATTGTTTACGATGACCTCCGCAATTAAGTCCCATAGTGCTCAAAGCCATTAGTAGGATGCTCTGGAGACACGCTGAAGAATGTTTTGCTGTTCCATTTCTGTTCTGTCCGAGCTTATTCGCCATCCATTATGAAATCGGCGGCGACGGATTACCGAGAAACAGATCAGTTGGAAGTTGCATGTCAAACGGCACTTATAATTTTTCAGTAAATTTCTTTCAGTAACTCGCGAACTGCTCTTTGCTGATATTTTGCAAATATGCTCTGTAACCCACATCGACATATACACTCCATATATACAGATACAGAATCATGTTCAACATTACTGGACGTACCGCCATATGGCGAGAAATGGAAACACGTAATGCACCGAAGAACATTGTCGAAAATGAGAGCCGGCCGCGGTGGTCTAGCGGTTCTGGCGCTGCAGTCCGGAACCGCGGGACTGCTACGGTCGCAGGTTTGAATCCTGCCTCGGGCATGGATGTGTGTGATGTCCTTAGGTTAGTTAGGTTTAAGTAGTTCTAAGTTCTAGGGGACTTACGACCTAAGTTGTTGAGTCCCATAGTGCTCAGAGCCATTTGAACCATTTTCGAAAGTGAGCGTTTTGGTGATCCAGCTACTGAGGTGTTGGAACGCTCAATGTTGCATGGGTATACTCACCTCCAAATCTTTGAACACGGTACACTCACGGCTACGCGTTATGGTGACTGTACTCCTTTCCCACGTATGTCTTTGAAGGACTGCATCCGGCCTTAACTTCATTTTTATGGATGACAATGCGC
Source organism: Schistocerca cancellata (assembly GCF_023864275.1). NCBI lineage: Eukaryota > Metazoa > Arthropoda > Insecta > Orthoptera > Acrididae > Schistocerca > Schistocerca cancellata. The sequence continues at coordinate 115,325,673 of NC_064629.1, forward strand.
CGACACGTGCAACTATGCAGGTGGGGAAGCTGTTGGAAGGAGAGTATTTTTGGGGAATGGTCTGCTGCTTAGCTGGGTGGTTACGTGCTTGCCTCCCATGCAGCGGGCCCGGGTTCGATTCCTGGCCGGCTTGGAGATTTTCTCCGCTCGTGGACTGGGTGTTGTGTTATTCTCGTCATCATTTCATTCTCATCATTCAGCACGCAAGTGGAGTCAACTGAAGTAAGACTTGCACTCGGCGGCCGAACCCCCGGCCAACAATGCCAAACGCTCATCGATTTAAATTCATTTCGGGGAATGGAGGGGGGCGGTGCCCTCTCCCCCAAAATTACATTTCAGAAGAAGACTCTATGTTTATATATACATCAGCTTTCGAGTTTCACATCTAAGTTTGGCGCTTGCAGATGTGCATGGTATTTCGGGCTGACCGATCATATTTCAACCAGATTAAGGCGCACATTCACCGCTTGTCAGCAACAAAACCGACACGACTTGCAAGTCCTCATGTGGCAGACAGATGGAAAGAAGCTACACCAAGAAGAAGTAACAAGACGAAGACTGACTTTCCAAACGTAGGCGGAAACGAGTAAAACAAACTGCGTTGCTATCATTTACACGATCCATTAGCCACATTCTACAGCCATCTGTAGTAAATCGTAGCGCTTCGTGAAATACTGATAACTATTAGTGCTCATGTTGCAGGACATTGTTTTAAATCGACGTGTTAAGCGCTGATGTAAACAAATTATTATTTCTATATTTAAAAAATGTGTATTATTGTCATTATTCATAAAATCGTATGTTTTACACTAACGGTAAACTTGACGGCAAGTTCAATTTGGGGTGGGGATGGTGGGGTGGGGAGCGAGATCGGCAGGAACGAACACTGACTTCTCCCACCCCCCTCCCCAGCGTCCTGAATTTGCGCCTGCAACCAAGCGAGGTGACCTAGCGGATATCTCAATGATTTCATGCTCGGCGGACGTTTGTTTAGATTTCTTCTCGGAAATTCAAACTTCAGTTACACGATACTGTTCATTTTAAAGGAACACAGCCAAGTTTCTTCCCTATTTTTTACCTAAACGGAGATCACGCTTTTACTCGGACGAACTGGTCTTCGACGGAATGTTGTGCTCTAATCTTAGTTACCTTTCGCAGTTCTAACAGTACATCAAATATTACCCATTAATTTGGCATCAAATGTACACATACATTCCTGTCACCAACAATTTTTCAGTATAGAACTTTCAAAGGTACTGTTATAGTATCTCTTCAGATAATTAGTTTCTAACGTAAAACGACTTTCGCCTAGTACACCAGAAACACTGCTCCAAATTTATACATTAGGTTGACTACTTCTGCCACCTATCTGACACTATGTTCTTAGTTGTATCGAAAACTACCGAGCCATTAATGTGAAGGATATGAATATTATTTTTTCCTGCGACTTTGTTTAAAAAAATGCGCCTCTGCTTCACTAAAAACAAAGTATAATCAAGTGTTCTCTGGGAGAAGCTTCGTACCTTCATCGAAGTAATATGGTCACGGCACCGTAAGACATAATTCTACGTAATAACTTTAAACGATGTAAGAGGCGAGTGGCTTTGGAGAACCCTGTACTAGCGACGCTCGTGAGACGTACTTAATACGAGCCTTCGCGAGAGCCCACTCTCGGAGTTACAAGATCCTCAAGAGCAAGAGAGGCACGATGTCGACTCGTACTGCTTGTCTGATCGGTGCATCATGCTTCTCGTGGAAACATAACAACGTAAAGGATTTCGGTTTCGACAGCGTCACAGATGACAGAAGTTATAAATTTTTGTTATTTCGGGTCCCAAAATGACGAAATTGTATTTCTACTCTTAAAATAAGAATTTCTTTCACAGAGCCTCTTCAAAAATAGTAAACATCGACGTTTAAAGAATTGCAAATGTCGAGAATTTTCTAAATTAATAAGATTAAGGAATCCTACGGGTAAAATTACTCCTGCATGTGGTGAAAGTATACAATATACGGAACATGATTGTCAGCGACGCGATTTCTATGTGTCATACATACATGCTGTTCAATTTTTAACACGAGCCTATAATTTCATTCTTAACGAGACGTCTTTCCACACTATGTGAAATTCCTTTGTTGTTATTTGTATGTCTGGTTTCCTGTTTTGCGATGTAGCATGATGTCATGTATAATAACTAAGCAACTGATCCTCTAGCACTAAAAGTATTAAGTTCCTTTTTTGACTTCATTGTGTTTGAAACCATCGTCACTAACATTTAAAAAAAACCTTATCTGCTTGTAAACGGGCTAATCTTTACCAGTAAAAACAAAATTTAAGCAAGTGTAAAAGATCTGAACCGATAGGCCTGAAGACAATGAACTCAACGAGAAAAAATTTTATAAAATTATTATTATGGAATACTTTTGTGAGTTTACTCTCTACCTCATTAATTGACTGAATGAATAAAGCTCGACTAAGTTACATATATTGTCTACTGACTCCTTTTGGCACTATTTTTAGTTAATTAATAGCTCACAGCCTCCATCTATGGTACAAATTTGCTCAGTTTTGTGAGTTTTGTTTTATCCATATGAAGAAAAACGTTTGACACAATTTGTCAGTTCAGTGAGATTTATTTCACAAATTTTCTTGAAATCAAAATAATTTTAGGTCAACAGTCACTGAAACAAAATCAGAATTTACAAAGTAACTGACCGTAATTAAGTAAGGTAATTACACACTTATTTACATATCATTTCAGTGGAAGTGTATCAGAAAAAAAAGAGAAACAGGGCGCAACGCTTAAATTTAACGCAATATCCTCTAAGGAAAGTAATTTCATCAGACTGTTAGACACTTATTTACAGCTTTAGTGGTATGAGAGAAAACAAAATGATGACACATAAAATACAATATTCTGAGAAACTGTATGCTATATTTAGAAACAATGCTATAATGGGAAACATAACATTGTCTTTTCCAATCATTCAAAAATATTCTTAATTTAATTAAAGAGTCTTGTTTTCTACCATTTCAGTTGTTACACTTGTTTCTGCAGATATGTGTGCTGTCACAAACTTCCCTCTTTAATCACTTTCTAGTGGCTGAATAAAATATTAGTTGTACTGAACTCTTTTGATAACTTATTTATATCGACACACCTTTAGTTGGCGAGCTCTTCAAAATTATAGGCGGTAGAAGGAAGTTTCCAAGAAGTCTACCAACACGTTTCTCCCCATATAAAAAATAGCTTTGTGACTAGCTCAGCTGCAATGCATGTACTTCTAACTTCCATCACCAATTGCAGCGCTGTGCAAGGACACACTGCTGCAGAGATATCTACTGCGAACTAACCCAGAATACAGTATTTAAGACTGATAAGAAGAGTACATTGTCGTCACAGAATAATACCTTAGCCATAAATTTGTCTAGTTTCACAGTATCAAATCGGAATTTTGGGTAATGTTCAAAAGTATCCGACTGACCTCAGTTATTTATAAAAATACGTTAAGAGATTGACAATACCGGTTAATTTACAATATTTCAATGCCTGAATTATTTATCAAAAATACGCAAGCTTCACAAGCAAAACACAATGTTTATGTCAATGTTATTTCCATGTCAACGGTATCTAAAGATATTGACGAAATGAATTTTAAATTCAGTTACAGATAATTGTGAGACAAAATTGTAGAAAACTCCCCACCAGCCGTTGCAGGTACAGGTAAACATCAAATCAAACTGTAACACGTTGCAGCCCCCTCCCTTTCGAAACACACGTTGCTGTTTTATATTTGTTTACAGATAAACAAAAAATATTGTGTCGTCATTTTACAGATTAGCCTCAAGTAAATATTCTTTCTGTTAAACAATTGCTCTGCACACACAGCTGACTTCTCGAAAATGACTCCTCCTTATGAAAAAATCGCTACGAACTCATTAACGCTGCCAATACTCTTCTGGAATTTACATCTAGATCTCAGAGTCGCAAGTAAATGCCTGATAAATGCTCATGCACGTACAGTGCAAGCTGTTACTTATTTGGTTGTCTGATGGGACTGCTAAGTTCTATACCACCTACTGCACTCCCCTGACTTAAGCCCTCGTAAGTTCAACTCGATTTCTAAACTGAAGGAAACACTTCACGGCATTCGCTTCAGAACTGCTACAAATTCGTCGGACAATAGACCGCGCCACTCGAACTGTCAACATAACTGGCACTGCTAAGAGTAGCCTACGACTTCCACATCGCTGGAACTGGTTATACACAATGCTGGTGACTACTTTGAAGGTCAATAAAACTTTGAAACACGTATCTATTTTGTACGAGCTGTAAATAAATAGTTGCCACTATTATAGTTCCAACCCTCGTATGTCTCACGATATGAGTATATGGATAATAATCGAGCAGTGATATATCGGCTTACCGATAGTCTTTTCGAAAATGTAACAGTATAGAAACGTGATGCTGATAAATGGTATACTCTGCACTACACATAGATGTAGTTAAGAAGCAGAATGTATTAGATCGATAATGTGTCATCGGCAGTAACTAACTACGTTAACAGACAAAGGATGCTTTAGAGTGTAACCAGCATGTGTTGTTACAGACGTCATCCTGAAATCATCGCTCCTGAAAATCTTTTTACAGATTTTATTTCAACTCATATTTCCTGGCGATAAATCATAAAGCAATCAGTTCCGTTGACCTGATGTACACTGCTACCAAAAGAATCTTGCTACTTGCAGTAAGACTATTGTGCTAATAGCACAACAACACTAGTCGCAGTGTTGTTTAATGCACTGGATATGTGAGTGTCGTCCTTCTACAGGAAACACAATATCGGGGCCCGGAGTTTCCTGTGCGCCTTCGGACGGTTAGGACTTGGAAGAGCAGTGGTCCATTAGCGTCAACAGCTCAGTTTAGTTGTTTACTTCATAAGTTGAAATGGTTCAAATGGCTCTGAGCACTATGGGACTTAACTTCTGAGGTCATCAGTCCACTAGAAGTTACAACTTCTTAAACCTGACTAACCTAAGGACATCACATACATCCATGCCCGAGGCAGGATTCGAACCTGCGAACATAGCGGTCGCGCGGTTCCAGACTGTAGCGCCTAGAACCGCTCGGCCACCCTGGCCGGCTTGCTTCATAAGTGGTGACTCGGTAAACTCTGACATCGGGACCATCAGACCTGTTAATCACAGATTTTGATAAATGTTAGGTACGTTGTAGAGAGACCTGTCCTTAGTACCTGGCTATTCATGCATCAGCCAGGCTAATTTCCGAGAAAATGGGTGTTGAAATTGTAGGCGTACGGTCTATATTTGCAGCGCTTTCTCAAATTTAGGTTCAGAGAGCGTATCGCAGTGGTCTATGTGTTTTTAATCGCTTCGAGGGAAGATTAAATAAAAATACATTTATTAATTCTACATCAGTTTAGTGCACATTCTTTCACAGGAATGAGAAAATACGTGTGCTTCACTCCAAAGTTGACCAAAAAAGGAACAGTATCTTTGGATTTAAAAGGACTGTGTTTTCTGGTATCGCTTCTGAAAAATATGTGTGCCGTCAAGGCAGCAGCTTTCATTACATATATGAGCTGCTCTACGAATTTACGTTTAGGTTGCTTCTACGACAAATATTGCCTGGGCTTCTATTCTAGCACAGCAAGCGATAGCGAGTAAGACGAATCTGTAATCTATTCTGTAACAAACGGAATACATGTCTGAAGAAAGTTCGCTCTAATGATTGACTTATTAATGAAATTACTACGGCGCAAATGACTACGTTGGAATAATTGTTCATGACATAATATTTGCGATATTCTGTATGGTGAAAGTGAATAAAAAATAATAGTATATACGGCCAGGATTTGAACCCGAACTGGCAGCGTGCTAGCCTCGAAAGTTAACTGCAGCGCTACTCTTGCTTATACGACATATGAATGACGTTACTGATATTATAGATGGTACAAGTAAAAATTCCACATCACTTCTCGAAAGTAGGTGGCCGACGCATGAAAATCCGCTAGCCAGGTACTCAGGGGGGTGGGGTTGTTTGATGTAGAAGACCAAACAGCGAGGTCATGGGTCTCATCGGATTAGGGAAGGAAGTCGGCTGTGCCCTTTTCAAAGGAATCATCCCGGCATTTACCTGTAGCGATTTAGGAAAATCACGGAAAACCTAAATCAGGATGGTCGGACGCGGGATTGAACCGCTTGGTGGGTACTCTGGAAAAGTCCCTCTACAACATACGTAACACTCATCAAAACCCGTGTGTAATAGGATTCATGGCCCCTTTGTAAGTTCCTCTCCGCAGTGTTAACGACTCATCCCCAACATGGAGGTGACAAAATGAACGGCAATGAACTGAACATTAACAGTGGTCAATTACCAAAGACATGATTAAGTGAAAAAGGTAGTGGACTTTTAAATATTAGGAACAGAGTGGACAATATTCCAATACAAGATGAAGACATCGAGATGACAAATCCTAAAAAGAGCTCACAGAAGCGACAGTGACAATGAGCTGCAAAGGAGCAGGTTCGATAAAATGCAGCGCGTAGAAGCAGAAAAACAGAGCGGATGCCGCTGTAACGATACTGCCAGTCCTCACATGGAAGCTACAGCAGCACATACCGACCTGGTAAGTGGCAGCGTTCAGAATGTACGGCTAATAAATGTGTACGTGGGATCTGATGTTGGTCCTTTTCAAGTTTTTATTGAAAGCAAGGATAAGGACGTGGGTCGTTCTCATCCGATGTCCTTGCGTAAAATACTGCATTGCGAGTGGAAAGGTGTAAATAAATACAGGGTGAAAAGTATTTAAACCGACGAACTCTGGAGAGTTGTAGGGGACATCAAAATAAATATTTTTCCCTAATGTCATTTTTTCCTATGAGGATTATTTAAGCCGGTGGAGACCGCATTACGCTCTTCTGTTGTTAGAGGCCGTATTACGATCTTCAGTTGTTAGAGGGTGTATTACGGTCTTCAATTGTAGGCAACTGCTGTCCACCAGTGTAGTAGTGCATTGTCTCTGTTTACTAATGGAGCGATACACCTGGAGTGAGTACACTGATATGGCTGGAGCGCACCACAACGGACGAGGTGCACAGCGGGTTTATCAACAACAATATCCTAATTGCCGCATCCCACATCATACCACCTTCGCTACTGTGTACCAGCGTCTGCGTGAGACCGGGTTATTTAGCAGATTACCTGGACCGGGGCGCCGTCGCACGGTAAGAACGCTGCAATTTGAGGAAGCTGTCTTGCAGCATGTGGAGCGGGATCCTTCTGTCAGCACTCGTGCAATTGCTTTCACTTACAGCGTGTCCACAACCTGGAACCAGTTGATTATCCACCCAGAGCACAGTTTTCGCAGTGGTACCTGGAACAGTGTGAAATGCATCCTACATTTCCATCCTCTGTGTTGTTTACCGACGAAGCAACGTTCGGGCGTGATGGAGTCATCGACATTCACAATTCTCATGTTTGGAGTGAGGATAACCTACATGCTACAGTTACTTGCGCTCATCAAGTGAGGTTCTCCGTTAATGTGTGGGTCGGTGTTGTTGGGGACTGTTTAATTGGGCGTATCTGCTACCTAGGCTATTAAATGGCAGGCACTATTACAATTTTCTCTCCAGAGCATTGCCAGAATTGCTGAAAGACGTCCCGCTTCCTACAAGACAACGCATGTGGTTCCAACATGACGGGGCGCCGGCACATTTCAGTCGTCGTGTGCGTCGATTCCTGGACCAACGGTTCCCTGAAACGTGGATTGGCAGAGGTGGTCCTGTACCATGGCCTGCTCGATCCCCAGATATGTCCCCTCTGGACTCTTTTGTGTGGGGAGAGATGCGCAAACTTGTTGACGCAACTCCTGTTGCATCAGAAGAGGATCTGGTTGCTCGGATAGTAGCAGCAGCAGGAACAATTCAGGATACTCCAGGGGTTTCTGCTCGTGTCAGACAGAACATGATCCGACGGTGAAACTTTTGTTTACGTGTCAATGGAGGAATTTTTGAAAATCTACTGTAATTGAAATTGGGTTGTGTTAATTTGTTGTCTCTTGGTGATAAAAAATGGAAAGGTGTTTCTTGGTTTAATTAATTTGCCGCCAGAGAAATCTTCCTCTACCGGTTTAAATACTCCTCATAGGAAAAAATGACATTAGGGAAAAATATTTGTTTTGATGTCCCCTACAACCTCCCAGAGTTTGTTGGTTTAAATACTTTTTACCCTGTATATCAGGAACAGAATTCTGTCAGACAGCAATCTTGTGAAAGTAGAAACTTTCTTCGGTGGCTGCAGACTCTTTAAATCGGTGTCCAACATTTCGGCATAATAACATGGAGGTTCATATTACATCTTCCATGACGATGAGACAAGGTATCATCCAACATGTGAACGTTACTTTAGATGAAGAATAAATTTTGGAAGTTATTTGTTGTGCCGTACCTGTCATAAAAGTGAAACACTACACCAGAATTATGATGCTACCATTGTTTCTTATATATGATGCGCCTTCTATTATTAGTGGTTATTGTAAGATATTTTTATTTACTGATGACACTGGTCTGGCAGTGAACGATGCAACGTAAGCAATGTATCAAAATGTATCAAATAGAGCAATTCAAGAAATAAGTTCATGGCTTCTAGAAAATAAATTGATATTAAATCGCAATAAGACTCAGTTTTTGTAGTTTCTAACACACAATTCAGCTAAATTTGACATTTTGATTATACAGAATGGACATATGATTAGTGACTCTGAACAAACGAAATTCTCTGTTGCCAGATAGACGGTAAGCTGTCATGGAATGTCCATGTCTAGGCCATTGTTCAAAAACTGAATGCTGCTATATTTGCCATTAAAACAGTATGTGCAATAAGTGATAGTATAACACGAACGTCAATCTACTTTGCTTATTTTCATTCGTTTATGACATGTAACATTACATTATGGGGTAACTCTCCCCATTCACAAAGAGTATTTTTCACTCAGAAACGAGCATTTAGCGTAATGCGTGCTGAAAGTTTGTCCGCTGTTCAGGAGTCTGGGGGATTCTGACATTCGCCTCTTAATATATGATTTCCTTAATGTCGTTTGTTGTTACGAATGTAAGCTTATTCGCAAGAGTCAGCAGCTTTCATTCGATTAGTAGTAAGCATAAATCCAATCTGCATTTGGATCGCATCTCTTTGAGTCTTGTGCAAGAAAGCTTGCAGTATGCTGCTGCCTCCACTTTCAATAAGAGACCACAATAATTCAAACATCGTGGCAATAATCCAAGCATTTTTAAGTCGAAAGTGACGAATTTCCCCATGCCTCGCTCCCTCTATTCTGCTGTGGAGTTCGTCAAAAAAACTTAAGCGATTTGCAGAGCAATATTGTTAATACTAGTATGTACTCAACAGCTTATCATCTGCATAGGATTCGTGTAAATTTTATTTAATCTATTTTTTTATTTTATTATGTTAATTTCATGTACTGACTCGTTCTCTGACCATGGCGATTTGCTTCTCAATTTTGTCCTAGGGAACTAAACGTCTGAAAAAAATTAAAAGACATATCCCACACTATCATACTGTTTGTCCATACTGTAGATAAATTTTAGATAAACTTTAATAGTTAATGAAAGAACACAATAAAGGAATTTTTAGACAGGGCCAGAAAATTAGCTGAGTAATTCAACACTCTAAAAAGAATACTGCGCAATTGAACAATGAAGCCATAAAACTTCTTGATAACTTTTTGTCTTCAGGGGATCTGGAGGCGAACACGCGTTGAAAATATGAGCAAAAATGGCTTGGAGCGGTTTTGCTATACGGAACAGAGTTTTTTAAATTAGCTTTCAGCTACTTGCAATATAGAGGTGAACTTCACTATTTTTTGGTTGTTGTCTAGCAATATTTGCTGAGCGGCTTGTTACATGAAATGCATGACATCTAGGGGCTCGTTGCTTTTCCAGGGTCAGAACAGAGTTGCCTAGAAACGTTTCTTGGAAATGCCTTCCAACACTGCTTAGAAGAAGAATCGTCGATAATTAGTGCGATTTCAGCTTATGGAGTGTCCGTAGACTTCGCACATAATGTAAAGGAACACCATTATGGACAATTTGGCCAGTGAAAGGTTGGTGATAGTGGCTGACTTCCATTGAGAGCTTGATCAGTAGGTATGGCACGGTGGAGGTCGCACGGAAATCTCAGTTTAGGAGACTTCTGCAGAAACTGATACGGACCTGGTTCGTACAACTGTTGCAAAAGCATTAGTTGTGTGCCCAGCTTCCAGGAAGCTAGAATTTGTGTAACAGTCACTGCCATATCACTATACAACCTGTTTTATCATCATAGGACACGATTTCATGAAGAGCAACGGTTGGAAAAAATACTGAACACTTCTTCGTTCGTCATACACAAATAAAAATATCATCAATTTACCGGTTTTTATTTTAAAGCCCACAACCCCCTACGCATTGCTCCCATAAGTATTGTGAGGTAGAGACTAGATTAATTACTGGTCACACAGAGGCATTTAAGGAGTCTTTTTTCCTGCACTCCTTAAGTCAAAGGAACGAGAAGAAACCCTAATAACCTGTACAGAGGGAAGTACCATCTACCATGCACTTCACAATAGTTTTCAGAGAATGGATTTAGAATCACCTTTTGCAGCACGGACGGTTGCGAGACGCGAAAGAAGAGTCAGTGAGGTTGTGAAAGGTGTTGTGTCAGCAGATTAGCCAACACAACGTACACTAATTTAGAGAGGGGGCCGATTTGCACGCGTCAACTCACGCAGGTTGGCGGTTGGTCTGAAACAGGATACGTAATGAATGCTATAAAGAAAAGTACGTAGCTGCTGGAATACTTAACTTTAATCCATCATTTGTATACAGCATTCTTGATGATACAAGTGAGACTCTCTCTAGAAATGGTTAATGGCGCCTTGCTAGGTCGTAGCCATGGACTTAGCTGAAGGCTATTCTAACTATCTCTCGGCAAATGAGAGAAAGGCTTCGTCAGTGTAGTCGCTAGCAAAGTCGTCCGTACAACTGGGGCGAGTGCTAGTACGTCTCTCAAGACCTGCCGTGTGGTGGCGCTCGGTCTGCGATCACTGACAGTGGCGACACGCGGGTCCGACACGTACTAATGGACCGCGGCCGATTTAAAGCTACCACCTAGCAAGTGTGGTGTCTGGCGGTGACACCACAAAAGGTACCGACAGACATGTGCGGCCACTCCGGCTCTAGTACCGTGGCCAGCTGCGATAGGTTTCTCGGCTGAGGATCCATGGCGTGTACAGCCCGGTCGTACTGGTTCCACAGATTCTCGACTAGGTTTAACTCCAGGGAGTTTGGTGGGCAGGGGAGTGCGGTAAAACCAGCCTGGTGCTCTTCAAACCACGCACGTACACTGCGAGCTGTGTCCGCCGCCATAGCTGAGTGGTCAGCGTGACGGGTTCTATTCCCGGCTGGGTCGGGGATTTTCTCCGCTCAGGGACTGGGTGTTAACACATCGCCATTTCATCCCCAACCCGCGCTCAGGTCGCTCAATGTGGCGTCGAATGTAATAAGACCTGCACGAAGGCGGCCGGACCTGTTCCGTCGGGGGCCTCCAGGCCAATGACGCCAAACACTCATTTCCATTTTACTGCGAGCTGTGGAACACGTTGCATTGTCCTGCTGGTAGATGCCACAGCGTCCTGGAAAAATAAACTGCACGTAGGGGTGAACATAGTCCCCAAGGATAGGTGCATACTTGTGTTGATCGATTGTGCCTTCCAGAATGACGAGATCACCCAGGGAATGTCACGAAAACATTCGTCAGGTCATAAGGCTCCCTTTTACGGTCTGGATTCTTCCGGCGGTTGTCGCAGAGTGTTTGCTTTCAGTTCGACAGAACATAAAACGTGATGTGGACGACCAGTTGCGGTATTGGCGTGCAAATTCCAGTCTTCGTCGCCGATGAACGGCAATGAGAACGGGTGCATGAATGAGGCGCCTGCTGAGGAGGCCCATACTTTCGCTGAACGGTCGTTGAGGAAACACTGTCGGTACCCACTTGGTTCATCAGAGAAGGCAGTTGCTCAACACTTACACGTCTGTTCACCCGTAAGCATCGTTCACTTCTGTCATCAATGACCCGTGCTGCACCACAGTTGTCTCAGCGCCGGTTTTGGATAGCGCAGTTTTGCCATGCACACTTTGACCACGGCAGCATGCGAACAGTTCACTGACGTAGCCCGAAGCCACCCTACGCCAGAAAGCCAATGATCATGCCCTTTTGAGCGTCAGGTAAATCTCACCGTTTCCGAATTACGACAACGACTGTACTGTTTCCTGCATCCCCCAAACGCTCTTTATATACCCAACGCCGCTCGGGATTAACCGAGCGGTATGAGGTGCTGCAGTCATGGACTGTGCGACTGATCCCGACGGAGGTTCGAGTCCTCCCTCGGGCATGGGTGTGTGTGTTTGTCCTTAGGATAATTTAGGTTAAGTAGTGTGTAAGCTTAGGGACTGATGACCATCGCAGTTCAGTCCCATAAGATTTCACACACGTTTGAACATATATAGCCAACACTGCTAGTGCTGCCACCTACCGTCTGTGACTGGTTATTGCATTTTGATGTCGAACATAGGTAGTGGATGTGTGTGTGTATTGATCCGGAGACCTAGAAACGATGGAGAGGATTCGTCCTACCGTAGCCCTCAGTGGTTCACAACCCCACAACAGGCCACAGCACTCCACCCACCTTACCGCCGCCCCACACCGAGCCCAGAGTTACTGTGCGGTTCGGCCCACAGTGGACCCCCCACCCCCTCCCTGGGAACCTTTCATACCACACTAGTGTAACCCCAAATGTTTGACCGAGCGAGGTGGCGCAGTGGTTAAACACTGGACTCATATTCGGGAGGACGACGGTTCAATCCCGCGTCCGGCCATCCTGATTTAGGTTTTCCGTGATTTCCCTAAATCGCTCCAGGCAAATGCCGGGATGGTTCCTTTCAAAGGGCACGGCTGACTTCCTTCCCCGTCGTTCCCTAATCCGATGAGACCGATGACCTCGCTGTCTGGTCTCCTTTCCCAACACAACCCAACCCAAATGTTTGCGTGGTAGAGTAATTATGGTGTTCGTGTACGTGGAGACAGAGTGTGCGCAGCAATCGCCGACATAGTGTAACTGAGGCGGTATAAGGGGAACCAGCCAGCATTCGCCAAGCGGATGGAAAACCGCCTTAAAAACCATCCACAGGCAGGCCGGCACACCGGACCTCGACACTAATCCGCTGGGCGGATTCGTGCCGGGGACCGGCTAGCCTTCCCTCTCGGGAAGCAGCGCTTTAGACCGCGTGGCTAGCCGGGCGGGCAACACAGATGGTGGTCACATTAATGTAACTGAAGTTTATACTGTATCTCTGTATTTGAATACGCATGCCCGTACCAGTTTCTTTGGCGCTTCAGTGTATATGCCATTTTCGCGCCAGTCTTAACGGATATTACGAAATAAACAGTAAATGTACGTTTCTCCATTACATTTTAATGTTACGGAACACACTCTCTATAAGGAGTAATGAAAAGAGCTTGCTTTCATTTATGAACGATCAGCATATAGCAATTTGCGCAGTGAGTGAGACGTAGTTACATCCACAGACTGGTATCTCCGTATCCGATCTTAACAGTGTGCACTGTGATAGAGCGAACGGGTGTGGGGGAACAGCGCTTTCAATTAAACATGGAATCCCATACAATATTTTAAATTTATGGTTTACTCATGCAGAATGTCAGAATGTCAATACGCAGGTATCTCCAATCTGTTTTTTTTTTTTTTTTTTAATTTCTGTCTGCAGATTGCCACGTAATGATATGACTGAAGACTATCTGCATACTCTCGTCAGTTCCAGTACTATCCTAAAATTGATAATGGGGGACTATAATGCACAGCATTCTGCTTGGTATCCAGGCCAAGAGGATAGATTTGGGCGATGAACGAAAGTAACTTAATAACAATGGGAGACCAAAAATGACTTGTCGTCCAAACGAACGAAGCAGTGTAGCAGACTTGTGTTTCGCGCCTCCATCCTACAACATTCATGTGAGAGTTGGAGAAAGATTCACTAGGCTAGGACCACTTACCAGTCATCTTAATATGTGCACCGAAAAGTCCTGATAGATCGCTTATATACAACAAATACCGTTGGAAAATACGCAAAGCAGACTGGAGGCAATATCAAACGGTACTAACACTTCTTACGAAGAGCTGCAACGCTCAAACTAATTCACTAGCAGATGACATCAGTTTTAGAAAAAACATACTGAGGAAGTACTGAATATGTTCATTCCACAGAAAAAGCAGTTACTTCCAAAATATTGCCGGGACGAAGAATATCAAAACGTGGTGAATGAACTGAATTTTCTCATTTTGAGAAGACCGAAGGAGCGATCCGTTTTAGCCGTTAAAACATTCAACACCCGAAATTGTTAATATACATTTATTCAAGACAACCTGCTTCGACAGAGCTTGCTGTCATCTTCAAGTCTTCAAAAATATTTCGTTATGAAACGCATTTGTTTTATGTTGGACCTCACGCCAAATTGTCATGTGGATAAATGTGCTGATTCTTATCCACTTGACAACTAGGCGTGAGGTCCTACGTAAAATGAACATGTTTCATAACAAAAGATTTTTTAAGACTTGAAGGTGACATCAAAGTCTATCGAAACCGGTTGTTTTAAATTAAGAAGTATTTGTGCGATCTTGGCTGTTGAATGGATTTAGCGGTGAAAGAATGTAAGAACGTACTGAAATTGTACAGAGCTCAAGCGGCACTAGATACTTCAATAGTGCGCAGGCAAAAACGAGAAGACAGCCAAGGGAAAAGAAGCGCAATGACTGCAATGAATTTTGGGGGACACCTGGTTTGTCTGTGTGGGTAAATATTAAACGTATCAGACGGGTTCAGATACAGACGTCCAGCCACCTCCCACACCCACCCCCCAGTGGAATTCTTCTACAACGTCTTAAGTCTGACTCTGACCCTTTCACAAGCACTAATCGATATTAGTGCTGAGTACGGGAGAGTGAGAGTACAAGGGATTTTGCCTTCTCCGAGAACTGTCTCTCGACATACAGGTATAAAAGATATTGTCGATCACGCGTGAAGTCAGATCTTGCCTCAAGTAAAGAAAGCTATTGACCAGATCGGATGTTCTATGACGTGCGATCTTTCTACTGACAATTATCGCAAAATACACTATCTGGCTGTCACATCTAGTATTATTGTAGACTCTGAGGACAGGTGTGAACTGAGAATCAATGTGCTTCTCTCAACGAAGTCCTCCGACGTTTCAAAAACGAGTGAAAATGTTCTTACAGAGTTACACGAAAAATCGTCTGAGATAGATCTCCTCTGGAACTAAACAAAGTGATATTTTTGACGGATCAAGGGCCGAACATGGCAAGTTCCTCAGAGAATTATTGGCTGATATTTATGAACCCCTTCGGGCAGCGCGTAGAACTGTGCGTTGTATGAAACACTTCGGTTTGACGGCAAGATTAGAATAAACATTATATCACGGTGTTAAAACGAGATGGAACAGCATCTACGCGATGTTGGATTCGTTTCATTCACAAAAAAATGAAACTGATGATTTTCTGGTGGAAGAAACAAGCAGGAAATAGTAATTGCGTGTCAGCATGATGTAATGGAGGAAGTAATTAAACTCACCGATTCTTCTAAAGAGGCCACGAATGGTCTGTATGGTGAAAGAGAATCGGTCTTGCATTTTATGGTGCCGTGGCCATTTAGTTTTCAAGATACATGCCAAACTGAAGATGGCTGTGCAGTAGTTAAATTACTGAAAGGACGCGCAGAAACCTACCTAAGAGAGAAAGTCGTTAGCGAACTACAAGATTCTCTGAACATGGCTACAGTTTTTCGATTATGTTTCAAGAAACACTTAGTACTGAGTGAAGAGAAAAAGGAAAATATGTATCAAAGTGTTCGTCAGAAGCTAAATAGTTTGGTCGTGGAAGAAGAGAAAGAAGATCCAGTTCCCTCTCCCGCGAAGAAGTTCAGAAGCTGGCGTTCATCAGTATCTAAATTTAAAGATGACCTCGAGAGATATTTGAAGATGGACGCCCTAGGTAAAGACTTCAAGAAGGTTTTGTGGTGTTGGGAGGCCAAAGTCTGCACCTTCCCCAAGCTCTTTAAAGCGGCGAAAGAAATCCTCTGCATTCCCTCTAGTAGCGCTGCAAGTGTAAGAAACTTTTTGCAGGACAGGCTTAACTGTATCCGAGAAGCGCTGTTGTGTCAGTCCAGAACCTGTCAACGATATTTTTTAATGCTTAAAAATACAAGGGATAAAGAAATTATTTTATGAATTTATGTCATACGAGGTGAAACACTAATAATCTGAGTAAATAGCCTCCACTTGTATAATATAAACTTAATATACAATTTTGTATTCAGAAGTTTCTGTCTAGATTTGCATTGTAGACACACAGATGTCATGTGCTGTGTTACTTCATTAACTGATACCATTTGGCCGTTCATTACTTCAGTAGTTTTAATCTTATTTTTCATAAGTATAAAGAATGTTATTTCTTCGATTAAATAGTCATTAAATGACTTCATAAATTGTTTGACTGTAGCAGAGGAAAGTGTTACTTTTTGGCACGTGCTCAACGAACAAATCGTGATACCATTTTCTATTACTGCGATATTTGCAAACAAGATAACACGAAAATACAAAGATCAAAATATTATGAAGATGAAATAATGAACTAAGCAATTTCTGGTCCAGTAGAAATTACGGTCCTGAACTGAAGACAGCGCGAGTTGTTCCAGTTTTGAAACCTGGAAAACATCCGGATGTATTGTCGTCATATAGACCTATCACACTACATTCGTGTTCGTTCAAGGTGTTAGAAAGGGTATTAAACATACCACAGAATGGTGGGACGAACATACGGGCTGTTACAGACTGGACGGTACCGCAGAGACAGCGGAGCCTACGAAACACTTGCACAACTTATTACACATGTCCAGCCTTCTCTCAACAATGATAAGTTCCTAATAGTAGTTTATACGGATAATGAGAATGCATATGATGCAGTTGACCTTAGGTTACTAGCCAAGTAAATGGAGCAACACAAGATCCTTCTTAGCTTCATTAGCAACCTCATTTGTCTACTTAAAGACAGAGAACTTTGTATGAAAGCTGGTAATAGCAGTATGGGACCATGGATGACGAGTAAGGTATTCCCGCAGGAACCAGCTGTGTCGTCAATGTTCTTTAATGTCTACACCGCAGATATGCCGACCATTTTTCACAGGAACATCTACATACAACAAAACACTGATCATATGTGTATACAGGGTGTTACAAAAAGGTACGGCCAAACTTTCAGGAAACATTCCTCACACACAAATAAAGAAAAGATGTTATGTGGACATGTGTCCAGAAACGCTTAATTTCCATGTTAGAGCTCATTTTAGTTTCGTCAGTATGTACTGTACTTCCTTGATTCACCGCCAGTTGGCTCAATTGAAGGAAGGTAATGTTGACTTCGGTGCTTGTGTTGACATGCGACTCATTGCTCTACACTACTAGCATCAAACACATCAGTACGTAGCATCAACAGGTTAGAGTTCGTCACCAACGTGGTTTTGCAGTCAGTGCAATGTTTACAAATGCAGAGTTGGCAGATGCCGATTTGATGTATGGATTAGCACGGGGCAATAGCCGTGGCGCGGTACGTTTGTATCGAGAAAGATTTCCAGAACGAAGGTGTCCCGACAGGAAGACGTTCGAAGCAATTGATCGGCGTCTTAGGGAGCACGGAACATTCCAGCCTATGACTCGCGACTGGGGAAAACCTAGAACGACGAGGACACCTGCAATGGACGAGGCAGTTCTTCGTGCAGTTGACGATAACCCTAATGTCAGAGTCAGAGAAGTTGCTGCTGTACAAGGTAACGTTGACCACGTCACTGTATGGAAAGTGCTACGGGAGAACCAGTTGTTTCCGTACCACGCACAGCGTGTGCAGGCACTATCAGCATATCAGCAGCTGATTGGCCCCCACGGGTACAGTTCTGCGAATGGTTCATCCAACAATGTGTCAATCCTCATTTCAGTGTAAATGTTCTCTTTGCGGATGAGGCTTCATTCCAACGTGATCAAATTGTAAATTTTCACAATCAACATGTGTGCGCTACCGAGAATCCGCACGCAATTGTGCAATCACGTCATCAACACAGAGTGTCTGTGAACGTCTGGGCAGGCATTGTTGGTGATGTCTTGATTGGGCCACATGTTCTTCCACCTACGCTCAATGGAGCACGTTATCATGATTTCATACGGGATACTCTACCTGTGCTGCTAGAACATGTACCTTTACAAGTACGACACAACATTTGGTTCATGCACGATGGAGCTCCTGCACATTTTAGTCGAAGTGTTCGTACGCTTCTCAACAACAGATTCGGTGACCGATGGATTGGTATAGGCGGACCAATTCCGTGGCCTCCACGCTCTCCTGACCTCAACCCTCTTGACTTTCATTTATGGGGGCATTTGAAAGCTCCTGTCTACGCAATCCCGGTACCAAACGTAGAGACTCTTCGTGCTCGTATTGTGGACGGATGTGATACAATACGCCATTCTCCAGGGCTGCATCAGCGCATCAGGGATTGCATGCGACGGAGGGTGGATGCATGTATCCTCGCTAACGGACATTTTGAACATTTCCTGTAACAAAGTGTTTGAAGTCACGCTGGTACGTTCTGTTGCTGTGTGTTTCCATTCCATGATTAATGTGATTTGAAGAGAAGTAATAAAATGAGCTCTAACGTGGAAAGTAAGCGTTTCCGGACACATGTCCACATAACATATTTTCTTTCTTTGTGTGTGAGGAATGTTTCCTGAAAGTTTATCTGTACCTTTTTGTAACACCCTGTATACATATTCAGCAGCAGATTAAGAGGACAGCGTAAAATGGATGCAGCGATGGCAGTCCTCGGTTACTGACTGGAGGAACACAGAGCGACTGTTTCACAGAACTGCGAACATCTACACAAGGCATCGGATGCAAGAGATCCTGTCTATGACGCTATGTTCTTCCGGTGAAGCTACTCCAAATTGAAGAGAATTGTTGGAGGAAACCCAGGAATTAGATTAAATCGCACGAAACGGTCCTGGGCAACGAGTTCGCCGACACTCTTGCTAAGGAAGCGGTGACCTCAGATGTAGAAGACCATTCAAATATTCCGTCGTAGGACCTATTATCGATTTACAGGAACAGGATTCGAACCGAGTGGCACAAAGATTGACAGGCTTCCCACACGTCTAAAGAAAAATACTATACGCTCGGAACTCCAGTGCTACCAACCAAGGGCTGTTAACATGCATTTAAATGCTCACGAAAATTTTCTGTTACCACAGCGCGGTTGAAGTTCAATCATTGTCTACCTTCGCAGCACCTCCACCGAACACCCATAGTACCGTGTCGACCTTGTGACAGTTGCGACAACATTACTGGCAACCATGGACTTAACGGTGTATAGAGAACTATATTTCTTTTTAATAGAAGCGCAAAGAGAGATTTGAAGTAACTCACGTCAACTCAATAACTTTGTTAGATGTAATCATCATTAGTGTTCGTTTTTATCAATTTGCTTTCGTATAGGTAGCAGTTGTATGTCATTATGATTAACTTACTTAGATGGCTGAATGAGGAATACTCATATGCTAATGAAAAATATCGAGGCTCGGCGATGAGTATTCGTCCACGAAACAGGAAAAAGGAGGCCATTGTCTTCATTACTTCATTTCCTAGTTCACATATCGATTTCTTCATCCTCCAAAGTCTGGAAGAAAAAGAGACGTGGCCGAGTTGCTACGTGTGCGGTCTGGAAAACGAAAAGTAAGGTCTCCTGCTCTGGAGTGTCAGGACATGTTGAAATACATCAGCTGATGGACGTTCGAAAGCTGCCAGTAAGTAACGCTCCACAGTCTGCTTAAAAAACCTTAAGAGTTCATTTCCAGTTACTAATCCAATAATGTCTCGCAAGTTTTTTGTTTCGAAAACACAGCTATCAACAGAATGTAAAGCACACTGTACGCGTATGAGAGTAGAAAGACATCAGAATAGGTGTTAATGTATGTTAGCTGTTATTTTTCTTTTAAATTTTTGCTTTCAGAGAGGTATGCTAGAACTGTTAGTCCTTGTTCATAGCTGTCCTTCTTTCCTAGAAAGCTAGTTTCCTTGTAGTTTGTCTCTGTGCTTCTGACGCTTTAAGTCTCTCGAAAGCTATTTCAATTATTAGCGTGTTTTAAAAATTTAGAAATTTAACTAGTAAAAAAATGGTTCAAATGGCTCTGAGCACTATAGGACTCAACTTCTGAGGTCATCAGTCCCCTAGAACTTAGAACTACTTGAACCTAACTAACCTAAGGACATCATACACATCCATGCCCGGGGCAGGATTCGAACCTGCAACCGCAGCGGTTGCGCGGTTTCAGACTGAAGCGCCTAGAACCGCTCGGCAACTCCGGCCGGCCACATCATAGCATATTGTGTAAAGTGGCTGACAATATTAATATAATATACTGTATGACATTCTGAAAAATAGCGACAAATATTGACAGAATTTATGGTTCAAATGGTTCTGAGCACTATGGGACTTAACATCTATGGTCATCAGTCCCCTAGAACTTAGAACTAATTAAACCTAACTAACCCAAGGACATCACACACATCCATGCCCGAGGCAGGATTCGAACCTGCGACCGTAGCAGTCGCGCGGCTCCGGACTGAGCGCCTAGAATTTATGAGTAGGACACTTTAACATTACAGTGGACCGAGCGAGGTGGCGTAGTGGCTAGAATACTGGTTCAAAAAATGGGTCAAATGGCTCTGAGCACTATGGGACTTAACTTCTAAAGGTCACCAGTCCCCTAGAACTTAGAACTACTTAAACCGAACTAACCTAAGGACATTACACACATCCATGCCCGAGGAAGGAGTCGAACCTGCGACCGTAGCGGTCGAGCGGCTAGCATACTGGACTCGCATCGGAAGGACGATGGTTCGAACTTGCATCCGGCCATCATGATTTAGGTTTTCCGTGATTTCCCTGAAATCACTTCGGGCAAATGCCAGGATGGTTCCTTCGAGAGGGCACGGCTGATTTCCTTCCCCATCCTTCCCTGATTCGTTGGGACCGATGACCTCGCTGTTTGGTCCCTTCCACCAAATCGTCTAACCAACATTACAGTGTGTGACTGCGGTATTGCTGAATTAATATAAATTAATAACGTAATGACAGTTTTCTTCTCTGAGAACCAGCCCTCAAGGTTATTTGCAATTTGTAAGATTTTAGACCAGTTTTACCCAGATACACACACTTCAGGGTCGTGAACCAACTACACTGATATCACACATTAAAGAAACAGCACTCTGTACCAAGTCTACAAGGTGGATGAAGAAAAATATGTTTCCCCATATTTAATACAGCACCTCTGTATAATACCTATGTCATCTGTGTTGGTGTGTAAACTAGGCTTGTCAGTTACTCTTTTTAGTGGAGTATCCTACAGGACACATTATGCATAGCTCTCAGACCTATTATTTTATTAGTAGCGTATTTTTGTTTGAAACTGCGTCCTGGCACTAACAAATGTTCCATGAAGGAACTCAGACTTCTATGGCATACACACCTTCTGATTTTACTGGAAGCATCTTCACAGCGTACACACTGTCTCATCTGACGGTGCATTGTTGCCGTTTATTTCAAGTATCTCATTATGCATTGTTGCAACATTGTTCCCTTTTAATATAGGAAAAGAAACTGTTCGTCTTCGTAGTTACCCCATGTATCAGAATATTTTTGTCATCTTACCTTAGGCTACACTTGCCACTGAAATTGATTCAACGCTATACCATCAAATGCGGACGACGTTTCATATCTCTTCGTCGATTGAACATGTATTTTCTCGTAAGCGTAAGTGACGATCGGTTGCTGGTAAATCTACTCTTTCTATGGGGGCGTTACTTGATTCTCTCCACAGCAGTTGCCTCGTATACACAGTAGACTTACACGTTTATGACGAGCAGATAGTATTAGGAGTAATTACAGATGCTGATAGGTCTTCACTGATCTTTGGAAGTTCTCTGTCTGCAGAGCTTCCCGTAACTGTTTGAGAGTGTTTGGCAAAAGAATCACACCTCTACAACGACAATAAATATGACCACTATGATCACACAAATATTGAAGAGGATTACAATATGACTGACGAAGTATTTCTAAGGCTATACCATGAAACCATATGCAAAACATTGTAGACATCTGGTAAGACGATGTTTGTTGTTGAAATCTCACAACTTCTCCAGGGAAGTAGATCATCATCCGCGGCTGAAATTTCTGGTCGAGAATGGATTCGTAACAAATTGGTCAATAGTGTTTTCCACGTCGAGTAGCTCAGCTACCATACAGAAATCAACATGTCACTAAAACCCACTTCAAAGGCCCTTTCCCACGCCACAGAACAAACATAACATAGATAAAGCGATTAGTGTCATACTCGGCAGCTACCGGGTGGCCACAAGTAAAGTGCAACTACTCACGGAGGTCTAGGGCGGGCTATATTTATCATATGGCGGTGGAGCTTGATAGATACGTAATATGTTAATGCGGAAACCATTTAGGCTGAAAAAAATGGTTCCAATTTGGGTCATTAGGTGCAAATCTAGTCATTGTACAGCATCTCCTCGACGTCTCCGGTACTCATATTGAACAAATTGTGAAAGTGGCCAGTAATAGTAATACCAACATTATGCCTTTGTCATTTGTTTGAGCTTTCCTGCCGATGTCCCGTTCCTATCTATCCCATAAGGAAACATTGCTAAACGTCTTTCTTCAATTCACAGCTCTAGATTTGCCCCTGGTGGCCAAAATTGGAACTGACTTTTTTCGAGCGTACATCGGTTCCACATTAACGCATTAAAATATCTACCAAATAACGCTACCATACGCTAACTACCGCCCAGACTGAACCTCTTTGAGTAGCTGCACTCTGATTGTAGCCACCCGGCATAACGGTTAACTGTTACATTCGTACGCCAGAAAATTTGCTACGTTGGCCGCTAGAGCTTAGCGAAAACCGAACTTGGGATTATTTACTCATACTGGATAAATTTGGAGTGATTTGTCACTGCTGCCCCACTCTGTATATGAGTACGAAGCTAAAATTAGAGAAATAAGGGCTCTTGCAAAAATTGCCGTCTTTCTATATTCCCATGTACCAACCACCCACGCGAAGAGGTTGAAAATGAGATTTGTGTCCTCCACCACACATCGTATGATTGCTTGCGGAGTAAACATGCAGATGTAAATGGTCGTAGATGATAAAACTAAAACATTTCCCTTCCCACAACACCTTTAGTTCTTCCAGTAATGATTACAGAGTACTTCTATTCAAATGATTCTCACCACACTATTTCAAACATAAAACGTGACTCATCAAAGAAAGTTAGTCGTCGCCAGTCAGCAATGACCTGGTTTCAATGCTGTCGAGCAAATTCGTAGCAGTAATTAAAATCCTCTAGTATGATTTGTGACCGTATGCATACGCAGCGATAAGAGTGCAGTATTCACATATTCGATACTATTATTTACGCTAAATGCTGCAGATGTGTTATTGTGCGTGTGGCATGAAACACGTAAATACGTTGTACACGAGGAAGATGTCCACAGAACAGGAATGAATATGTCTTGACGAACTTCCTGATGAAATATTACTTCAGAATGGCGCAATAGCACACACACAATGGGCCTATGTGCATAGACGACATGTGCACTAAATCAATTCGGACAATTTTGTGGAAAGCTTTTCCTCTTATTGTTTATTTATTTAGCGTACGGCATTGTATAATTTTACAAAAATATATTAATTTCATAATTTATAACTTAAAAAACAAGTCTATAAATTAATATCTAGTTTGTCGATCCACTCAAGGGCTGCCTCTGTCACTTCAAAGAAATCTTCCAAGTTACTATGGTAGGCTCTTCTGCTACAGCTTGTTACAATGTGATAGATCGTCTTGTGTTCATTTCCACAGTCACATTGAGAAGATGAAGCCATTCCCCATCGGTAGAGGTTTTCATACCGTGGCCTGTGCGAATCCGATTAATTGTTTTCCAGACACGTCGCGTTAATGCCATACCGGTGGTCTTGTGTCAGGTCTTTGGAGGGTCTGTTGTTCCTCATGGGCAATAGTGTTCCACATTTCTGTGCAATTTTTGTTGACACTGAAAGTAGCTGCCTGTAGCGATTCTGCCAATCGAACAGATGTTTGCCTGGATTTTAATCAGCTCATTCGGAGTTCAGGAACGTCAGGGTGTATTGGACGCTCGAGGATTTTAAGTAATTGTTGGTATTCCTTGAGGAGGGCGTTCTGTCTTCGCACATGTGGTGGCACATTGTTGCTTAGAGGTGGTAACCGGTATAGAGGAGTAGATTTGATGCAGCATGTTATTGTCCTCGTTGCTGCATTTAGCTCTACGTCAATTTTCCTCACATGTATGCTATTAAGCCACACTGGAGCACAGTATTCGGCAGCAGAATAGACCAGCCCTGAGGCAGCGCGTCGCGATGTCGTAGCTCTTGCGCCCCATGAGGTACCATTGAGCTTCTGTATGATGTTATTGCGTGATCTGAGCTTTGCTGCAGTGTTTTCTATGTGCTTCCTGTAAGAGAGGGTTCTATCAAGAGTCACTCCAAGATATTTTGGAGGGTCTTGTTGGTGAAGGAACTGACCATTAAAGGTGACATTCAACGTTGCATAGGCCATTCTGTTGTGAAGGTGAAAGCAGCTGACTTCAGTCTTGGTTGGATTTGGTATGAGTCTCCACATTTTGAAGTATTCATCTATTGTGCTTAGATCTGCAGATAGGATCTCCTCACTAGCTTCAAGAGTTCTATGTTGGGTGGCAAAGGGCAGATCGTCTGCAGAGATGAACTTCCTTGACTCTGTTTCAGGGAGGTCATCATACAAGTTGAACAGGATTGGTGCAAGAACTGAGCGCTGAGGAAGATCATTACCAGATTCCTTCTGTCTGCTTTGTTGGTTTCCAAGGACTATTTGGTAATATCTCTCAGCTAGCATGCTGTTTAGGAGCCTGATTGTGGTTTGGCAGTGTATAACACTGACTAGTTTGTTCAAGAGTCCTTGTCTCGAGTCCGCAGCACACCTTAAGCTGCACGTATCCCGTGGATGGTGCTATATGAGTATCAGAGCTGGCAGCCAGACATATCTACTACATACCTCCTGGCTTAAACATGAACGCGAAACTACATCACAACGGTTCTTCTCATAACCAACCAACCAGGCACCTCAGTCATACCATTCGAATTATACAGCCTCTTATTGTTGTTCGCAAGGAACACGTCTACAACTTATATTTCGAAATGAAAGAGAAATACTTAAAGAACTGCATTTTAGCCATCATCTCTACGAATTATTCTTTATTTTTTAGCGTTTTCGGTCGTAGCCACCATAATCACACGAAGAAAAGGAGTACATCAAATAGATAAGCACTTCGCCTTTCCTTTAGACGAATTGAAAGTCTTCAAAAGTACAAGATGTTTACAAAACCATATGTAATATACGCCTGCCGCGGTGGTCTAGCGGTTCTAGGCGCTCAGTCCGGAACCGTGGGACTGCTACGGTCGCAGCTTCGAATCCTGCCTCGGGCATGGATGTGTGTGATGTCCTTAGGTTAGTTAGGTTTAAGTAGTTCTAAGTTCTAGGGGACTGATGACCACAGATGTTAAGTCCCATAGTGCTCAGAGCCATTTGAACCATATGTAATATACTATCACTCTAAACAATCTCACAATAACTCACATGAGTGCCAGGAGCACGCCGTTGTTCGCGAAAAAAGTGGAGAGTAGATGGCGCGTTGTTCTAACCGTTTCGTGGGGGAGGAGGGGGGGGGGGGGACGGCGACCTTGCGAAGGCGTTCGTGTCCGCCCGCATCAACAGTACGGACAACAGGTGAGCCGCAAATGTCAACACTTCCTTCGGCGCGTCCATGAACCGGGGACCGGGAACGGCTGTTATGTTGAAACCACTCCACTGCATCGCGAACCGGAAAATCAACAATTTACGAGTCTGTATGGATTTGATAAACATTGGAGGTCTACCAGCCGGGAGATGAGAAAAGTAGTTGGTTAGTTGGCAGTTGCATTTCCCTCCCCCCTCCATTTCCCACGGCTCTGGGGCACTTGTAGTTATAACACTCAAGCTCAGGATGTAACCTCGTACCCTGCCAATGCATCTCGGGCAGTTGCGTGATTTAATAATGGCGGAAAAATGCGCGTCACCCATCCACTTTGTCGGTTCTGGGACAGGCAATGATTTTGGGGATCACCCCCTCCCACCCCCACTGATATAAGCGAACAGGATGGCTTTAAAAAACGGGAAACCCCTCCCCATGCCACACTGATATAGGCCTATAAGATGACTAAAAATAGCGGGTTCCCCTATAATCCTATCCCTTTTATTAGTATTCAAGTTGCGTGAGTTTCGACATTCGAGTTGTGTACTCCGTAGTGAAAGCATAATAAAGAGCATGCAGGGGTCGGTCAACAGACAGAATAAAAATAAACAGAAGAATATCACACTGCAAATCCATCCATCTCTCATTATTAATCAGTTATTAATATTATTTATGTTGAAAGGGTACAGTATCGCCCGACATTGAAAACAGGTACAACATTCTTCGTTATTCTTGTCAGATCAACATTTTTTTTGTGATAATAACTCAATTTCACTTAATACACCGAAGCCTGATACCAGTGTGGGAAAGAAGGACAATTTATTTATTTAATTGATCACATGTGCACTCCCACAAAATAAATCCCTATATACAATTTGGTGAGATCTGCGAAATGAATGAATGTATGGTCGTCTGCTAACCGCAGATCGTGAATGGGCAATATATGATCATCTTTGAGACGTTCCTTTGGTCACCTTTGGTGAAACCAAAGAGATGAAATTTACCTGAGCTTTGAGCGCCTGAAATGTGGCTGACCAATACGATAACATGGTGCGGCCCCACCTCGACGGAGATGCGAGCTGACCTGAATAACGGCCATGTTTCAGCACTCTGGCGCTGGATCTTGTGTTGGTAAGACCTGTCTTAGGTGTGCTCCGTAAAGACAAAAGAGTGGAGAGAATGGTATGCATGTGGAATACGTAAGAGTAGTTTGGAATAATAATTTCTCTATTTCAGGAACTTTTGTGTGGAGAATTAAACGTCAGGCGGGTAATATTAGGGGGATCATAGTAATCTTCGGAAGTGACCAACGGTCACAATGAAACCACGTGTAGCAATAAGTTGAAATACTTCCGAGTGCTTAAGTTAAGCTGAATTACCGGCGTGTGTACTATGAGTTGGAAATACTTAAGAACTGGCGTGTGCAGGACTCGAAATTAGAGACGAGTACTTCCACGTGGTGAGTACTGTATGAGTCTCAATCTGTGTATGAGACAAAGGATAAAGAGAAGTACTCGTCCATGGTTCAGTTGAGGACTCGCGTGTGTGACGAATATGTTCTTAATATTACTTTGCGTGTTATGTTTCCGTGTGACGCTTGATTCAAACTATAATACTCTGAGAGTGAAGCAAGGTGAGTCAGCCGTCTATCCAGCAACTCCACTTGGCTTGCATTGCACAGAAAGACGGGCATATATCCTCCAGAGTTCATAGTACGAAAGAAAAGTTACGAAGTGGGGCAGTTTCGTGTGTAACTGGGATGAATACTAATTGAAGTGGGAAAGCTGAAAGTGATGTGATTATAACGTTGTGACTATTCTTTGTGTTGTATTCCATGTTGCCAGTGTGGTGTATTTCATGTAATTTAAGTATGTGTGGTTTGCATGGGAGAGTAGCAAGATAGATTCAGAGGCAGTGGGTTATGCATGTTCCTTTTTGTACCGCTCGGTCTGGAGGAAATTTTCGTGACGATGGGTGTGAGAGTCGAAGTGTGAGATATAGCAAAAGATCCACCATCCTATCCAGAAAGTGCACGGTAGTGTTAGATAATTACGAGACCATAAGATAGAGAATCACCAATGTAAAGCCATGCCCACTGGGCAGAGTTACTCATGTGTAATTATTGTAGAAAATGTAATGGGGTGTTTAGGTTATAGATTTTATCGGAATAAAAAAGATAGTGAAAAGGAAAAGATTGGTGGCCATTTCCTTCGAACAGTATGTCGTCATGATACCCAGAATTTATAATGTGTGCGCCATTCATATTCAGTGCGATGGCCACGTGTTGATCAAAGCCGTTGGGTAAGAAAGAAAATGTGGTTCTGCCAGTGCGTAGTGAACAGTCAGAGTTGTGTAAATTACTAATAGTCAGATGTGCGTTATACGTTTCCGTTGCGTAATATTCAAACAGGAGAATAATTTGTTACTTTATTGTGAGTACTAGAGCTCATGTTACTCGATAAACAAGAATGAATCCACTCGCTTGGCAGATCTCTCATCTTGCGGGCCTGAGTGCTTGATGCCACAGTATGAGCAAGGCATGTGGGTGCCTCTCAATGTTGACATTTACGATTTTTCTTCTTCCACAACTGATAATTTATTTATTAATATTATGGATGCTTTTTGGAAATACTTAGGATTTTTTTCCACAAATGATCAATTATTTAGTAACGTTCAATGTGTTTTACTTGGGATTTGTTTTATTTTCAACGGTGCAACGCTCCCCTGATGCAACACTAGCCTAAATGTTGCGACATGAGACGCAGGTGTTCGAGATTCTCATGTCTGCAGCACCACCACAGCAGTGAACTGAATTATGCGATCAGCAAACTCAGCCGGCGTACAGACAGCAGTAGCATAACAGCGACGGGCTATGTGATGTACAACAACTGTTTCTGACGCTCTACAACAGGCCTTAACAACTTTTCCAGCTGGCGGACCTCCCCTTCTTCAGTCGAAAATCCATGGCGGACCCCTGGTCATTCAAGAGCACAGTAACTTTAAATTTCAGAGCGAAACCCATGGGAACTGAAAACTTCTTAATGCAAGTGCCATGTTCCCAATGAGCTCCTCCCCCCTCCCCCCCCCCCCACCGCAGAAGTATCAATAGTTTTTGGTTTAGAGATGAATGAAAACAACTTGAAATTAACGGTCCATTTATGAGACTTTCTGCAATGGTATCTTTGCCTGTTTTTGCCACTAGATAACTAAGCAAGAAAGAAGATTTTAATGAATTTTCATTAATTGTTTTTGCATTAGTTTTCATGCAATGCTGAGAAGCAGCTAGTTCAGCACTCTTCCTTTGAAAAAATAGATGTCTTTAGCAGGGAAATCCGGGTAAGTACCTTCAAAATGACGGTGCAATTTAACTGGAACCATTGAACTCGTCGGAAGGACTCGCGCTCAAATTATACACTGAGCTTTACCCTCCTTTGTCTCCATAAAGCCCATCTCTAAATAGCTTTCGTTGTACTTAGGCTTCTTGGTTATCCCACTCACAGGATATTGCAACCAATGGAGTACTTGCAGAGTTTTCACATAATAAATCCGGCTGTGGAGCTTCTTGTGATTGTTTTTCCTTTGGTCGTCCTCCCACCTCATTCATTTCAACTGGAAACTTCCCTTGTTGTGAAGGCGATGGAGAAACTGCATCCTTCTTCAATGATCCTGACTTCAGCCACCGATCCTTGTTGGAAGAAATAAACTGGTCAAAAATCGACTTATGAAATAGGTAGTAGACTGCCAAAGCAAGTTTAACATTTGGTAATGATGCCTGGGGCCGCACACGTGCCAGCGAGCGCTGTGGTTGGTCGACAAGGCTCGCTCCGCGCATGCGTAAAAGGTGTCAGCGCATCTAGCACCGTGAGCCGGCGCACAAGCGACCCCCGTATTGTTGCGAAACAGTCGATCAGAGAAGCCGCATTCTCTGGCACTAAACTGTGTGTGCGTTCTCACTTAGGAACCGCAGAGGCTGCTTTGGGAATACGACCTGAAGTAAAAGTACACATGTTTATCACACGAAAAAAAAGTGATGAATTTGATTTTCACATTTTTATTCAATAATTTTACTTATTATTTTACACGATTTGGTGAAAGGTGGCCGCGGACCCCTAGAAAGAACCGGTGGACCCCTAAGGGGTCTGCGGACCACACGTTGGGAAGCCCTGCTCTACAACGACGCACGTCACACCGCACAGGACAGTCGCACAGGCCGCTTATTTGGGATGTCCAATTTCGTCTCACTCCCTCCACCTTGTTCTCCAGATACGGCTTCCGGTGACTCCTTACTCTTTCAACACATGAAAAAACCGTCACAGTCATATACAGAGGAACGACGATATGTTTCTTGGTGTGAAACTTTTTCCGAATAGCCTAAATGCAGACTTCTACAAACAAGGTCACCACCACCTCATTTATCATTGGAAAAATTACGCTGCATTAATACACTCCTCGAAATGGAAAAAAGAACACATTGACACCGGTGTGTCAGACCCACCATACTTGCTCCGGACGCTGCGAGAGGGCTGTACAAGAATTGATCACACGCACGGCACAGCGGACACACCAGGAACCGCGGTGTTGGCCGTCGAATGGCGCTAGCTGCGCAGCATTTGTGCACCACCGCCGTCAGTGTCAGCCAGTTTGCCGTGGCATACGGAGCTCCATCGCAGTCTTTAACACTCGTAGCATGCCGCGACAGCGTGGACGTGAACCGTATGTGCAGTTGACGGACTTTGAGCGAGGGCGTATAGTGGGCATGCGGGAGGCCGGGTGGACGTACCGCCAAATTGCTCAACACGTGGGGCGTGAGGTCTCCACAGCACATCGATGTTGTCGCCAGTGGTCGGCGGAAGGTGCACGTGCCCGTCGACCTGGGACCGGACCGCAGCGACGCACGGATGCACGCCAAGACCGTAGGATCCTACGCAGTGCCGTAGGGGACCGCACCGCCACTTGCCAGCAAATTAGGGACACTGTTGCTCCTGGGGTATCGGCGAGGACCATTCGCAACCGTCTCCATGAAGCTGGGCTACGGTCCCGCACACCGTCAGGCCGTCTTCCGCTCACGCCCCAACATCGTGCAGCCCGCCTCCAGTGGTGTCGCGACAGGCGTGAATGGAGGGACGAATGGAGACGTGTCGTCTTCAGCGATGAGAGTCGCTTCTGCCTTGGTGCCAATGATGGTCGTATGCGTGTTTGGCGCCGTGCAGGTGAGCGCCACAATCAGGACTGCATACGACCGAGGCACACAGGGCCAACACCCGGCATCATGGTGTGGGGAGCGATCTCCTACACTGGCCGTACACCACTGGTGATCGTCGAGGGGACACTGAATAGTGCACGGTACATCCAAACCGTCATCGAACCCATCGTTCTACCATTCCTAGACCGGCAAGGGAACTTGCTGTTCCAACAGGACAATGGACGTCCGCATGTATCCCGTGCCACCCAACGTGCTCTAGAAGGTGTAAGTCAACTACCCTGGCCAGCAAGGTCTCCGGATCTGTCCCCCATTGAGCATGTTTGGGACTGGATGAAGCGTCGTCTCACGCGGTCTGCACGTCCAGCACGAACGCTGGTCCAACAGAGGCGCCAGGTGGAAATGGCATGGCAAGCCGTTCCACAGCACTACATCCAGCATCTCTACGATCGTCTCCATGGGAGAATAGCAGCCTGCATTGCTGCGAAAGGTGGATATACACTGTACTAGTGCCGACATCGTGCATGCTCTGTTGCCTGTGTCTATGTGCCTGTGGTTCTGTCAGTGTGATCATGTGATGTACCTGACCCCAGGAATGTGTCAATAAAGTTTCCCCTTCCTGGGACAATGAATTCACGGTGTTCTTATTTCAATTTCCAGGAGTGTAATTAGGGAAGAAGGAACACCATCACCAAGTATGTTAGTCGTTGTTTGATTTTTTCGAAATGATACTAAAGACCTTATAATTACCTATTCCAACATTTTGTATCAAGGATGGTATTTTGTAAACCCACTTTCTCCAGTGGGTATTGGTGTAATCAAACTGACATTATGTTGACGTACTGTCTCGTGTGAAAACACCGCGATTTGACGGTGGCGTCATGTTCGGTTCTGTTGACGTCCACTGTGAACCGACCATAAAGAGGATAAACTGGTGTCAGTATAGTTGGAAGTGGCAAATAAAGGCGATGCAGAGCAGAGACACACGTGGGTCGTGACTGGGGAGCGCTTGAACTTTGCGGGCGCCTGCGGGCAGCGCCTGGCCTTGCGCATCGCTGCCGTTGCCATTCGCCAACATTGCGCTTCGCCTCGCCTTAACGGTTCCGGTCCGCTGGCCGCCTCCCTTTCCCCGCATTAACTGTTTTCCGGTGCGCTTTCTTCTGGACTGCCAGCAGCAGCCGAAACGCTTCTGCCAGGCACGCTTACAAAACTCCGCGTTCCTTCCAAGGGAGTAATATTTTCATTTCGTTTCATCCACCCACTCTTGCTTTTTGTTAGGAAATAACGCGTGTGCGAACTAAAGGCGGAGCATTAACCCCGTCTCGGATAAGAAATCTGCCATATCACTTCTGGAGAACGATCGCGAGATATGTAAGTCGTAGGGTCAGAACTACCTCGTGTGGTCCTACATTCCTCCGAATCCAGACTGGTCCTGCAGAGGTCGGCTTCTACCAGTCTCTCCATTCTTCTGCAAATAATTCGTGTCTACTAGTAAATAGGAGCGGGCCCGATAACCTTAGTCCAACTGTCCCCCATAGGTCAAGTCACAGCGTTTATACGTCAAATTTTGTTTCCAGATTAAACTCTAAATGCCAAGAAAGATAGCCGGCCGTAGTGGCCGAGCGGTTCTAGGCACTACAGTCTGGAACCGCGTGACCACAACGGTCACAGGTTCGAATCCTGCCTCGGGCATGGATGTGTGTGATGTCCTTAGGTTAGTTAGGTTTAAGTAGTTCTAAGTTCTAGGGGATTGATGAGGGGGGGGGGGGGGCTCTGAGCACTATGGGACTTAACATCTATGGTCATCAGTCCCCTAGAACTTAGAACTACTTAAACCTAACTAACCTAAGGACATCACACAACACCCAGTCATCACGAGGCAGAGAAAATCTCCGACCCCGCCGGGAATCGAACCCGGGAACCCGGGCGTGGGGGACTGATGACTTCAGCAGTTAAGTCCCATAGTGCTCAGAGCCAAGAAAGATACGGCTATGAACGGCGACATTTTTGAAGACATGCTGCGCTTATGTGTGGTTTTCACAAGCTG
The DNA here is from genome assembly GCF_023864275.1 of Schistocerca cancellata. Taxonomy (NCBI): domain Eukaryota; kingdom Metazoa; phylum Arthropoda; class Insecta; order Orthoptera; family Acrididae; genus Schistocerca; species Schistocerca cancellata. The sequence goes on from NC_064629.1 coordinate 115,359,003, forward strand.
GTCTGTACTGAGGGAACCGTGCTTGATTGAGTATTAGCCCCGCTGCCGCTAAACTTACACGTCAGTTGCTCTCCATAATGAAATACCCCAACTGTCGGGTATCAATTATCGTGCATGATACATCGATGTCGATCCTGGTGGTGTCATTCATTTTCAGTGTATTCTGTACTTCTCTAATGTTCGTCAAGAAAATATATCTTACAATTAATATAAATTTAAGTGTTAGGAAGTTTTTTCGTTGAGTATTTACCTGGAGTGTAAAATTTTGCGGAAGTGGAACGTGGAGAAGTTCAGCCAAATAAAGAATGGAAGCTTTTGAAAAGTAGTGCTACAGAAAAAGGCTGAAGTTTAAAGAAGTAGGTCGAATAATGTAAGGATACTGAATTCAATTGGGAGAAAAATTACGTCGTAAGTTTACTAAAATCTGGCATCGATTACTAGGACACGTACTAAGGCATCAAGGAATCGTCAATTTGTTAACGGTGAGAAACGTCGGAGGTGAAAATTGTAGAGGAAGGAAAATGCTTCTGCAGAGAAGGCGGTTTAAAATGGGTGTAGATAGCAGTAGTTAGACAGATGGAGAAGCTTACGCAACAAAAGTAGCGTTTGAAGCGGCATCAAAGCAGTCTTCCGACTAAACGCAACTGCACAACTGTAACAGACGGAACGGGATCAAGGATCTACAGGTACTTCCTTCTTTCCGAAGCCACTAATCTGGAAACGCAAATATTGAGTTACAGCAGCAGACTAGTTCCAAGACAGTCGTGTTCTGTTACTGCAGTAGTGGTTTGCGGAAAGTCCGCGTAATGTTAAGTCAGCGGGAGAAGCCATAACGTGCAGAAAAAAATGGTTCAAATGGCTCTGAGCACTATGGGACTTAACTTCTAAGGTCATCAATCCCCTAGAACTTAGAACTACTTAAACCTAACTAACCTAAGGACATCACACACATCCACGCCCGAGGCAGGATTCGAACCTGCGACCGTAGCGGCCGCGCGGATCCAGACTGTAGCGCCTTTAACCGCTTGGCCACCACGGCCGGCATATAACGTGCAGAGATCGGTTGAAGGACCGCTGGTGCGCCCACGAGAACGGGTTGGCAGTGCCTCTTGAGTAGAGGGTAGGCAGCCCCAGGCCAAAGTGTCGAGGGGGTACCGGAAAGACGTGTTGTGAGTCTTGCTTACTAAATTATACACACATAAAAAAAAGGTTCTGCATCACCCTGGGTCCCTGAACTCCTGAAGATAGACGTTGACTGTGGGTATTGTATCACAGACACAGTCCCTTTGACTGTTCACAGATGTCACTAAATCCACCCAAAGATGTAAACGACCATGCATGAACAGCGCCTATTAGAGGGAAGGAGTCAGACAGCCGGTCAGTTTGAGTCATTCCACCAGGAAGGAGGTACACAACTCGTGTTGTCTGTAGTTCAACCATTCCAAGACGGTCAAGACCGCGGTTCGATCGCGTCCGTATTGTTACTTTGTGCCAGGAAGGGCTCTCAAGAAGGGAAGTGTCCAGGCGTCTCGCAGTGAACTAATGCTATGTTGTTCGGACGTGGAGGAGATGCAGAGAGACAGCAACTGTCGATGACATGCCTCGCTCAGGCCGCCCAAGGGCTACCACTGCAGCGGCGCTATGGCGCGGAGGAACCCTGACAGCAACGCCACCATGTTGAATAATGCTTTTCGTGCAGCCACAGGACGTCGTGTTACGACTCAAACTGTGAGCAGTAGGCTGCATGATGCGCAACTTCATTCCCGACGTCCATGGCGAGGTCCAGCTTTACAACCACGACACCATGCAGCGCGGTACACATGAGCCCAATAACATGCCGAATGGACCGCTCAGGATTGGCATCACGTTCTCTTCACCGATGAGTGTCGCATATGCCTTCAACCAGACAATCGTCGGAGACGTGTTTGGAGGCAACCCGGTCAGGCTGAACGCCTTAGACACACCGTCCAGCGAGTGCAGGACGGTGGTGGTTCCTTGCTGTTTTGGGGTGGCATTATATGGGGCCGGCGTGCAACCATATCAGCAGCATATTGGCGAGGCATTCGTCTTCATGGACGACAATTCGCGCCCCCATCTTGTGAATGACTTCCTTCAAGATAACGAAATCGCTCGACTAGAGTGGCCAGCATGTTCTCCAGACATGAACCCAATCGAATATGCCTGGGATAGATTGAAAAGGGTTGTTTATTGACGGCGTGACCCACCAACCACTCTCAGGGATCCAGGCCGAATCGCCGTTGAGGAGTGGGACAATCTGGACCAATAGTGTCTTGATTAATTTGTGGATAGTATGCTGCGAGGTATACAGGCATGCATCAATCCAAGAGGACATGCTGCTGGGTATTAGAGTTACCGGCGTGTACAACAATCTGAACCACCACCTCTGAAGGTCTCTCCGTATGGTGGTACGACATGCAATATATAGTTTAAATGAGCAATAAAAAGGGCGGAAATGATGTTTATGTCTATCTCTATTCCAATTTTCCGTACAGGTTCCGGAACTCTCGGAACCAAGAGGGTGCAAAACTTGACGTTGATAGGGACGTAGGGACGCCATACTGTCGACAATAATTTCTATCGCAGTCTAATCGCTGTAGTTAAATAGCTGTTTATTCTGAGATCACTCCTCAGGGACTGGAACCGAACACTCATGCTACTAACGTAGAACTTGAAATCGGTCTCCTGTCTTGTTAAAGCTTTAAGGCAGTATCGTTAGGGTCCCCACTGGCCTGATTACGAGGGATGGTTAGAAGGTTGTAGACAATGTACAGAGATGATGTTGGTCTCAATTTATTTTTGTTTTAGTTGTTTTGGTACATGTTGCACAGTGCTACAAATCAAAGGTAAAATTAATTCGTGCGATATTGTTTTTATAGTGTTGTTTGAATGGTATCACATAATTATTAGTTTCTATCGGTTCTTCGCTAACGTAAATTCATCTAAAGTTAATAAATTAGTTTTTAAATTCCAATGTGGCCGTACTTCCCCTGAACATGATCTACATACAGATGTAATCAGGAGTGATAAAAAAAGTAAAAATGCAGGAAATGAGGCTTTCTGAATCGATGCCTTTTTGTCATTATTCTCTATTCGGTGAAGGCATATTATCACATTCGTGCTGTAACGTTTGTACAGCACTAGAGCATTCGATAGAGGCGTTCTTTATCATTAACGATGCAAATAAAAATTCAGCAGCGACAACTGCGGCAAATTTCTGTCTTGTATGTGCCACGTGCACTCGAATTTGTACATACTTTATGATAAAACACCTGGCACGTCAGAGTAACGCCTCGACTTTTTTTGCATATCGTATATTTCTCATGTGACAGAGCAGTGTAGCCGGCCGGAGTGGCCGAGCGGTTCTAGGCGCTCCAGTCTGGAACCGAGTGACCGCTACGGTCGCAGGCTCGAATCCTGCCTCGGGCATGGATGTGTGTGACGTCCTTAGGTTAGTTAGGTTTAATGAGTTCTAAGTTCTAGGCGACTGATGACCTCAGAAGTTAAGTCGCATAGTACTCGGAGCCAATTGACCCATTTTTTTAGAGCAGTGTAAACATTGTATGGTGTAACATTCACAGCCTGGTGTTACGGCTCTGAGGATGGCAATACACACTGATGCAACTATTAATCCAATGTTGTGTTAGCATAGCGAAATTGACAAATAAATTGGTTTTCAAAAGAGCAACACAAGACAAAAATTCGACTTTCTACAACGACACTGCAATCATCTACTTTGAGTATTTGCACGAGAATCATACATCTCAAAGCAAAGGAGTCAATTTGTGTGTAAAAAGGAACACATTACAATCAAATGGCACTTCGGAGCCTCTCTGCCAGTACTTAACAAGTTCTGTTCACTTTAGTTGCAAAACATGTCGGAGTGGTGCTGTAAAACAAGCTGATTATTCGGCGCACATAGTCGTGTTCCCCAGGACCTTTAATGCGGAAAGCACGATCTCTGGATCTTGTCCAGTCTGGCTTTGGCTTGTTGGAGGTGGTCACATAGAGTGGTTGTGGCAACAAGCCACCCGAGAATCAGCAGTCCTGTTAGAAGACTACTGACAACAGGCTGGTCATGAACGAGTTTTGGGACACCTCGATAAATGTACACCACCTGCAAAAGCGCATTCGTAACAGTGGGGACCAAACGGAAGCACCATGAAATGCAGCGAAAAGCATCTTGTTAGAACAAGTAGAAAATATAGACATCTACCACAGTGCTGGTGTTGATATCAAAAAAATTGTTCAAATGGCTCTGAGCACTATGGGACTCAACTTCTGAGGTCATTAGTCCCCTAGAACTTAGAACTAGTTAAACCTAACTAACCTAAGGACATCACACACACCCATGCCCGAGGCAGGATTCGAACCTGCGACCGTAGCGGTTGCGTGGTTCCAGACTGCAGCTCCTTGAACCGCACGGCCACTTCGGCCGGCTGTTAATATCAATGAAAATTTGTTGTTAGTATGTTGGGAACACTGCACACTGCGGAATGGTTTAGTTTATACGGATTTTTAAACTGGTCGTGTTGTGTTAAAGTATAGAAATTGGCATTCCGTTTCACCAAAAAATTCTTTGTTTTTGACGAATTATTGGCGAAAGATATTGATCCAAAGTAGATGAATTTGCTCCTTAATTTCCAACAGGTAATAATACAAATAATACTGAACTGAAATACATTTACTAATCCACCTGCAGGACGAACCAAAACTGTAACCACAAATAGAAGTATAGAGAAAACATAGCATTCAATGAGCGATGATTAAAGATGGATAAAATGCAGATACCATTTGCGTATCATAAGTAACCAATATGGTGCATTTTGCATGAAGAGTTAACAGTGAGACAGCAACGTGCAAGATTAGTACCGCATGATGACTAAACCCAAGTGTTAAAAAAAGTTCTACCTGATTTTATGCACCAGTTCGCTACTTTAGGTAAATTGTGGCGCATCACTTTCCACTAGAAAGGTTCACATGGTTCAAATGGCTCTGAGCACTATGCGACTTAACTTCTGAGGTCATCAGTCGCCTAGAACTTAGAACTAATTAAACCTAACTAACCTAAGGACATCACACACATCCATGCCCGAGGCAGGATTCGAACCTGCGATCGTGGCGGTCGCTCGGCTCCAAACTCTAGCGCCCAGAATCGCACAGTCACTCCGGTCGGCCCACTAGAAAGGAATCAATAATAAAAGTAGTGCGTAGAAGTCGGTGACTCTCCACTATAAAAGGTGAAGTCAGTGCATCTGCCCTATACTGTTCCTTGCGCTTGGGTTCCGACTATCTAATTTGTGGTAGACTGCCGTGTTTAGATATATGTTCAGTACTACATGGTTAGCAACGACTGTATTTAGTGTTGTGCAAGACAAATAAATGTTTGTTTACTTTGATTAAATTACCAAAAGTAAAGCAATAACTGATCAATTTTGCGCAAATCTTCTGGATCGAGTAGATCAAAAAATACACGAGAACAGGCCGTCATTGAGAAAGGAAAAATTATATTTTATCCAGACAGTGTTACCATCGACACAGGTCTTTGGCAGTAGTAGAGTCCTATTCATCACGTTTGACGCACTTTAACTTCCTCCCAACCCTACACGTAAAAAAATGTGGTAAATGTTTTGAATCCAATAAAGGGAAATCCAATAGAAGGATTAGGGTATTCACAAATAATATTTTCGCAGATCATCCGGAATAGCACTTTCGGGATGGAATCTGTTCAGTGGAAAAAACATTAAATGATCAATGACCTAAACGAGGACTAAATAGAAAAAACGTACATTTTTAACCCAAGATCTAAAGTTGGTCAAAGCCAGGTTCAGAATTGTTCCCTCCGTCCTCGCAAAGCATAAAAATTGTCTTCATGGAATAATCTGAGTAATATCAGTATCCGCTACATGTCATCTGAATGAATCTCGTGTAACATTGCTATTTTATTCAAAACTTAATCCACCATTCCTGTGACATCTATACCTATAACCACAGGTTATTTTGGGTGCCATTACCACTTTCCCCTCTGTTCTCTTGCATTCTAGACTGCGCGTGGAAGGACACAAATGTTTCCATCATGTCAGATTACCATTTGTTCTAATGCAGTCGGACTTGTGTTGTCTTGTCCTTACGCGTGGCACACCATCATTGCTAATCATCATCATTGCTAATCATAATATATAGACAGAAACCGTAGGCAGTCTTTTGAAAACCTCAAGACAAACAGGCGAGGACCGAGGCACTAATACGTAGCGTTATTTAATATGTCAGTACATAATGTTTGCATTGTTTATGAAGTTAGTTAATTTTATTTCCCAAACGTAAGACCATGCTGTTACTTACAAGTGACATGCCTGATGAAGAAATGTATTTACAGACCAGTATTAAATAAAAGTGACTGTTGGTAAAATGTCGGTGATTAGTTTCGATCTCATGTACGGCGAAAGCTGACTGAAGGACTTATAACCACTATTTAGCAACATTAATACCTGCAAGTATTCACTACGTGATTCTGAAGACTATTTGACACCTCCGCAAGTCATTCTGGCTTCTATTTTAACGCCACAAATTTTTGATTTTGCAGACGTCATCATTAAGTCTCGTCGGCACACCGGTTCATTCAGTCCGCATCATATCAAGTGTTCTTTCGTTTCGAGCACTAGAATGCTGTAGAATGATAAGGTTGGAGTTCGAGTACCAACAAACATCCGCCAGGTGCGTTAGAGAGTAGCTCCATAGATACAGAGGTAACTGTTCAAACGAGATGAAAAATGCGGCCCGTTATCGCACCAGGAAGACCGAAGACCTCGAGCTTGCGTACACATGAGGCATATAAGCTATACTGATAGTTATCACGGATTACATAGTAATTATTATTTAAATATCCATACTGGTGCAAGGAAAGATCACAATGTGCGAAGCACAATATCGAACATTTCACAGAACTCCATACTGAGATACAGAGCTGTACGCCTTACCTGCTTACAAATATTTTAATCTTTTTAACGAAGGAATTAATCGGATTTTCTTCTATCGAGATTTACGGAATACTACGATAGATCTTAGAAACCTTTGTGAGACAAGGATTTCAACTAAATGCATTTTTAAAACGTTTCTAAACTACTCTTCATCTGACTTGATAAGTGAGTACGTTGACATGCTAAATGAACGTGGCGGCCAGATTTCAGTGGGTAATGGAAAGTAAGCAAGGCGAGTATAAACATTCCTAAAGACCGCCCAAGGTTCAGTGATCTGATTACAAAACATATTTCAAATATTCAGCACATATGTTTTTGGAAAGGGTCCGCCTTTAGCAAACCATAATTTTTTTATGCCAAACATGTGTCACTGCAGTTGCAGCATCTTTAGTGGAATTTTATTTTATGGCTTTTTACCACATGGTGTGGTTTTCCTGATGTATAATGTTTCTACAGTGACTGTTTTGTTTCACAGTTTGTCATCTGCAACCACATACACGTTTTCTTCTTTCCTCGTCTTCTTCACTGTGAAGCACTATATGTTGAGCTGTCACTATCACTGTTTCACTGTTTACCAGCTGGTAACAGCTCAATATATAGTGCTTCACAGTGCTTCACACTGTTCCGTCCTCACTGCAACCATCTGTGTCTCTGTCGTTCTACACCTCTGATATCCTGTTGATTTATAATGGATTACTTGTTTACCTAAACCGTTCAAAAATGGTTCAAATGGCTCTGAGGACTATGGGATTCGTGCGATTCGTGCATATTATACAGGGTGTTACAAAAAGGTACGGCCAAACTTTCAGGAAACATTCCTCAGATACAAAGAAAGAAAATATGTTTGTGGACATGTGTCCGGACACGTTTACTTTCCATGTTAGAGCTCATTTTATTACTTCTCTTCAAATCACATTAATAATGGAATGGAAACACACAGCAACAGTACGTACCAGCGTGACTTCAAACACTTTGTTTCAGGAAATGTTCAAAATGTCCTCCGTTAGCGAGGATACATGCATCCACCCTCCGTCGCATGCAATCCCTGATGCGCTGATGCAGCCCTGGAGAATGGCGTATTGTTTCACAGCCGACCACAATACGAACACGAAGAGTCTCTACATTTGGTACCGGGGTTGCGTAGACAAGAGCTTTCAAATGCCGCCATAAATGAAAGTCATGAGGGTTGAGGTCAGGAGAACGTGGAGGCCATGGAATTGGTCCGCCTCTACCAACCCATCGGTCACCGAATCTGTTGTTGAGAAGCGTACGAACACTTCGACTGAAATGTGCAGGAGCTCCATCGTGCATGAACCAAATGTTGTGTCGTACTTGTAAAGACACATGTTCTAGCAGCACAGGTAGAGTATCCCGTATGACATCATGATAACGTGCTCCATTGAGCGTAGGTGGAAGAACATGTGGCCCAATCAAGACATCACCAACATTGCCTGCCCAGACGTTCACAGAAACTCTGTGTTGATGACTTGATTGCACAATTGCGTGCGGATTCTCGGTAGCGCACACATGTTGATTGTGAAAATTTACAATTTGATCACGTTGGAATGAAGCCTCATCCGCAAAGAGAACATTTACACTGAAATGAGGATTGACACATTGTTGGATGAACCATTCGCAGAACTGTACCCGTGGGGGCCAATCAGCTGCTGATATGCTGATAGTGCCTGCACACGCTGTGCGTGGTACGGAAACAACTGGTTCTCCCGTAGCACTCTCCATACAGTGACGTGGTCAACGTTACCTTGTACAGCAGCAACTTCTCTGACGCTGACATTAGGGTTATCGTCAACTGCACGAAGAACTGCCTCGTCCATTGCAGGTGTCCTCGTCGTTCTAGGTTTTCCCCAGTCGCGAATCATAGGCTGGAACGCTCCGTGCTCCCTAAGACGCCGATCAATTGCTTCGACCGTCTTCCTGTCGGGACACCTTCGTTCTGGAAATATGTCTCGATAGAAACGTACCGCGCCACGGCTATTGCCCCGTGCTAATCCATACATCAAATGGGCATCTGCCAACTCCGCATTTGTAAACATTGCACTGACTGCAAAACCACGTTCGTGACGAACTCTAACCTGTTGATGCTACGTACTGATGTGCTTGATGCTAGTAGTGTAGAGCAATGAGTCGCATGTCAACACAAGCACCGAAGTCAACATTACCTTCCTTCAATTGGGCCAACTGGCGGTGAATCGAGGAAGTACAGTACATACTGACGAAACCAAAATGAGCTCTAACATGGAAATTAAGCGTTTCCGGACACATGCCCACATAACATCTTTTCTTTATTTGTGTGTGATGAATGTTTCCTGAAAGTTTGGCCGTACCTTTTTGTAACACCCTGTATATTTTTTCTTGTAAATATTTCAGAATAATTACGTCTAATTTTCATTCGCATTTTGTTCAAGATTTCGAAAGCTTTCCTTCAACAGAGAGTGCATCGCCGTCCGAGCTTGCTTAGGAAAAATTTGCGTCGCGTGGGATCCAGAGAGAGGTCAGCGTGCGGCGATACACACGACTGCTCTGTGTGGAGGCTGAAAGGCGCTACAGTGTGTAGCTCGGCCCGGATAACAATTATAAATATGTCAGCGCCGCGGCCGAGTGGCTGCCTAGTACGTGAGAGCCTGCTGCCTGCCTGCGCTTACACCCACACGCGCCGCTCTAATGGAGACACTCGTCCTTTCAAGAATTTCCCACACCGCTAATCAGTAGCCTTCTAATGACTAGTGTAATAACAGTAATTGATGTAACGGCCGCTCGAATGTAACATATCTTAACTGAAGCATGCAGCTGTTGACTCGGACACACCCACAAACACAAACAAACACACACTCACACACACACACACACACACACAAACACACAACACACAAACTCATGCATACACTGCAACACTTTTTCTTGTCGTTTTCTGGTCGAGATAATAAAGTGTTTCATCTTCTTGGTTTCACTGTCGCTCACCGTTCTTCAGATAGGGACGTTGGCCGTTTCCCTGCATTGATTTATTCAGACAAGAGTACTTAACCTCTCGATTGTCCAATACATCGTCAGCGTATTTGCGTAGACTCGTCCCAGGGTACATCCACGTCACGGTTAATCTGGAGTTGCTGGTAGAAATATAACGATGGCTGTTGTACGATGGAAGAAAACGCGACTCACTATGTCCTTGAACTATAAATTTCAATCAGGAGCTGGCAAAAAGTAGTTTTAATTATGCCATTCACGAATGGACCGCCGGCCGAGGTGACAGAGCGGTTCTAGGCGTTACAGTCTGGAACCGCGCGACCGCTACGGTCGCAGGTTCGAATCCTGCCTCGGGCATGGATATGTGTAATGTCCTTAGGTTAGTTAGGTTTAAGTAGTTCTAAGTTCAAGGGGACTGATCACCTACGTAGTGAAGTCCCATAGTGCTCAGAGCCATTTGAACCATTTTGAACGAATGGACCATAAGAACTTTTTATTTCTCTGTGCGAGCTGTTGTTATTTCAATGCGATCACACCACAACTCCAGGGGTGCGATATTCTTCAGACTTGCTTGTTGTTCTGTCTATAATTACCTCGAGGTTGACGGAAGAGTAGATTTTAGCCTCCTATTTCCTTTCATCATGATTCTGCACCCACTACATGCCCAATTCTGTTTTCGCAAGCTTCTTTTGCATTCCTAAATCGATCTTCGTATGTTTCATTAGATTCAAATAAACAGACACTCCGAGTTGTTTTCAGACTCACTGTTGCCACGGAATCCTGTCATTTCATTCGTATTTTTTTCTCTTAACTGTGTAGATTAACTCTGATTAAGAAACTAAAAATTCTTCGAGTTATTATTAGCCTTACATCCGCAGCAAAAACTCTTAGAAAATGACCCACTCGTATACCGCAGCGCGTGGAGCATTAAGTAGTTAGACAGGTAGGTGTGGCACGTCGGATTGTCACCAGTTGCCGTTGTACATCGGGCAGTCTGAACAAGGTTTCAGGCGGTTTCCACGACTGGCTAAGCGACTGCTGCCTGGTTCCCCATCTCCACTTCATGAGCACAACGTGCTAACTGCCAAAATACGGAAATGTGAATTGAGGCTAGATAATGGTAAGCAACATTAAGAAAATTTTACAGCAAAGACATACTAAGATTAAAAAAAAGTCATAAATAAAGTGAATCATGAAAGAGATGTGTTTATTGTATTATAAGGTACTACATGCATCAAGGTATTACTGTATCATGAAGTAGAATATTCTTAACAACGGCACGAAGTGAAAAACAATATTAAGTACAAGGAATACATATGATTTTGTGTCTTGTCATTGTATACTACCAAAATTTCAGTGCCAGAATTTCGCTTCACTGCTCACAATTCACGTTGCTCTCAGGGAAATCTAAGATACTGCCATCAGTTACTTCAAGTTCATCAACCTGCTCTGTGCCGTAAATAAATAATATTCAGGATCCGCCGCAGGTATACAAGGAAGCAGGTTTATGATGTCAGAAAGTTTTTATGCTGTATAGGACTAGGCACACGATATTTTGGTGTTAAGGTCATAATTCATGATCTCTGTGTAGGACGGACACACTTCTCGGCATTAATATCTTGGAATTCTCTGTAAACAGCCTGCTTCAGGAAAACTGAATCAGGATTTTGGAGCCAAAAATATGAACACTGTAGCTTCTGGAAAGTTAATGAACGTCCATCCATCGCTATATTCCTTTTTGTTGTATTAGGAGTTAAGTCTTCCTCCTTACAGAAGCAAAAAATGCAAAAATTACTAATAGTGTGAGCCTAAAGAACTTCACTGAACAATGCAGCAGTTTAGCAGCTATATAACGGCAAGCTACAATAACCACCGTATGAGGCACCTAATGATGCCCATCAAAAGTACAGCAGTGATTCACGGTTAATGGGCGCCAGACAAATATCCAAGAAATTGTCCCATAGTTAGTTGTTCCATTAAATATTATGATTATTTAAGTGTAGTACATGTGCTGCGCCGTCATGAGAAGCCACATACTCACATGTTATAATCTGACATGCCACATAATTACAATCTGTTGTTGCTTACCTCTGATGATGACGCAGTCTCACATGAATTTGGCTGATAATACACATCTACAATCCCATCATCGAACGAGGATTCACTGTCAAAACAATCGGCTTCCATATCGGTTCAACAAGGCATTTCTCTAATGTGAACAACTCGAGCTGTTTTCTTTGCAAGCCGCCTTCTTGCTGTGGCTTATCGTACCAAACCACAAAAATGACATGCTGTATCTTGGTACAATACGTACCAATAGTGTGTATACTGCCATCTTCTTGTTTTTTCAAATACTGCTCCTCCAGTTGCTTACTATTCACCAGCAGATACAAAAAGTATGCAAATCACAATACTGCTCAGTGTGTGACTCACCATTATATACCCCCAAGCGCCTCAGTTATAGAACATATTTTCTGTTCATGCGTAAATGGAAAGAAAAATGTAAAGAATATAGAATATGGACTAAAAGTAAATTGAAAAAAGGGAAAAGCAATGAGCAGCAGCAGAAATAAGATTAGCAACGAACGTTACATCAAAACGGGGGACCACGTAGTAATAGAAGTGAGGGAATTCTCCTACTTCGGAAAAGAAATAACGCATGAGAAGCAGACCGGCACACACATATAGGGAATTTCTCGTTAACAGAAGCCTATTAGAATCAAACATTGGACTTCATTAGAGACAGATAGTACTGAGAATGTACGTATGGGGCACAGCATTCAAGGAAACGAACCGTGCACCATGATAAGCGGAAAAATCGGGAATCTAAGTGTTTGAGATTTAATGGCACAGAAAGATGCTGCAAATTAAGTAGGCTGGTAAAGGAAAAATGAGGGCCCGCATCTCGTGGTCGTGCGGTAGCGTTCTCGCTTCCCACGCCCGGGTTCCCCGGTTCGATTCCCGGCGGGGTCAGGGATTTTCTCTGCCTCGTGATGGCTGGGTGTTGTGTGATGTCCTTAGGTTAGTTAGGTTTAAGTAGTTCTAAGTTCTGGGGGACTGATGACCATAGATGTTAAGTCCCATAGTGCTCAGAGCCATTTGAACCATTTTTGAAGAATAAGGAGCTACTCCGGAGAATCTGTGAGGTAAGCAACACCTGAAATACATAAACAGAAGCAAGTCACCATGTGGTAAGTTACATCACTAATAGTCGTTCCTTTTCCTGTCTCACTCGCAAACGGAGTGAGAGGAAAATGACATACTATGTGCGCCCGTAATTACTCCTATCTATTCTCAGTGGTATAATGGCATCAGCGGATAACATTCATGGTGCTAGACAAAGCTGTATAGGACAAAAACTATTACGCAAGACAGAGGTTAGAAAATATCCGACAAATAATCGAAGACGTTGCCTGTGAGTGCTACTTGAGACGAAGTGGTTGGAACAGGAGACCTGGCGGGCCACAGCAAACCAGTCTGGATGACAGCGCAAGAATCGACGGTATGCGCTGTGTGTCGCGGCACCTATTGTAGACAGTAGCAATGCCGCATCTCTCTTCGTCCTCACGATTGCATTCGGTGCTGCCTGACTCCGTCTCGTGTTTGTGTCTCCGGAAATGGAAAAGTTGTGGTAAGTTCTTATGCGACCAAATTGCTGAGGTCACCCGTCCCTAGGCTTACACACTACTTAATCTAACCTGAACTAACTTACTCTAAGGACAACACACGCACCCATTCCCGAGGGAGGACTCGAACCTCCGACGGGTTGAGCCGCTCGATCCGGGGCAATGCGCCTAAAAACGGGCGGCTACCCGGCGCGGCCTCCGGAAATGTTAGCTGTACGTTATCAGTGGCGCATCACAATCTCATTAAACTATAACTCTCTATCGTCATAAAATACGATAAAATACTGATGAAAAACAATGAAAAACATGTTGTGCAAACACGAAGTGTAAGTAGGCTGTTTATGTTTTCTTTATGTAAGTAGGCTGTTTATGTTTTCTTTATGTAAGTAGGCTGTTTATGTTTTCTTATTGGCAACGTTACGTAGCGCTCTATATGAAAATCACTGGCTGTGCTGTGTGCAGTCTGTGGCTAGTTTGCATTGTTGTCTGCCATTGTAGTGTTAGGCAGCGGCAGCTGGATGTGAACAGTGCGTAGCGTTGCGCAGTTAGAGGTGAGCCGCCAGCAGTGGTGGATGTGTGAAAGGAAATGGCGGAGTTTTGAAATTACATATATTATGACTTTTGATGATATTAAGGTAAATACATTGTTTGTTCTCTATTAATATCTTTCATTTGCTAACTATCCCTATCAGTAGTTAGTGCCTTCCGTAGTTTGAATCTTTTATTTAGCTGGCAGTAGTGGCGCTCGCTGTACTGCAGTAGTTCGAGTAACGGAGATTTTTGTGAGGTAAGTGATTTCTGAAAGGTGTAGTTTAATGTTACTCAGGGCCATTCTTTTGCAGGGATCTTTGATAGTCAGATTGCGTTGCGCTAAAAATATTGTGTGTCACTTTAGTGAATGTTTGAGTACGTTCAGCTTTGCTCAGCTGTTTGAAAAGCAAATAGTGTAAGAGGTTTATCAGCACAGTCGTGTATAATTGTTCTAAGGGGACGTTACAGAAGCACTGTCATTCTTGGCAGTGCAGTAGTAGCGTAATTGAAAATGTTGAAGTTAAACAGTAGATAAATTTAAGGGGAGAAAAGCAGAAAATATTAAAGAAAAGCGTGTGTGTGCGCGTGTGTGTGAATGTCCACGTGCGTTTGAGAGTCGATACTTATTTGTAACGTTCTTGTTGGTCCCTAGTTAAAAACTGATGATAGTGTTGTAAGCGAAAAATCAGTTAACGAATTACTTTAATTCTGTAGAATATCCGCAGTACTGTGGCGACAGCAACCACGTCGCAGTACTTTTGCATTTTGCTATGGCATTGTCTAGGTTTCGTGTTGTACGTCTTGGTGACCGCATATTACAGGATTTTTCATTAGTGTGAAGATATTTACCCTGAAATGAAGCTAACTGGGGTAGCAAACCGAACAAACTATAATTATATTATTGCACTGTAATGAGCCAGTGCAGGCCATCGATGCCTTAGGCCGAATTATTTTGAAAATAACGGCAATCAACTTCGGAAATTTTGTCGCTGGAGTTCGCGTTCACCCTGTATGGGTTCAAAATGGTTCAAATGGCTCTGAGCACTACGGGACTTAACATATGTGGTCATCAGTCCCCTAGAACGTAGAACTACTTAAACCTAACTAACCTAAGGACATCACACACATCCATGCCCGAGACAGGATTCGAACCTGCGACCGTAGCGGTCACGCGGTTCCAGACTGAAGCGCATAGAACCGCACGGCCACACGGGCCGGCCCTGTGTGGGTCTCTAGTGCCTGCAAATGAACGAAATCCTACTATTTTCATTCGAACTGAGAACTGCGGATCAAGTTAATTAAAGGGGAACTTCCCATTAGCTCGTTAGTCGAAATAAACAGCAATTTAACTTTTCTCCTGTGCGAAAAGTATTCCCCCATGCGATAGTCACTTAACTGCACGATCGAAAATTTAGGTTAGTAGTCCGACACTTGTCTCGTAACTGCAAAGAGAACGCGGAAAAGTTTCTTCATGTAGTACGGGTGATACCTTCAGCTGCATTTGTAGGTCTTTCTGTATTTGCAGTCGATTTCAGTGTTTCACTACACCATCTTCAGGGCCCTCTATGGTACAAGGCGATAGTGCGGATAACGGGTAAAATAAAGTTTCGCTGATGTGCTACTGCCGTTCGCAATATAAACAGGAAAGATGGCCCAAAATAGAGAGAATCGATTTCCGTACCATCTGTAAGACGTATAACGATGATTACCCGTTATCCACATCATAACCTGATGCGATAGAGGTCCCTAAAGACGGTGTAACGTAACACCGACATCTACTGCAAATAACGCAAGAAAGAGCCGGAGATGTCATCCTTACTACATGAAGATATGCAACAGAAAGAGCCGTCTTCCCACGATCTATCGGAAGATGGCTCTACAGAGAAAAAGGTCGCGCGACGCTCCGGGTTGCGAGACCGAAGAGGTCTTTCGGTTCCCCGACGGAAGGCGGTGAGATAAGTGCGAATAACCGCGCACGGGGCGAGCGGCGTGCACGCGAGGCACGGCGGCCGGGATTTATTTATTCGGCGGTCTGGCCGCTGCCGCTCTCGCCGAGATAAATGCGGCTGGCGCCGGTTTGACAAGCGCAAATCGCACGCGGATTCCAGCGGCTGTGGCGGCGGCGGCGTCGGCGGCGGCGGGCGTCGGCCTAATGCAATGCGGTTTTCGTGTCGGGGAAGTGGCAGATAGCGTATCGCAGGAAGCAGGAGGCGCGTGGCGGCCGCCCGTGCCAGCCAGTGCGGGCGCTTATCTGCTAACCGCTGCGCGACGCGCCTTCTTATTTACAATTGCCAGCTGCCCTCTCCACTCATACGTCTTCGGTAATGGACCGAGGCGAGGCGCTATGCGTCGACGCCAGCTGGTCGGCTACTGCCAGATGGCTCCGTGCAGTTTCCTAGCAGCTAGATCAGCACTGATGGTCGACAGCCGGAGCAAGACGCTTCCGCGTATTATGAGCCTTTCGTAGTTAACGATTTTTTATTTACACTACTGGCCATTAATATTGCTACACCACGAACATGACGTGCTACAGACGCGACATTTAACCGACAGGAAGAAGATGTTCTGATATGTAAATGATTAGCTTTTCTGAGCATTCACACAAGGTTGGCGCCGGTGGAGACACCTACAACGTGCTGACATGAGGAAGGTTTCCAACAGTTTTCTCATACACAAACAGCAGTTGACCGGCGTTGCCTGATGAAACGTTGTTGTGATGCTTCGTGTAAGGAGGAGAAATGGGTACCATCACGTTTTCGACTTTGATAAAGGTCGGATTGTACTCTTTCTCGATTTCGGTTCAGCGTATCGTGACATTACTGCTCGCGTTGGTCGAGATCCAATGACTGTTAGCAGAATGCCGGCCGCGGTGGTCTAGCGGTTCTGGCGCTGCAGTCCGGAACCGCGGGACTGCTACGGTCGCAGGTTCGAATCCTGCCTCGGGCATGGGTGTGTGTGATGTCCTTAGGTTAGTTAGGTTTAAGTAGTTCTAAGTTCTAGGGGACTTATGACCTAAGATGTTGAGTCCCATAGTGCTCAGAGCCATTTGAACCATTTTGTTAGCAGAATATGGAATCGGTGGTTCAGGAGGGTAATACGGAACGCCGTGCTGCATTCCAACGGCCTCGTATCACTAGCAGTCGAGATGACAGACATCTTATCCACATGGCTGTAACGAATCGTGCAGCCACGTCTCGATCCCTGAGACAACAGATGGGGACGTTTGCAAGACAACAACCATCTGCACGAACATTTCGAGGACGTTTGCAGCAGCATGTGCTATCAGCTCGGAGACCATGGCTGCGGTTACCCTTGACGCTGCATCACAGACAGGAGCGCCTGCGATGGTGTACTCAACGACGAACCTGGGTGTACGAATGGCAAAACGTCATTTTTTCCGATGAATCCAGGTTCTGTTTACAGCATCATAATGGTCGAATACGTGTTTGGCGACATCGCGGTGAACGCACTTTGGAAGCGTGTGTTCGTCATCGCCAAACTGGTGTATAACCTGGCGTGATGGTATGGGGTGCCATTGGTTACACGTCTCGGTCACCTCTTGTTCGAACTGACGGCACTTTGAACGGTGGACGTTACATTTCAGATGTGTTACGACCCGTAGCTCTACCCCTCATTCGATCCCTACGAAACCCTACATTTCAGCAAGATAATGCACGACCGGATGTTGCAGGTCCTGTATGGGTCTTTCTGGATACAGAAAATGTTCGACTGCTGCCCTGGCCAGCACATTCTCCAGGTCTCTCACGAACTGAAAACGTCTGGTCTATGGTGGCCGACCAACTGGCTCGTCACAACACACACCAGTCACTACTCTTCATGAATTGTGGTATCGTGTTGAAGCTGCATGGGCAGCTGTACCTGTACACGCCATCCAAGCTCTGTTTGACTCAATGCCCAGGCGTATCAAGGCCGTTATTAAGGTCAGAGGTGGTTGTTCTGGGTACTGATTTCTCAGGATCTGTGCACCCAAATTTCGTGAAAATGTAATCACATGTCAGTTCTAGTATAATATATTTATCCAATGAATACCCGTTTATCATCTGCATTTCCTCTTGGTGTAGCAATTTTAATGGCCAGTAGTGTAAAAGTAAACCATTAAGACATTCAAACGAACATGCAAATTTCTGTAACCAGTCGCATCAATTTTACTCTACTTTCCAGTAGGTATTCACCTTCGCCATCAGGTGAGACTGGATTCGTGATTTCCTATCAGCATGGCCCAAAATGACGGGAAGTCATCTAGTAAAACAAAAGTGATATCTGCCGTTCCCCGAGGAAGTGCTATAGGCCGTCTGCTGTTCCTGACCTGCATAAATGATTGAGGAGACAATCTTAGCACTCTTAGATTGTTAGAAGATGATGCTGTCATTTACCTTCTTGTAAAATCATAAGATCATACAAGAATTGCAAAACGATTTAGACAGGATATCTGTATGGCAATTGACTCTAAATTGGCCGAGCGGTTCTAGGCGCTTCAGTCTGGAACCGCGGGACTGCTACGGTCGCAGGTTCGAATCCTGCTTCGGGCATGGAAGTGTGTGATGTCCTTGGCTTAGTTAGGTTTAAGTAGTTCTAAGTTCTAGGGGACTGATGACCTAAGATGTTAAGTCCCATAGTGCTCAGTGCCATTTGAACCATTTGACTCTAAATAATGACAAGTGTGAAGTCATCCACACGGATATCAAACGGAATCCGCTAAATTACAGTTTCAAGATAAATCACACGAATCTAAATCACGTAAATTCAACTAAATACTTAGGAATTACAATTACCATACTTTAAGTTCGAAAGATCACATGGATAATGTTGTGGGTAAAGCCAAACAGCCGGCTAGTGTGGCCGAGCGGTTCTAGGCGCTTCAGTCTGGAACCGCGTGACCGCTACGGTCGCAGGTTCGAATCCTGCCTTGGACATGGATGTGTGTAATGTCCTTAGGTTAGTTACGTTTAAGTAGTTCTAAGTTCTAGGGGACTGATGACCTCATGTGTTAAGTCCAATAGTGCTCAGAGCCATTTGAACCATTAAAGCAAAACAGACTACGATGTATTGGCAGAACACCGAGGTCTACTTAAGAGGCTGCTTACACTACGGTTGTACGTCATCTCTTGGAGTACTGATGTGCGGTGTGGATCCGCATCGCACAGGATCGATGGACGACATCGAAAACGTTCAAACAAGGGAACCTCGTTTTGTACTATCGCGAAATAAGGAAGAGAGCGCCACGGAAATGATACGCGAGTTGGGGTGCCAATCATTAAAACGAAGACGTTTGTCGTTGCTGCATGATCGTCTAGTGAAATTTCAATCATAACTTTCTCCTCAGAGTGTGAAAGTATTTTTTTGGCGCCCGCTTACATAGGAAGGAACGATCATCACGATAAAATAAGAGAAATCAGAGCCCTCACAGAAAGATTTCAGTGTTCGTTCTTCCGCGCCCTGGTCGAGAGTGGAAAAGTAGAGAAATGGCTTGAAAGGGGTTCGATGAGCCCTCGGCCAGGCACTTAACTGTAAAATGCAGAATAATAATGTAGATATAGGTGAATTTATGTCAGTTAATAAGGCACGGTTGGAATGAATTATATGAACAATATTTGATGACTTTTGGCGCTGACCTTCAGTGGTTGCGGGCTTCTTTTCCAGAGCTGTCCGTACCTTATTACATGATGTAAATACACTGGATAATGGAAGACTAACCCTCAAAAACGCTTACTGGAAAGTATAATGTAATAATGTGACTCGTTACAGCAATTCATACTGTTATCGGTCACGGTAGAGCCTAACCTAAAACGTCCGGATTGTGAAATTCTCACATAGGAAAACTAAGCCTTCAGCGCAAGTGATTTGGTACTACACCACGCGGCTAGTCACTGAATTTCGCTCGATTATTCCCACATGGATAACAACGTTGGAATTATCTACAGCGTTTGGTAGTAGGTTATTTATACTACAGTCACATCGGAAAGCATTCAGAAAGCTAGGCTACTCTCAGCATCAATTTCTCTATCTCTGTCTCTCTCTCTGTGTACTTGTGTGTATGTGTGCGTGTGTTTGTGTGAGTGTAAATAAACGGACGTAAAGTAAAAACTGGATTAGTTTTCATTTCCCTGTTATTCATTTTCATTGTCATCTGAAATCTTTCTCTACGATTTCCAAGTGCATCTGTGGCAGACGCTAATACCAGTATCTTTTTTGTGTGGTAATGGCTAGAAGCGATTGTTAGCAAAGGAAGTAACGCCTCGACATATTTACAGCTTAGAATATGTAACGATGTTTGTCAGGCCAAAAGCTCTTGAAAAAGTTTTCCAGGATTAGAGTTATAATTTTAAATAAGGAAACGAAAGAACTAACATACTTGTTGCATTTACTGCAGTACGTTATGAAGAAATCATTGTTTATTATAATGATAGTAATATAAAAATCATTTGGCACACTGACAAAATTTCTGTTCAAAATGTTCAAATGTGTGTGACATCTTATGGGACTTAACTGCTGAGGTCATCAGTCCCTAAGCGTACACACTACTTAACTTAAATTATCCTAAGGACAAATACACATACCCATGCCAGAGGGAGGACTCGAACCTCCGCCGGAACCAGCCGCACATTCCATGACCGCAGCGTCTGAGACCGCTCGGCTAATTCCGCGCGGCAAAGTTTCTGTAGTTTCTTAATATTTCTCCCTTTTTTTCTTTTTCTCAACATAGTTTCATCAACATCTGGCACATATGTGATTAATTTAGTGGAAAGATATGCCGTTGCGTTACATGCCAATTTTGTCCCGATATGATATTTACATGTACATCTATAATCGACAAGCAACCTTGCGGCGTGTAGCGGTGGTTACTATCATTTGCTCCCTGTGCTCTCTCATTCGCAAACGTGCATAGAGTGAAATACTGTCACTAAACATCCGTTTCAGTTCCAGTGCCTCTTATCTTCCCGTCATGTGAATCTTTAGTGGTAAAACAAGCTCAAATAATTATGAAATCAAGAGCCAGGCAGATTTAAAAGTGTTCCGCTCAATAATATCGTTGCAAAATGGGCGTGCTATGATTATAAAACTGTACATTTTTAAACACTACAAGTACTAGCACGCTCTAGCATTAAAAGGAATTATATTTTCACATAGATTTAATTAAATTTTAAAATAGTTGCAGTCGAGCTCTTTAGCGTCAGCTGACAATGTTAGAAGGCAGGTAACTATGTAAGCCACTGGCGCGTCATTCCTTTATTGATTTTAGGTGGTATCCACCTATTCATGAACTACATTTAGCGTCATCAATGATCAATGATAAAATCCGCTACAGTTGAAAAAACAACGTTCACGCAATGAATAACAGTTACGGGTGTCCCGTCAAGAGAAACGCGTGTATATTTAGTGTGCCATGGACGCAACGTGGATAGTTTGGAAGATTAGAACATGTTTCCTGAACTCTCAACGCAGCTGCTATATAACGAAGCGCCATATATCCAGGAAACAGCTGTTTCTTACTCTATACTGCCCGTTCAGCACATTTTGACTGGATTTTTCCAGATAGGCATCAAATTATGTCTTTTCCTACGTGGCCATAGAGTATCCCGTCTGCATGAAGACTTATGAAAGTATTTTCGATATTGTGTTCTGTGTGACTATCTTATACCTCCAGGCATGGAAAAACTGTTAAATTGATAAGCTTACAGATGCGGAGTTCCTCGAATATATAAAAATTTCCTTCACTCTAGCGAGGAAACGTCTCCTTGTTTTGCCATAGCCACATCTTCGAGCATTCTGAATAGATTTTCGAGGGTCTCCCGCAACGTACGCACTGTGAAGTCCGTGGCGCATCATAGCTGAGGACTGGTTCCGCGGACCTTCTTCGTTCAAGGTATGCAAGTTCTAGTGACGCGCCAGGATACTGGTTTCAGTCAACACAGCGACTACGTATAGCGGTATATTACCCGTCTATCCTCTTACTTGTATTTACAGCAACCAGTGAACCGCCTACATAAAATACCACTCACATTTGCATCACTTCCTACGTCTGATAACAAATGGCTGGCGGCGTTTCGCACCTTTGGATTAGTATCCTGAAAAGCCTGGGAGCTTGACCGTATGACCGTAAGTGACGTACCCTCTGATGCACGGTGTAAGTGCATGTTGACGATAACGTGCGAGAAAGCTGCGCTCGTTTACCACATTTACTAATGTGACGCGGTTTGTACCTTGTCAGTCGACGCTACTGCTTCACGCTGACTAATGTGTCTCGTCAGCAAAGCTCCTTCCGTGTTACAGGTACAGCGTAAAAAGGGCCTATTGTTTCCATGTTTCAGTGTGTACTTTCCAGCAGGTTTATAAAATGGTTCAAATGGCTCTGAGCACTATGGGACTTAACTTCTGAGCTCATCAATCCCCTAGAACTTAGAACTACTTAAACCTAACTAACCTAAGGACATCACACACATCCATGCCCGAGGCAGGATTAGATCCTGCTACCGTAGCGGTCGCGCGATTCCAGACTGTAGCTCCTATAACCGCTCGGCCACTCTGGCCGGCCCAGCAGGTTTATATTTCAACCAGCAGTTTAAAATTGTTCAAATGGCTCTGAGCACTATGGGACTTAACATGTTTGGTCATCAGTCCCCTAGAACTTAGAACTACTTAAACCTAACTAACCTAAGGACATCACACACATCCATGCCCAAGGCAGGATGCGAACCTGCGACCGTAGCAGTCGCGCGGTTCCGGACTGAGCGCCTAGAACCGCTAGACCACCGCGGCCGGCTCAACCAGTAGTGCTTGGCACTTTCGAACGGTAGCAGTAATATTACAAAGAATAATAATTCTCTTATTTCGTGAAATCTATATTTTAACTGATTTTAACAACTCGTCTGTGCTAGAGGTTTACTTTCTTTGACGGTTTGTGTTCCTGGCATGAGAGGTTTTAGAACATTTTTCTTTCTTTTTTTTTCATTTTCACAGGGAATGGGGCTCACTGTTGAGTTCTTTTCTCCTCCGGTAATTTTCAAATTTTCCTTTATTTGTCAAATTTTTATACTTTCTACATATAATTTTTTTCTAATCTTACCTTTCTCCGTCGTTAGTGTTCGTGTACCTGAGTACTCTATAACGATGCCACTTTCTTGGATGAACTGTCCCTACAGTGATTGTTGTGCAGTTGTTGTCTTTTTTTGTTGAAAACTTCTTATTGCTCCGTCCATAATTTTCTCGATTAGGTATTTCTCTCGTAAGATTCAACGAATTTCAGTAGTCCTGTTCCACCAAGATAGTCCTAAGTTCCACTTGAAGCGTTTGCTTTGTAGTGATTGTAGTAGTCTTGCAGGTAGTACTTCCACACAGTAAAGTAGGTTCAGTGGTTGCTCCATGTAGTTTCATTTTCAGTGACGATTTATCGGAGGCATGGCTTAGCCACAGCCTGGGGGATGCCATGTCTTGACAGTAACCTTTCTTCCAAGAGTGCTAATCCCTCAAGTTTCGCTGGGGAACTTCTGTGAAGTTTCAAAGGTAGGAGACGAAGTACTGGCGGAACTAATGTTGTGAGGACGGATCGTGAGTCGTGCTCGGGTAACGCAGTTGACAGTGCACTCGCCCGCAAAAGGCATAGGTCCCGAGTTCGAGTCTCGCTTCGGAACACAGTTTTAATCAACCAGAAAGTTTCAGTACTACAGGCCGTTTCAAAAAATTCGTTAGATTTTAAAATACTACATGAATGAAGGTACAAATGTGGGCTATAAGGAGTTACTTAATTCGCCATTCGATGTCGCAGTTCGCTATAAATTTTTGGAAGATGATGACTATGAGATTAGGATTTTTTTTTTTTTTTGAGCACTATGGGACTTAACATCTATGGTCATCAGTCCCCTAGAACTTAGAACTACTTAAACCTAACTAACCTAACGACATCACACACATCCATGCCCGAGGCAGGATTCGAACCTGCGACCGTAGCGGTCGCGCGGTTCCAGACTGTAGCGCCTAGAACCGCTCGGCCACTCCGGCCGGCGAGGAGGTAATCCATTATGATGAAAATTGGTATTTACGGAATATTCTGGCAAAAAGCCAGGTACATAATTCCTGTAACCATCTTTTCCGTAAATAAGAACTCGTCTGAAAACTATTCTCCGCAAACGGCGCAAAACACACGACGGTTTCGAGAGTGTCTCGTGTTCTTCTGTGAAATGTGCCTGCTGAGTTGTCCATACTATTAGGAAACAGAGGTTCATATTTCCACTTAAATGAAACGTAACCTCAGCACTGAAGCTAAACGTGCAAAGAAATTGTCGTCATCGGTCTTTATACTCAGAATACCTTAACAAAACTCGACACACTGTTGCTTATCACAGTCATGAACGACTCGTAGCGACTGAATCCTGAACGGTTTGAAAGAAAAACACACCAAGCAGACTCATGAGGAATGACCGGTACGGCGAGTATACTTGTGTTTACTGCGTGAAAAACTGCTGAATGGGCTCTATGCGATAAAACAGTACACGGAGACGACCTGTAGATTTCCCGTTACGTCAACTAGCGTCCCGACAATGCTTGTGTCAACATGGAATGCTTTGAGCTGTATGACGTACAGCGCTGTACTGTTCAGGAAAATCGAGCGAGTGAGCTATTATCCGATCACGATATTATTGCACTTGGTCTTGCGTGGCCGTTTTCCGAAAAACGCGGTGACGTTACAGTAAGCAAGTACAGTTGTGAACAAGGAAAGCGCATCGCACCGTGAAAGACTTGGAGACAGTTGTGCATATACTGTCAAGTGATTCAAGGGGTCCTCTTGAAATATCACGACATAAAGTCACAATAAGCCAACTGAAGCGCCATCACTCCCAGGTGCAATAATGCTGTGGTCGGATAACAGCTACACAACACGAACCGCCAACTTGCAGCTGGCGTTAAGGCACACTTCTACATTTGGTGCCTATGTCAAAATCTTCATGTATCTTTGACCCTCCTGTTTACTATTTGAAACCGAAAATCCTCACGCACTTTTTGTCCTAACGTTCTGTTAATTGTACCACAGCCAACTTGAAATCTGTGTATTTTATTTTCAATATCGGAGTAAAAATCGAAATTTACAGAAGAGCTTAAATAAGAGATCTGATCTGACTGGATATTTCCCTCAGATCGCCATTATTTTCGTTTTATTACTAGAAATTTTTAATTTGTGCTTCTCGAAAATTTCGTTCAGCTGATATACTGTTCTTTGGAGGTAATCTTCATTATTTTGAATAACTACGATGTCATCATCAGACAATAGTACGTTCAGGTATTCCTCATTCGTTATCTTAACTCCTGTGTTTACTTTACATTTCCACAATGAAGCCAATGTAAATATTAAAAAGGATAGGTGATAATCCACACCCTTGTATTACACCTTGGTTAACAATTATTTCTTCTAATCGATTCCTACCTAATGTGTGTAATTTTGTAAAGATTTTTCACTACCTCTATTTGGTGATAAGGCTAGCGACATTCAGACATATCTTCCATAGGGTATCCCGTATCACATGGTCAAAAGCCTTCTCAAGGTCGATTACGGCCATATTAAATTCCCTGCGTTTTCTACAATGCTTTTAAATACAAACACATTGTCTGTGCATGAATGATCTGATATAAACCCATTTTGTTCTTCAGAAATAATAGCTTCTGTGATATTATCCATGTGGTTGTTATCTTTGAGTATAGTTCGTAGCCAGTGTTCAGGAGAATGATGCCACGACAGTTTTTACACCCATCACGTTAACCTTTCTTGAAAAGAAAGATTACTTCTGCTGTGTACCAATTCTCTGGGATCTTCCAGTTCGTCCAACATCCTCCGGACCATCATGAAATTCTATAAAGTAATGGCGGTACCTATGTTATCCTATGCAAGCAAAAGCTGGATTACCACAAAAAATAAGAAAATAAAATTCAAACACGAGATATGAGGTTCATAAGAAAGACGAAGGGCCGCACAAGAAGGGATATAATAAGAACTGTAGATATTAGAACAGAATTAAAGATTTTCAACACGAGTGAAAAAAATTGAAAAGTATCGTGAAGACAGGAGACAACATCTCACGAGATTGCCGCGTCGCAGAATCCCCCGCAAGGTCCTGAACTGCAAGCCGAATGAGAAAAGAGATATTGCAAGACATTGAAAGAGGTGATAATATTTTGTTTTTGAGTTCGGAACAGGCAACACCTTAATTGGTTGGTTGGTTGGTTGTTTGGGGAAGGAGACCAGACAGCGTGGTCATCGGTCTCATCGGATTAGGGAAGGATGGGGAAGGAAGTCGGCCGTTGCCTTTCAGAGGAACCATCCCGGCATTTGCCTGGAGTGATTTAGGGAAATCACGGAAAACCTAAATCAGGATGGCCGGACGCGGGATTGAACCGTCGTCCTCCCGAGTGCGAGTCCAGTGTCTAACCACTGCGCCACCTCGCTCGAACACCTTAATTCTTGAAAGGAAGATGATGATGGTGATGATGATGATGATGAAATCCTCACTAAAATCCTTTTGGTTATACTCTTTTCGTTCATTTCCGCACTGCATCCAATATCGTTTTGGCATGTTTATGTAGCTACATCTGCATTTTACCTCTTCTTCCACGTTCTGTGTAATACACAAGTCGTACAAAAGGACGAGTAAATGACAGCTACCATGTATTATACAGTAGATTTCTGGATGTTTTCCATTTCGGTGTAGCTGATATGTTAAGTAACTCCTGATAGTACAGTTTTTGAGTCAGCATGTTTTCGGAAAATAATTTCGATATTAGTATTCCTCAGCTAGTAGGTGTAACAGTGTAACGTTTAGTACACGCCAGTGAGCGAATACAGTAGCTTAAAGTAAGTTAAATTAATCGCAGAAAGACAGAATACTAATTCTGAACGATTGGTAGAACGTACGCGGAAAAAGAATCAGGCAAGAGAACATTTGCTTTCAGTTTATGGATACACATGTGAGCACTTTATAGGAAAGCAACCAGTCACTCACTGTTGGAGTAAAATGTTTTGCAGCGTTTTCCAAGGAGCGTTGCACGAAATTTCGGGGAAAGAAGGCATGTACACCACCACAGAAGTGGATTCGCCAGACCTTGTGTTGTCGTAGCGGTGACCGCTGTTAACAAGCAAGGACGGTTCAAGGATCCTGTAACGGGCCGCCAAACCGTCTCCTTCCGCCCTTTGTTTGTCTTCCTACTTCACTATTACGTGCGGACAGCGACTACCAAACAAGCGATATCTGGGTAAATCGCGATACTATTGGAATCCAGCCGATATTCACATTAGTACAATAATTACGTTTTATTCTTCAGACTGTCCTGAATGCGATGCCTACATGTACATTTAATGCCAAGGACCGACATGAGTTGTCATGTTTTCTCCTTTGCGCCTTTGCACGATATATAACGATATCATACAAATACTACAATACTATGACCAAAACTTGCATCAAACAGTACGAGCGTAAAAGAAAAAGAAGAAAGTTATGAAATTGCGCATACTTCTGTGTCTTATAAGTAATCAGAATATACCTCACACGAAACAAAATTGGAAATTAAGGTGTCACTGTACTTTGACTCAATCCACAAGCTTTATTATTCGTAAGCCCATGATCAGCTTCGCATAAGTTATGCTAACAAGATGCGGCACACATAAATAGATCTCATGTACAGGTTACGAAAGATTCAACCTTGAGCACAAAATGGCTCTGAGCACTACGGGACTTAACTTCTGAGGTCATCAGTCCCCTCGAACTTAGAACTACTTAAACCTAACTAACCTAAGGACATCACACACATCCATGCCTAAGGCAGGATTCGAACCTGCGACCGTAGCAGTCGTGCAGTTCCGGACTGAAGCGCCTAGAACCGCTCGGCCACCGCGGCCGGCTAGGTTTTCCGTGATTTCCCTAAATCGCTTTAGGTAAATGCCGGGATGGTTCCCCTGAAAGGGCACTGCCGACTTCCTTTCTCATCCTTCCCTAACCCTATGGGACCGATGACCTCCCTGTTTGGTCTCCTCCCCCAAATCAACCAACCATATCCCTGTTAGGTATTTTTGGTTCAAATAAACGGTTGTTTTGCTAAACCGCCATAAATGATTGTTGAGATAGTTCTTTTTAACCAGAGAATGAGCGATTCTATCAAGAAGCACTAGCCCGAGCTCCTGCGTTGTCTTTAATGAGCTCGCTGTCGAGGAGACATTAAAAGGTAAACATCTACGGACACCAGCAATAAAGGGGACACGATACACATACATACATTCCGTCCTGTCTCTCAAGAATAAAAATTCATCACACAGTCGCTCTGTATCCGTTGTCAAAAGCCAGCTTACCTTACCACGGTCCAAGAGAATTAAAGGAAGGCGGCATCGCAAGTGCAGCACTTATTTTATGCAAAACCTATGACCAGCAGCATTCAGATACCTCATTCATACTACGAACTGAACGTTCTCTGTGTCTACATCTGCAGCTGCATACACTAATGGGACAAAACATTTTGACCACGTGCTTAATAACGTGTTAGCTTTGGAACACAATAAGGCAGCGGTTGTACGTGACACGGAATCTTAAAGTCCTTGGTAGGCTTCCGGAGCTATGTGGCGCTAGATGTTTACGCACAGGTGACACAGTCCCTATAAGTAACGGGTGAGTCGTGTGTGATAGCATACCTGGCGTCCGGTGGCGTCAGATGTTCCCCGTCGGGTTCACATCAGGCCAGTTTAGTGGCCAAGACGTCAAGCTGAGTTCACCACCATTTACTTCAGCCCACTGTAGCTCTTTTCTGCCCTTGTGACCTACATTGGTGCAGTGCACGTTTCGAGCAGTCGTTCCCCTAGATGACGGCGAATCCGGTAACCAGTGTTACAAAAACGAGATTGGTATGATCAGGCGACACGTTTCGATTGATCCATGGTACAGTCACGTTGATTCCGTGCCCGCTGCATTCTTAACGGCTGAAAGGTGAGCTCCGAAATAGTTGTGCCTGCACCACCATTGTACTTTCTCGTCAGATCTGCTACAAATCGCCGCCTATCCTGTTTTACGTAACTGAAATTTCTCTCACTATCAGCTGTGGGCTGAGACGTTGGAAAATGGTTTTACCATCCATCAACCATTTTCCATTGGTCTTCACGACAGTAACTCGCGAACAGCCGACTAGATACTCGTTCCCAGAACGAGTTATTCCCCATTTGACTCTGCTGCTCGTATACAGGGTGTCACCTAACGTTACCGCTGGATATATTTCGTAAACCACATCAAATACTGACGAATCGATTCCACAGACCGAACGTGAGGAGAGGGGCTAGTGTAATTGGTTAATAGAAACCATAAAAAAATGCACGGAAGTATGTTTTTTTAACACAAACCTACGTTTTTTAAAATGGAACCCCGTTAGTTTTGTTAGCACATCTGAACATATAAACAAATACGTAATCAGTGCCGTTTGTTGCATTCTAAAATCTTAATTACATCCGGAGATATTGTAACCTAAAGTTGACGCTTGGCTCAAAAATGGTTCAAATAGCTCTGAGCACTATGGGACTCAACTGCTGTGGTCATAAGTCCCCTAGAACTTAAAACTACTTAAACCTAACTAACCTAAGGACAGCACACAACACCCAGCCATCACGAGGCAGAGAAAATCCCTGACCCCGCCGGGAATCGAACCCGGGAACCCGAGAGCGCTACCACACGACCACGAGATGCGAAAGTTGACGCTTGAGTACCACTCCTCCGCTGTTTGATCGTGTGTATCGGAGAGCACCGAATTACGTAGGGATCCAAAGGGAACGGTGATGGACCTTAGGTAAAGAAGAGACTGGAACAGCACATTACGTCCACATCCTAACACCTTTTTATTGGTCTTTTTCACTGACGCACATGTACATTACCATGAGGGATGACGTACACGTACACACGTGGTTTCCGTTTTCAATTACGGAGTGGAATAGAGTGTGTCCCGACATGTCAGGCCAATAGATGTTCAATGTGGTGGCCATCATTTTCTGCACACAATTGCAATCTCTGGCGTAATGAATGTCGTATACGCCGCAGTACATCTGGTGTAATGTCGCCGCAGGCTGCCACAATGCATTGTTTCATATCCTCTGGGGTTGTAGGCACATCACGGTACACATTCTCCTTTAACGTACCCCACAGAGAGAAGTCCAGAGGTGTAAGGTCAGGAGAACGGGCTGGCCAATTTATGCGTCCTCCACGTCCTAAGAAACGCCCGTCGAACGTATACCTCACCCCTCATGGTAATGTACATGTGCGTCAGTGAAAAAGACCAATAAAAAGGTGTTAGCACGTGGACGTAATGTGCTGTTCCAGTCTCTTCTGTACCTAAGGTCCATCACCGTTCCCTTTGGATTCCTACGTAATTCGGTGCTCTCCATACACACGATCGAACAGGGGAGGAGTGGTACTCAAGCGTCAACTTTAGGTTACAATATCTCCGGATGCAATTAACATTTTACAATGCAACAAACGGCACTGATTACGTATTTGTTTATATGTTCAGATGTGCTAACAAAACTAACGGGGTTCCATTTAAAAAACGTAGGTTTGTGTTAAGAAACATACTTCCGTGCATTTTTTTATGGTATGTATTAACCAATTACACTAGCCCCTCTCCTCACGTTCGGTCTGTGGAATCGATTCGTCAGTATTTGATGTGGTTTACGAAATACATCCAGCGGTAATGTTAGGTGACTCACCCTGTATGGTGTGTAATGGGTATAAGTGCAGATATTTCTGTTGGTGACTGAGGACGGTATACCGAACAACAATACATCAATATTTACGTCATTTCCAGACCAATAATTACAGCTATTACAAGTCATGTATTTTTAGGTTGGTCAGTGCCTCCAACTATGTGTGGCAAAGGCAATCCATTAATGGTTACTTTCCCCTGGGCAGCAGGTCAGGTGTTGAAGTGTGGATACGTGGATGCAAAATGGGTAGTCTATACGGGCATGCATAGCCCACTTGGTGATGCAGTTACGACCATGCAGAAAACATCGCATCGTAAAGTTTGTGACTTGCCTATGGGAAGACCGTTCGAGCAGTCAAAAACTGAGGAACACATTGACGTGTGTAGGTGTTAAGGTACCACAAATAAAAATATCTTTACTTATGCCCGTTACACACAGTTTACTTTCATTGTCGCGGCCCGGAGCCTGGGAAGGAGAATCTCAGTAACGGCGTGCTGGTCGCCCGTTGACATACTACAGTTGTGAGCATCTATAGGAAACCCTTGAAGAACAGTGGAGTCACCAGTAGACGATAAGGTGTTGGACGTCCATGCTTCATCAATGAACGTGGAGGTCGGAGGCTTGCCCACACTCTGAAACAGGACAGGCGGCGATCAGCGGCAGATATGAGGACAGAGTACATCCTGGTGCAGGCACAAGTGTTAAGGAATTAGCGTGTAAAGTAAATTATATGTGCAGGTGGTGAAAGTTCTCATAGTATTTTGCGTAGCATGTATCTGAGGCGTAGCTGCTCAAATTATCTATGAAAAACAAGACAGGGACCGTCTCTTCCGATTGATAGTCTATGGGATATGGTCCTTTTACAGTGCGGCCGATGAAAGCTGACAGTGGTCTGTGCACCCGACTTCGATCACTGACCACCACCTCCAGTGCACCAATACATGTATATTAAATACAATCGCCACAAATGCTCGTTGTCTGCACAGAGACACACAGACAGTACTTGTTTTCAATATGTCGGATGAGACGGACGCATTAATTATCGAGTTCGCTACCAGATGACGTTAGCAGAGTTTTTATAGTTAGTAGTTTTTTCTGTTGGAAGGTAGAAAAAAACGAGGTCAGAGGGAGTGTTTGTGTGACAAACATAAAAGCACCCTGAGCGTTGCAGATCTCCTTCAGATTGAGGTACCTTATGTAATTTGGAAATGTACCACAGTGCAGTAGCAAAATCCACGTCCTTCTTCTACTTCCTGTATGAAGCGGAGTCTTCCTAATTTTCCCAATAAGAAACACCACCGTAACTGCTCATACTGTCGTTTCAATTACCTCGTCTAGCAGGAGGAAGCTTCGTTTCACTCTGGCCTTACACATTGTACATGGCAGAAATACATGTTCCAATTTTCACCGAGTGGTGAAAACACGGTCTTGTCTCATTAACTCAGCTCACCCTGTTTCTCTACGGGCTGCCGAAGGTGGTAAATGTAGCGCTCTCCGACTTCCGCTCAGTTTCGACTTAAATTAGAACGATTGATAGCTCTCTACCTGTCAGCCTTCTAACTAATGGAACAATGCCATCGGAACGTGATGGGATTTCGAGAGAGATGTCTGTAACTTGGCTGGAAGGACATCTCTTACTTGTGGAAATCAGGTGGATCAAATGCTGTAAATCGAAGATTGGAAGATTCGTGAGAATACAGCAGATAAGCGATAGTGTGATGATGGTTCAAATGGCTCTGAGTACTATGTGACTTAACTTCTGAGGTCAACAGTCCCGTAGAACTTAGAACTACTTAAACCTAACTAACCTAAGGACATCACACACATCCATGCCCGAGGCAGGATTCTAACCTGCGACCGTAGCGATTGCGCGGTTCCAGACTGAAGCGCCTAGAGCAGCTCGCTCACAACGCCCAGCTGTAGTGTGATAACTGGGAGAGTTGAGAAGTGAGTTCTGTACCGTTTATTCTAAGTACTGTGGGCAAACATATTAAAGCCTCTCACATATGCATCGCGAAGTGACAGCATTGAGCAAATTAGGGGCTAATATGAAGGTTTATACAGAGAGACAATCAACAGCAGAAGTTCTGTCTTCTGTTTTCTCTGTATATAAGAGGCAACATTCTTCCGTGAGCTTTGTGTAAATGAATCGACTGACATCTTAAATAGGTGGACTTATTTCGCAAACCATCGTATGGTCTGTGGTGGAGGGTATCCTGTACCAGTACTAGTCATTCCCTTTCATATTCTACTCGCGAATACAGCGAGGGAAGAAGACTATGTATGTGTCTTCTTATTAACGCTAATTTCTCGTACCTGATCTTCGCGGCCCTTATGCGAAATATACGTCGGTGGCAGTATAATCCTTCTGCAATCAGCTTCATATGCCAGTTCTCAATAGTGTTCCGTGAAAACATCGTCTTCCGTCCATAGATTCCCATTCGAGTTCTCGCATCATCCGCCCACTAAATTTGCAGGAGGCAATAGAAACGCTTCTGTATGGCTGTATTCTGAGGGGAACGTAGGTCTGCAGATTTGTACATGTTTGGCATGTGGCGGTCAGTATACTGGTATTCTGTTATTGGTCACTGTGTTAGCCTTTCCGGGGTATTTCGAAAACATATCACAGAACGTTTCCGTATGCAGGAGGAATGAGGGGAAGCATATTGTTCAAAATCCTGGTATTTACCACAGCGATATTTAAGCGCTCAGTCCTTCTGGGGATGATAGGACAACTTTCGCGAGTCTTGAATCATTAAGTCATTAAGAGCTGTCTGGCACAGCCAGCAGTGGGTTGTCAGCTGGGGCACAGGTTCGCTCCCTGGTGAAAGCTGCTTACATGCAGTCCAGGGGTGGAGAAGAGAGTGAAAGATCCTACTACCTCCATAGATCAACAGGTCTCAGCAGGGGAGGGGTGGGGAGTGGAGGAGGGGGAGGGCTGGGGAGAGGAGGGCAGGGGAGGGGAGGCAGAGGGGAGTGGGGGAGAGCCAACAGCGACCTCTGGTGATGGTGTTGTGAACTATGTAAGTTGATGCCTGGACCTCAAGGAGAACACACAATATTTGATATTTCAATCAATAAATTTGAATTTCCCGACATTTTTTTCCTGGGATGCCATCTTCAATTATGCCACAGGAGGGGAGGGAGCTCGGAGTTGCCACAGGGAGACCCACATTCTGGCTGGGGAAAACCCATGAGGTCGTCAAGGGGTGCGGGGTAATTAATTGATCAAATAATTAATTTGCATAATTCAAAAGTGTGCTCATTCCCTCATTATCCCACTACTCTCGTAGCATACACTACGCCACGGACGCAGACAGTGGAGGCATTATAAAGCAATGGGACACAGTCACCTGGGCTTCCATGGCTTGAAGGCACCATAACCGCTATTGATTACATGAACATAATTACGGACCACGCGCAACCCGTCGTACTTGATGTCTTCGCCGACAGCGATGGGAGCTTCAAGCAGGATATCTGTCTGTGCCACAAGGCCAGAATAGTCCTACAACCATGACAGTAAACGCACGTTGATGTTTTGGCCACCAAAGCTGCTTCGTTTGAGGGGGGTAGGACGTCAAACGGACAGACTTGGAGCAGAGAGGCACCACAGGACATTTTAATTTCCACTGTATACATTTTTATAAATAAGTTCATAAAACTTTGTCAGCACGTACAGGAAGCATTCAGGATTCACACACATAGCAGTGGAAGTTCAAAAACGAAACAAAATATTTTTTTTTACGTATGAAATTTCATCATTTTTTTCACTTGCAATTGGCTGCATTTGTTGCTATAGGTACACTTTAATTCATGAGTAACAGAGATTCTTCGATGAATTTTGCACAGCATACAAACCATACTTATAGGTGCACGAAACTCTAGAATTTAGTTAATTTATGAAGAAATGAATAAGTTGTTATATTTTAAACTTCGTGTTCAGAAAAAACTCAAATTTTATACTTAATTATCTGAATTTTTACCACTGTTTTTAAATGATTTGAAAAATTCTAGAATTTTATAGACCTGTAAGTATGATTTGTACGCTGGGAAAAATTCATCGAAGAATCTCTCTTACTTATGGAGAACAGTGTACCTATAACAACAAATGCAGCCGATAAGTAAGTGAAATAATGATGAAATTTCACATGTAAAAAAAAATATTTTGTTTTGTTTTTGAACTTCGACTGCTATGAGTGTGAATCCTGGATCCTTCCTGGTCATGCAGACAAAGCTTTATGAATTTATTTGCAAAATTGGTAGCTCTCCTGCTCCATGTCGACCCGTTTGACGTCCTACTCCCCTTAAGCCCGATGACACATACGTTGACACTACCATAAGTCCGCTTCACACCAACAAACCACCGGCCCATAATGTACTGGAATTCTGTGACCTGTGTGTAGATATCGGGTGTCAAATACCCCTCTAGGAACCTACCAAGGAAGTTTCGAATTCATGGTACGCAAAATCACAGCTTTGTTGCTTTTCAAAGGTGAACCAACACGCTATTGAGCTTAAGCGTTTCAGGGAAATCACGGAAAACGTAAATCTGGACGGGTAGACGGATATTTGCACCTCCGTCCTTCGGTGCGTTAACAAATGCGCTACCTCGCTCCGTGACGCAAGACGACGGACGCCGGTCAAAGACAGTATTACACTACAGAAACCAACTGAGGCAACTAAGTTCCAGTATACCCCATGAACACATCTTGTTCTATCACAGCGCCCGTATTTGAAGTAATGTGCACGTAAATACTGTTTTTATAATCAGTTTTCACCTAACAGAGCGTACTGACAAACACAGAAAAGTTGAAGTGCATTTAAGTAAAGTTTACACATCTTATTTTATGCCAGCGTGCATTAGATATATGTAATTTGTGTTTTCTCTATTCACCCTGCAATAAACGTGAAGTACGAAAGGAAAATAAAATGCTGTGCAACACATTCGAAGTATTTCAAGATTTCTTTGATGGGGTTTTCTTGTTGATGTACATTACATCTTCATTAAATCTGATAAATGTGCATCTGTATGTAAAGAGAAGCATTACAGACGAAGGACTCTGATACCAAACCCACTTGTATCACTGTATGTAATTGATGTAAGTAGAAAAGGAGCATTTCAAATTAGAGAACTACGAAACTATGAATACAAGGTTGTGCACATGTACTTAGAAGTTGTGCTGATCATACGTTTTTTACGTTTTCAGTCTTCTGAATTGCAAATAAGATTATGACTGCTAAAAACTGACTGTATATCTGAAAATGTGGTCCACATTGAAAAAATTACAGTAAAATGTACTAAAAATTATGTTAGCGTACCAGATTGATCATACTCATTTGTGATTGTGTCTAAACTATTAGCATGCACAATTACAATAGTGCCTGGTCTCCATGTCTTAACTCTTTACAATACTCCAGTACCCACGGACCTGATTAGCTCTTTTCTTCGACAAAACTTCCCTCTATTCGGTGGTTTCCTTGACTTCCATTTGACTATGTTAATTGGAATTGGTTTGGCACTCGATGTGGTTAGTGGTTTAGCGTCAGATGGTGAATAGATAAAGGAGCAGGACAAAAAAATGGTAGTTGCTTTCATACCAGATGCGATCGGTAGTAGGATTTCAGGTCTTGAAGAGACATTTTTGTAGAAGCTAATTCACCATGTTTCATAATTTAAGGTAACTGTTTGAAGACGGACCTTAAGTCACCACGACTGAAACTGTTTTCGATGTTTTCATCATTCCCGTATGGAGTTTACATTATATCAGAACTTTCAGGGGAAGAGGTGCTATTAAATACTAAATCCATGACACCATTGATAGTTAAATTTATATTCTGAATTGTAGATCTTATCAGAACTTTGTACATCTCGTAAGTAAAACGTTTTCCACTGTATTTAGCTAGATGACACTTTTTTCATTGCCAAACGAGACAATACGTTTCATTAGTAACAGACGGAAAGTCATCGAGTAAAACAGAAGCAATATCCGGCGTTCCCCAAGGAAGTGTTATAGGCCCTCTATTGTCCCTGATCTATATTAACGACATAGGAGACAATGTGAGTAGCCGTCTTAGATTGTTTGCAGATGATGCTGTCATTTGCCATCTTGTAATGTCACCAGATGATCAAAACGACTTGCAATATAATTTGGATAAGACATCTGTATGATAGTGAAGTGTGAAGTTATTGACACGAGTACTAAAAGGAATTGGCTAAATTTCGATTACTCGATAAGTCACAGAAATCTGAAGGCTGTAAATTCAGCTAAATACTTAGGGATTACAATTACAAATAACCTAAATTGGAACGATAACATAGATAATATTGTGGGTAAATCAAACCAAAGACTACGATTCATTGGCAGAACACTGAGAAGGTGCAACAGGTCTACAAGACAGACTGCTTACACTACGCTTGTGCGCCCTGTTCTGGAGTATTGCTGTGCGGTGTGGGATCCGCATCAGTTGGGACTGACGGATGACATCGAAAAAGTACAAAGAAGGGCAGCTCGTTTTGTATTGTCGTGAAATAGGGGAGATAGTGTCACAGACATGATACGTGAATTGGAGTGGCAATCATTAAAACAAAGACGGATCTTCTCATGAAATTTCAATCACCAGTTTTCTCCTCCGATTGCGAAAACATTCTGTTGGCACCCACATACATAGGGAGAAACGATCATCAGGACAAAATGAGAGAAATCAGGGATCACAGAGAAAAATTTAAGTGCTGGTTTTACCCGCCTGCCGTTCGAGAGTGGAACGGTAGAGAGGCAGCATGAAGGTGGTTCATTGAACCCTCTGCCAGGCACTTTATTGTGAATAGCAGAGTAATCACGTAGATGTAGATTTAGATTACACTCAGCTTCTATCAGTCCTCCCTTTCCTGTGGATACCGTCAGATAACAGAAGGTAACCGCAATAAATGTTGGTTGCATCTCAAAATAATTCGTTGTTTGAGTGTTCATAAATGTACGTTCTTACATAAAACAACGAAAATTTAACTGTAATATTTACACTTTTTTCCAAGAATATATAAGGTTTCGAATTCCACATAAACTAATTTTTAGGAAAAAATCACCAACTTCTTGTCCTTTTCATATATAAGCTAACGTACCGATATATGATGGGCAAGGTGAACAGAAATCTGCTGCATTTTGCTGATGACGTTGTTGTGTACGGTACGGTATCGTGATTGAGTGGCTGAAGGAGGATACAATATGACTTAGACAAATTTTGTAGTTGATGTGATGATTAGCTGTTTGGTTTAAATTTAGGAAAAATGTTATTTAATGTAGATGAGTAGGAAAAACAATCCTATAGTGTTGGAATATAGGATTCGAAATGTGTTGCTTGACACAGTGACGTCAACTAATATCTAGTTCTAACGATGGAAAGCGATATGAAATGGAAAGAGCGCGCAAGAACGGCAGTAGGGAGAATTTTAGGAAAGTGTAGCTCATCTATAAAAGAGACCATGTACAGAATA
Source organism: Schistocerca cancellata (assembly GCF_023864275.1). Classification (NCBI taxonomy): domain Eukaryota; kingdom Metazoa; phylum Arthropoda; class Insecta; order Orthoptera; family Acrididae; genus Schistocerca; species Schistocerca cancellata. Next base: position 115,397,358 of record NC_064629.1, read on the forward strand.
CGACTGCAAATTCTTGAGTTCTGTCAAGTGTTTGGGATCCCCAACTGCTCGGATTAAAGGAAGGCATAGAAGCAATTAAGAGGCAAGCCGCTACATTTGTTACCGGTAGGTTCTATCAACACACAAGTATCACGGAGATGTTACATGAACATAAATGGGAATCCCTGGAGGGAAGACAACGTTCTTTTCGAGAAACACTATTAAAAGAATTTAAACGGCATTTGAAGCTGATTGCCGAACGATTCTACTGTCTACAGTGTACATTTCGAGTAGAAACCAGGACTATGAGCTAAGAGAAATAAGTGCTCATACGGAACCACGTAGACAGTCGTTTTTCCTTCTCTGTATTTGCTAGTGGAACCGGAAAGAAACCGACTAGTAGTGGTACAAGGTACCCTCGCCCACGTCCCATACGGTGGCTTGCAGAATTTTTAAGTAGGTGTAGAATCAGTGCCGACCTTTGTTTAACACACAATAAAATACTTTACTGTAGTGTGACCGCTGTTTATCTATCGACTTGAGACAATATGGTTCATCTCAAGCTGCGGCATGGTCGCCAATAAAACAGTGACCTGAATATAGAATAAATTTCCTTTGCTTCACGTCTATGGTCACAAATTTTTTTGTCATCAGACTACTGGTTTTGGTCTATAATGACCATCATCAGGCTTTATAATATCGTTCATGATTCGATTGCTGCCTTCACATCACGTCTGCGGTGTAATAATTAACAACTTGCTCAAATGTTCTTGTGATCCGACCTGCATTCTCCCCTCGTCGTTCTGCTGGATTGCCCTACTTTAAAAGTGGTTACCATCGATTCAGTATAATTAAGGTACAATAATACACTCCTGGAAATGGAAAAAAGAACACATTGACACCGGTATGTCAGACCCACCATACTTGCTCCGGACACTGCGAGAGGGCTGTACAAGCAATGATCACACGCACGGCACAGCGGACACACCAGGAACCGCGGTGTTGGCCGTCGAATGGCGCTAGCTAAGCAGCATTTGTGCACCGCCGCCGTCAGTGTCAGCCAGTTTGCCGTGGCATACGAAGCTCCATCGCAGTCTTTAACACTGGTAGCATGCCGCGACAGCGTGGACGTGAACCGTATGTGCAGTTGACGGACTTTGAGCGAGGGCGTATAGTGGGCATGCGGGAGGCCGGGTGGACGTACCGCCGAATTGCTCAACACGTGGGGCGTGAGGTCTCCACAGTACATCGATGTTGTCGCCAGTGGTCGGCGGAAGGTGCACGTGCCCGTCGACCTGGGACCGGACCGCAGCGACGCACGGATGCACGCCAAGACCGTAGGATCCTACGCAGTGCCGTAGGGGACCGCACCGCCACTTCCCAGCAAATTAGGGACACTGTTGCTCCTGGGGTATCGGCGAGGACCATTCGCAACCGTCTCCATGAAGCTGGGCTACGGTCCCGCACACCGTTAGGCCGTCTTCCGCTCACGCCCCAACATCGTGCAGCCCGCCTCCAGTGGTGTCGCGACAGGCGTGAATGGAGGGACGAATGGAGACGTGTCGTCTTCAGCGATGAGAGTCGCTTCTGCCTTGGTGCCAATGATGGTCGTATGCGTGTTTGGCGCCGTGCAGGTGAGCGCCACAATCAGGACTGCATACGACCGAGGCACACAGCGCCAACTCCCGGCATCATGGTGTGGGGAGCGATCTCCTACACTGGCCGTACACCACTGGTGATCGTCGAGGGGACACTGAATAGTGCACGGTACATCCAAACCGTCATCGAACCCATCGTTCTACCATTCCTAGACCGGCAAGGGAACTTGCTGTTCCAACAGGACAATGCACGTCCGCATGTATCCCGTGCCACCCAACGTGCTCTAGAAGGCGTAAGTCAACTACCCTGGCCAGCAAGATCTCCGGATCTGTCCCCCATTGAGCATGTTTGGGACTGGATGAAGCGTCGTCTCACGCGGTCTGCACGTCCAGCACGAACGCTGGTCCAGCTGAGGCGCCAGGTGGAAATGGCATGGCAAGCCGTTCCACAGGACTACATCCAGCATCTCTACGATCGTCTCCATGGGAGAATAGCAGCCTGCATTGCTGCGAAAGGTGGATATACACTGTACTAGTGCCGACATTGTGCATGCTCTGTTGCCTGTGTCTATGTGCCTGTGGTTCTGTCAGTGTGATCATGTGATGTATCTGACCCCAGGAATGTGTCAATAAAGTTTCCCCTTCCTGGGACAATGAATTCACGGTGTTCTTATTTCAATTTCCAGGAGTGTATTTAAAAAGTTGAAATCTAATGCAGTATATAATAAGTTAATGACACACATTCACGAACTCAGAAAGATTCACGTGCTGCTGACCTTCAATAGTTGGAAAGAGAAATAGTGGCGTTGAATATCACTTCTTGATCCATATAAACAAAATTAGGATCCGACCATGTTATTTTGTCTGTTTGGAGAGGGAAGGTATTAAGTTACTCAATCTTCTCCTCTATCAGACATGACAAATATTTAAAAAAATCTTTAACTGATAAAGTCTGTGATGTACTCTCTGGTCAGTATACCTTCTGGTACCTTGTATACGACGCAAATGGAGCCATGAAGAAACAGGGTTTATGTCCTCTTAAGGATTAAGGATTCCGTAAATCAAATAAGGTGGTTAATTCGAAAAGAAAATATCCGATTTCCTTCTCCATCCTTATCCGATCCGATTGTGTCCTCCTTGTCTAATGATGCCGTCTTCGGCGAGAAGTTAAATCCATATCTCCCTGCCTTACGTTTTTTTACGTCCGGCATTCCTGTAATGCCCCTGTTTCCTTTAACTAGTCCACGGCCAATTCCTTTCCCTTTCCTTCTCGATCTGAGCTGTTACGCTGCCTTTTCTCTCCTCATCATCGGCGGATCGTTAAAGCCTAAATTTCCATCCTGATTATATACTAGTTTAATAGTGTACTGGGATTTAGTTTCGATATAGGTTTTCGATTTTGAATCCTAAGTGTATAGATTTCACCAATGATCACTTCCAGTTATTTTCTTGCTATATGCGTTGTTTTTACTTTTCCTGTTATTTGTGGCTGTACTGCAAGTAGTTAACTATTTTGTACTGTATTGTTAATCATTTCCTCCCTCAAATTTGTACTTCACCAACGTTGAAATGAGATGTTATTGTACTTTGTTGTGGTTATATTACTGCAAAAAAGCAGAGAGAGAAACATGCTTCGTACACAGAGCCTTATTACCACGGTTAATGTGTTGATGCGTGTGTCGTCTACAGTATGGAAGCAATACATTTACTATCTATTCCTATGCTTGTGAAACAGTACCAAGCTACAGAATACATTTTTAAATCTGTAGTAATTTTTGTAGAAACATAGCCACAAAACTTGAACATATAAAGAGTAAGAAATGTCCACATTTCTTACTGTTGTCGGCAGTTTCTGACTCACGAGTCTATTTCAATTAACCGTGGAGGTATCCGTGGTACTGTATATCTTGAGACTCTTCCTGGTCGTCAGACGTACGGTAAAGATAAATCCGGGGCACGTAGGTGTTGCGGTTTTGCGTAAGCAACTGTGTAGCGTCATCTGTAAGAGAAACCTATTATCCACAAGTCCTGAGCTCCACCATTTATTAGCACATGAATCACTGAAATGCCCTCGTGAATTTACAAACAAACCCAGCAATAAACGTCCATTCTGCTGCAGCATTTACCCTCGTTGCGTAACGAAATTCTCGTTACGAGATTCGTTAACCCTGCTGTCAGGTTCTCCGACTTAATTTACTTATTTCTCGCTCTTTTTCTTGATTAGTTCGTTACACTCAGTCTTCTCTTACTGCATCAACTTTTACCCCTTGTGCCTTCATACTGCTAGTTCGTAACTTTCATTTATTTGTGTGTGTGTGTGTGTGTGTGTGTGTGTGTGTGTGTGTGTGTGTGTGTGTGACCGGACTCTCTATAGAAACATATGGTTCTTTTCTGAGCATCAATTTTCTCTTTAAACCGTCAGAAATAATTCAAGTTTCTTCTGCCAGAAAAAAAATTGATTAGCAGCGCTACTTCTAGAAGAAAGAAACTTCAACAATTCATGGAAGAACTTAATAAAGCACTACCAGAATCGGTTATAATAAGTCTCAAATAAAGTATAATAAGAAACTATAAAAACACACCGAACAAGGAGTTTTAGTGATCACCTGCGAAATAATGCAACATGTTGAGTTTTTGTACTTAGAGGGAAAAAAATAAACAGACAAATAGAAACGATCTGGACTGTTTTGGGTACATCAGTTTTAAAACAAAGCTGCTGATTTATCTGAAACGAGAATTTTGCAATCAGTATACATTTACAGCAGGGTAGTAAGAAACAGACTTTTAAAGCGGTAAACTAAACGTTGATCAAAGAACAATGGAGCGATGTATGTTGGAAACCATTAGGAGAGACAAGATGTGCCATAGAACACATTGGAATGGAAGACGTTATTATAACTGCAATGAAAGTGAAATGGAAGTGGGTAGGACATGTAGCTATGCGAATGGCTATTAAATCGACAAAAAACTCCCTTCTTTGATGGACTGCAGGAGGTGCGAAAATACCAAGACAACGACCTACCGAAAGACGGTTAGATGACATACAGCAGCAACATGGATGTGTATAACTGAGGAAAGGAGAAAAATTAAAAAGAGAACTTTATCCAACAGTGGTTGATGATGAATTAGTTTAAGCGTCTGTGTGTGATATTTCATCTAACGATACTTCCCGCTATTATGTGTTTTGCTGAAGTATGTAATCACTAAAAATCAGAGGAGCAGCAGTCGATTGCTCAGCTGCTTCCTAGATTTTTACCATGATCGACTAATACGAACAAATGTATGGAATTCCTTAGATTAGACAGCACCGGGCTTGCTGAAGTATTCTGGCGGGATACGTTTATCCTGGTTAAACTCTAGTCATTTTTACTTCGATTGCTCACCTATCAACTGCATCTGTTCCGGTATATGTACATCTACATCTACATCTACATCTACATGACTAGTCTCGAATTCACATTTGAGTGCCTGCAGAGGGTTCATCTAACGACTTTCACACTGTTTCTCTACCATCCCATTCTCAAACAGCACGCGGGAAAAATAAACACTTAAACCTTCTCGTGCGAACTCGCACTACTACTATTTTATTACAATGATCATATCTCTCTACGTAGTTTGGCGCCAAAAGAATATTTTCGCACACAGGGAAACGTTGAAGATTAAAATTTTGTGGAAAGATCTCTCTGCAACGAAAAATCGCTTTATTTTAGTGAGCGCAACCCGAATTCGCTTATCATATGCATGACACTCTCTCCCCATTTTCGCGATAATAGAAAACGAACTGCCTTCTTTGAACTTTTTCGTTGTATTCCTACAATATAGTCTGGTAAGGACCCATACTGGACAGCAGTACTCTACCAGAAGACGGACAAGCGTACTGTAGGCATTTTCTTCAGCAGACCTGTTGCATCTTCTAAGGGTTCTGACAATAAAACGCAGTCCTTGCTTTACCTTGATCACAACATTATCTATATGAGCCTTCCAATTTTAGCTGTTCGTAACTGTAACTGCTAGATATCTAGTTGAAGTGCCAGCCTCTGGATTTGTGTGATTTGTCATATGACCGAAATTTAGTGGATTCCTTTTAGCACTCAGATGCATGACCTCACAGTTTTCGCACCACGCGGACATCCTGTCTAAGTCATTCTACAATTGATTTTGATCCTCTGATGACTTCACTAGACGGTAAATGATGACAGTATCATCTGCGAACAAAATAAGATGACTGCTCAGATTACCTCATACATCGTAGATATAGATCAGTAACAGCAGTGAGTATATAACACTTCCTTGGGAAGCCAGATATAACTTTTGTTTTACACAATGACTTTCAGTCAGTTACTACCAACTATGATTTTTGCAATAGGAAACCACGAATCCAGTCACACAACTGAGACAGTACTCCATAGGCACACAACTTGACTATAAGCCCGCTTGAGAGGGACGGTATCAAAAGCCTTCTGGAAACCCAGATAAATGGTTTCAGTTTGTAATCTCATGTCGGTAGCACTTCCGTGAGTATAAAGAGCTGATTGTGTTTCACTAGAAGGATATTTTCTGAGGCCGGGCTGACAGTGCGCAAAAAATCGTTTTCCTCGAGGTAATTCAGTTTTCGAACTCAGTGTATGTTCCAAAATCCTACAGCAAATCGATGTCAATGAAATCGGTCTATAATTCATGGCATTACTGCTACCCCCTTTCTTGGATACTGGAGCGACTTGTGCAAGTTTCCAGTCTTTAGTTATGGATGTTTCGTCGAGCGAACGGTTGTGTATGATTATTAAGTAATGACTTACCTTTATTCAGTAGTTTAAGCTGCTTTGCTACACCGAGGAAAGTCTCTAAGTCACTGACGTTGGTAGCAGTTGTTGATTAGAAATCAGGAATATTTTTTTCTTCGTCTTCTTTGGTGATCGGTTTTCGGAAAACTGCATTTAATAACTCCGCTTTGGTGGCACTGTCATCGGTAACATTTCCTTCGCTGTCGCAAAGTGAATGTCTTTCCGCTGGTGTACCTCACGTACGACCAGAATCTCTTTGGATTTTCTGGTAGGTGTCGAGACAGACGAGACTGATATCTGTCTGAAATGTTACTTCAAACGTAAGAATCGACATATTCAGCGCTCCTTAAACTAGATAATAGTGTTATCAATGTGAAAGTAAATGTACGGTCTCCGAGGAAATCATCTGTCATACGGTGTATGTTCTAATTTTGGCCTTTAAATGATGCCTATTCTGTAGCTCTTATTATAGGACTTTCCTGATTCAGCTTGCTGTGGGTACCTGTTTTTTCGTGTGAAACAGGAAATAAAATTACTTTGTCATACATATTTCTGTTCGGTAATGTTTTCCTCTTTCCGCACGGCTTTATTGCTGTTTCTAGTGTCCGTGCATGATGGGTGTTTCCCAATTCAGTATGCAGCATTTTCATTACATTCCTGTGACCAGATATATTTTCTGTTTGCGAATCGCCATCTAAGAATCTTTGATACAGAGAAGTGGTGCAATAGTTTATAATTGGGCCCTTATAAGCGAAGAACGGGGTTCAGTCCCTCGTCCAGCCCGCCTGATTTAGATATTCCGTGGTTTTCTAAACCAAAGTGACTAACGGTCCTTTCCCATCATTGTCCAGACCGAGATAGTTCTCTCTCTCTCTCTAAGTACCTCGTCACAACTGAAGCCGTAAACTTCATCTTGCTTCCTTCAGCTCTTCCCGGAGCAGGGTGTAAGTCGAATATTAACACAACGCACCGACTCTGTGTTGGCTTGGGTCACCTTGCTGTATCTATGTGCATACTAAGCTGTACAGATAGATCCCGTTTGGGCTCAGCAACAACCTAAAAGCGGCTGATACAGCCTGTATTACGGCTCCTGTTATTCTGTGGATAGTCGGATCAGTATTTACAAACTATACAGTATTTGAGAACTTAACATGATGAATGAATTGAGAATCAGATATTATTGATTGTTTGATAGCTAAGTGTGTAGATACAAACAGGCGCGGATCCAGAGTTCGATTCTGGAAGAATCAATTACGGTGATTTTCCAAGTATGTTTCATCCTCGGTGTCTCTGTTGGGGAGAAAAGATGAGAGTAACTCTTAGACTCTCTACCGAACTTTTTCTTGTTGTTGTTGTTGTTGTTGTTCAGTACCTAGCATACTTTCGACACACACTGCCTGACAAAACAAGGGAAGCACCCAGAAAGGGAGGAATAAACGAAGTAAAACTTTACGGGCTGAGAGGGTGTACGTTTTATTTCGGTGATTACAAAGTCGGCACATTTACCATGATCTTGTCAGTGTGATGCCGCACACCCTCAGGCCTGGGTGTACGCAATGATTCGATTGGGAAGGGTGTCATAACGCCGCTGTGTTCTCTCATGGGACACGTTGGTTCACAAATGTTGTAACTAGTACTTAATGTCCTGTATACTTCACTGGGACCGAATTGACGTCGGAACTGGTGCCACCCATAGAAGTATTCGTCACTCGGAATACTTCCACTAGATCACAAGTAGATGTAATTAAACACTGTTTATTTGAACAAGTAAACTTCGAACACAGGCTGTTTACTGTTTCTTATGCAGTACAACAAACGAAAATAAATGTTCTCCGAAAATTTTTCTTAGTAATGTGAAGGAGAAGTTCGTTACCAACAATCGTTCAACGAAATGAAAATAAGTTCTTGAGAGAGTGGATTACGTTCTCTTGACCCATGAAAGGACTATCTCCAAAACGAAGTATGTATTCCATGTAGTATCTCACGAAGAGCACGACATGTCCACGGCTCACCAAGTCTTGGATCACATGTCGAGAGTTCTGCCGTCCGGGTCCGAGGGGATGTCCAAACGGTGACAGCGAAGACGGAACTGGCTCTAGCCTGCTCCGTGCGGGCAGAAATTCTCGCATGGCGGAAGGTTACAATTTTGCTATTGGCTATCGAAGTTGCAGCGGATGCAGCAAGATGTGCATGTCTGGAGCGACCCCTGTTGCTCTCTTCTTCGCCATCCGGCTGGTTACCGGGAGGCCCTCTGGAGTTTGGGCCGGACACCGCAGAAAACAGCCTGAACGTGGGGGTTGAGCTGTCGATAACCCGATAGGTATAGATGCGTTGCGGGTTGGCGGCGGCGAAGGCGAAGCCGGGAGAGACGTAGACATGTTATATCGGGACAGCTCGAGGTTTCTTACAGATCACGAGAGTACCTCAGCCTCATGTGAACAGTTCATAGAGATACGTGCCATATGTGAACGAACCTGAACCTGTTGAAAAAGACACCACGAAACAGCCAAATGAGAGGTAACGAACGAGGACGCAGGCTGTTCGTGACATACCACTGTGCTATTAGAGTTCGACCAGTCGTGATCTGAAGTCATACCAGATGGCTCCACCGAACATGAGGCGAGGAATGACACCACTGGGCCTGTCCAAAACAGTTATGGTCTCAGACCTCTCCCGAAGGCGCCTCCGTAGTCTTAAGACGTCGGCACACGGACCGTGCTGTCGAACGTTAACGTTGAGCGTGCCAAGTTCAACGTGCTGCTGAACGCTCAGGAACGATGCGACTCGTGCATACGGTACGTGGGCCCCAACGTGGTATACGCGATCGCAACGCACTCCAGCGGCAGTTTGAGGGATGTTTCAAGTTCGTAAATCACACTGTTTACTCAACGGGCGCGCGTAAAATTCCCACGTTAGGTCTATTAAAACGCACATTTCCTCCATCTTCCACGAAAAGGAAAGTGCCATGTTCAATCAATAAGGACACAGGCTTACAAAAGTTCCATTAGAAACAGTGCGGTACAAATTTGGAATACTTCTCCGCATAAGATAAACATTATTTCATCATTCCCACATTTTAGTAAAACCCCAAGGTCAGTCTTACTTTATCACTGTTCCTACCCAGTAGCAGAATCTTTGCAACATGTGAATTACGAAGCGTAAAAGAAAAACGAGCAAAATATCTTTATACAAGTAGCGCAAGCTGTCTTTAATTGAGCCAATCGAACAGTCACCCCTCAAAAAAAGGTGAACTTATATTTACATAACATCAAATATTATAGCATATATTTATATTAAACTCATAATAAAGTACCAGAACTAAATAAAAACGAGAATGCTAGGGAAAAAAATTTGGGAGTGTAAAGACGCGGACCACCGCCTCAGCACAGACATTTTACCGGACGGAAACGCTACCCATTACGCTTTTTCCCCCCTGGCAGCCACTGTAATCAATATTTGACTTAGCAGTAACTCTGTGAATATGGTTTGACCAGCTATAGCTATTCAGGCGTGTAAATAGGGAGAATGCTGTTTCCTTCTGTCGTTTGGTAATGATCATTATTTCTCATATTGACTTGTAAACGTCTATCTTGTCGTCGCTCGAATTTTCTTGTGTGGCGAAATATTCTGAGATTTTAATCGCTAATAACTAAAAGACTAACAATACTTAAACAATGTTTTTTCTTCCTAAAAAGAACGTTCCTATCTTTCCGTCTTGCCTTGTCTGACTTCATTGGTCCTGACGAACACGTCGGAATTGCTGTTGGGAGCAGGCGAGGTGAGCTGTAGCCAGACGAAACGATTTCTGTACCTGGTTAAAAAGTCTAGAAATTGCTGGAGGTAAAAATGCAAATGGTTTTAGTGCATTGTTTGTTAGAGGCCCTGTGACAAAACAACTTTTAAATTTGCAATGTTCCAACTACATTTCGTGTCCAGTTTTATTAAATCCCAACTGACAACGGCTGAAGTTACTAAACGCTTAGCACTCTGGCCATGTGTCCAGGAGGAGAGGGGTTAACATCTCTATTCGATCATCAAGATTTAGGGGAAAGGACGCAACCGACTTTTTCCCGATCTCTTTGTCGACGGAATGACAAATCATAGTTTTCTTTCGTTCAAACAAATGACTTTGTACTGGAGATAGTTTAAATGTTATTCACGCGGCTTCATGCTCTTCTGCCAGCAATGACGTTATCGATTATTTGATTCACCGAAGTGCAGCGAAATAGCTAGTAATAACCGCATTTGTGGAAGGTTCTGTTTTAGCAAACCTATAGAGTGTTTGCTAGAGTAAATATTTATGCGAAAGTATATAGATAACTTCTTAAAGGTTTCAAGTGAAAGGTTTTTTGGAAGACCATATGAAATGCTTCTCTTGTAAGATGTTAACGTTACTGGCAAGAGACCGCTCGCAAAGAGTTAAAACGCTGTTACCAGATGCAGCGTCTGCATTCACGTGTTTATTCTAAGAGAAGGATTTCGTCTTGAACCTGTTGTATTTCATCCAGGAGAGGCCATCTTCCAGCGCATTCAGGAAAGACAGGTCATCCCGTGGCCGAAACGCTGTGACACATGCGTCTGTTACAACGACTGTGACAGGCTCGACGGTGTTTAGACTTCGTAAGACAAACACAGCAACCGGCACGTATGAGAAGATATAGTTCCCTCCAAAATAGACATCTACACGAACGTTGCTTTGAAGGAGTCCATTAATTGTTTGTTTTTTGGACACGTAATGCAACTTATATTTTGGTACAGTCGGCTGACGTGCATGCCGTTAAAATAGCTCTTATGGGCGGTTTTCCGCATTCACCGTGCTGAACCGTAAGACTGTCAACATTCCTATCATTCTGTTCTCAGTGCACGAACATGCTTACTTCGGTCTCCCGTTTGAGTGGACTTCAAACGTCCATAACAAATAAATAAAACAAGAAATTCAGAAAAACTCAGTTTCTCATGGACCGAGCACAACAATGAACTTGAATTCAAAACTGGCGAATATCAAGTAGGTTTGATAAAAAATAGATCATGCTCAGAAGTATTCTGTCCTTCAGAGACTTAAAAAAAAATCTCTGTGCGCGGTAAATTCTTCCTCCAAATTCTGAAGGAACGTTTCTGGACTTCACATCCACTGAAATTATTACTGAAACACTGAACAGTACAAAAATAAGGTAAAATTCTGGGGAGAAATATCGTAACATTTCGAAATGAAAATAGGAGTGGGACAAGGTCATTTACTCTCTACATTACTTTTCAGCTGTGCCCTAAGCAAATTAATCAAAGAACGGCGAAAACTATGTTGTTGTTGTGATCTCCAGTCCAGAGACTGGTTTGATGCAGCTCTCCATGCTACTCTATCCAGTACAAGTCCCTTCAACTCCGAATATCTATTGCAAACTACATCTTTCTAAATCTGCTTAGTGTATTCATCTCTTGGTCTCCCTCTACAATTTTTACCCTCCACGCTCCCTCCAATACTAAATTGGTGATCCCTTGATGCCTCAGAACGTGTCCTATCAACCGATCCCTTCTTCTAGTCAAGTTGTACCACAAATTCCTCTTCTCCCCAATTCTATTCAGTTTCTCCTCATTAGTTACGTGACCTACCCATCTAATATTCGCCTTTCTTCTGTAGCACCAAAGTTCGAAAGCTTCTATTGTCTGCTTGTCTAAACTATTTATCGTCCATGTTTCACATCCATACATCGCTACATTCCATAAACAAGACTTTCAGAAAAAACTTCCTGACACTTAAATCTATACTCTATGTTAACAAATTTCTCTTCTTCAGAAACGCTTTCCTTGCCATTGCCAGTCTTCATTTTATATCCTCTCTACTTCGACCATCAATCAGTTAATTTGCTCCCCAAATAGCAAAACTCATCTACTACTTTAAGTGTCTCATTCCCTAATCTAATTCCCTCTGCATCACCTGATTTAATTCGACTACATTCCACTATCTTCGTTTTTCTATCGTTGGTATTCATCTTATATCCTCCTTTCAAAACACTGTCCATTCCATTCAGCTGCTCTTCCAGTTCCTTTGCTGTTCCTGACAGAATTACAATGGCATCGGCTAACCTCAAAATTCTTATTACTTCTCCATGGATTTTAATTCCTACTCCAAAATTTTCTTTTGTTTCCTTTACTGCTTGCTCAATATACAGATTGAATAACATCGGGGATAGGCTACAACCCTGTCACACTGCCTTCTCAACCACTGCTTCCCTTTCGTGCCCCTCGACTCTTGTAACTGCCATCTGGTTTCTATAAAAATCGTAAATAGCCTTTCGCTCTCTACATTTTACCCCTGCCACCTTTAGAATTTGAAAGAGAGCATTCCAGTCAACATTGTCAAAAGCTTTTTCTAAGTCTACAAATGCTAGAGACGTAGATTTGTCTTTCTTAACCTATCTTCTATGATAGGTGGCAGAGTCAGTATTGACTCGCGTGTTCCAACATTTCTACGGAATCCAAACTGGTCTTCCTCGAGGTCCTCTTCTACCAGTTTTTCCATTCGTCTGTAAATAATTCGTGTTAGTATTTTGCAACCCTGACGTATTAAACTGATAGTTCGGTAATTTTAACACCTTTAAACACCTTCTCTCTTTGGGACTAGAATTATTATAGAACTAATTTTCCATCTGAACTCTTGATATTCACACAAGTGGTTCTCTTTTCTCCAAAGGCCTCTTTAATTTTCGCTAGACCACCGCGGCCGGCAGGTAAAAGTAGGAAAAACTAATATTAGGCTAATAATAGAATAGATGGCTTAACATTTGCAGACGACCAGGCGATTCTGTCAAAACATTCAAAGAGCACAAAAACTAATAAAAAGTCTTAAAGGAGAAAGGGCAGGTTAAAATATCATTTGAAAAACGAAACACATGACTGAAAACAACATGGCACCAAATGTTTTAAAAGCTAAATACGGGAAAATCGAGAGTTTATGAATTCAAATATTTAGGTGAGATCATTTAGGAGACTGGTCTGGGAAATACTGGTTACTAAATGCGTTGTCACAAAATGGAAATAGCTTTCAAATTGTCAGTAGATAACTGTAACCAGTCATGTATCTCCAAATGGCAGGTAAAGGAAAACGGAGTCTTTACAACGCAGTCATGATACCAGGCTGTTTTTATGGGCTGAAACACTCATTTTTAACAGGAAGAAAGACAATGAGTAAATCCAAAAGGAACATAGAAAAATAATCAGGCAAACTTGAGGTCAAAATTACACTGAAAAAGAAAGATACACAGTAAAAACAAACTAATTAATTGAAAAGTGTTCCACCATTTGTTCGGATATGAAAAAAACGAAAAGTAGAATTTTAGGGACATATTAAAAGAATGGAACCAACCAGATTAACTACACAGGTTGTGGTATTCTATGAAATTCGCGGTTAAGCTAAAACTGAAACAATAAAATTGATCAGTGCAGCAAAAGAAGACTCGACGGATGTAAGAATAGCCCAACTCGATACGTCAGACAGAATGTAAGTTTTAATAGAGAATTTATTGACAGAAATACTAAAGAACCCTGATGATCGGAAAAGAGCCCATTCTGAGAGGATGAAATTAGTATGGGCACAAAGAAAGCCCTAAAGAAAACTCTAGAAAATACCCTTTGTTGTAAATCGTCTGGCGCAATAAGTCACTATGTTAGTAATATCAATAATAATAACAATAATAATAAAGAACGTTTTTGGGGAATAATGCTTGTAGAAGAGCATGAAATTTAAATTAAATTACATAAAATGTAGAGAAATTTTTGTGCTATTAGTGGCCCACATGTTGACGGGGCGTGACTAGAGATGAAAAACATCTATGGAGGCAGCGATCAGGTGCGCAGAACAGAATGTTTGTTGTCAATATACAGGAGTTGGATAAAAATATGGAAACATGAAAAATATAAAACAATGTCATGCCTGACATGGTGCAGGACATACTTTGGTTTTCAAAACAACTTCCTGTCGTGTCAGGTTTTGTATGGTTTCCAAGCGAATCGTTTACCACATTATTCTTGCAAAATGATGGTAAGTTCACTTAAGGATGGTGGAGGTGAATGCGATGATGCACCCTTCTCTCCAAAGTAAACCACAAAGGCTCAATCATATTGAGATCTGGTAACTGTGGTGGCCAGGGAGATGCAACAATTCGTACATTTTATCACAATACCAGCCCTGCGAGCTGTGTGAACAGTGGCCCTGTCGTCTCGGAACACAGAATCAGCATTGTGGAATAACTATTGTACCACGCGATGTATCTAATTAGCCAAAATGATGACATAATCCTTGTGCGTAATGTGACCTTGCAGAGTAATCATGGGACCCATGGAATGGCACGATATGGCTGCCCAAATCATCACCGAACCTCCGCTACGCTCCCCTCTTGGGACGTAAACTCGGACAGAAGTTGGAAACAGTGTGAAACACTCCAATAAACACATAAAATGCTGACTGGTCACTAATAACACATCTTATGTGTTCCATATAAATGTAGTATTGAATCCAAACTATTTACTACACGTTTCGGGTGTGACCCATCATCATACAGTCTGTTAAATGATATACACATCATGAGCACAAAATTATTTCACGACCCACACAGTAAGGCAAAATAAGTGACAGGCAGATTTGCAGAATACATAGCAGTGTATATAATAAAGACAGTTGCAGAAGCACTGACATACAGTGCATGAGATGTAACAGAGGAAAGCAGTCGAGTGCAATGACTGGCCATGAAAATTAAAGTGGACAAATCATGCTAACCAGAGTGAAGTAAACTAAAAGCGCGCCAGACGGCATGCCGAACTCAGCGCTCCAAGCCATGTAAATACAAGAAAAATTAACAGAAAGTAACTAAAAGGCTACAGTCAGCCGTGTGTGACAATGAATACCATAACAATTCGCAGCATTAATGGGAACAACACATATAGTACAGTAAAATACATTAAAATATATATGTATTAAATGGCAACAACAAATCATAACAGTAGCTTACACACACTACGTGATTCACTACAAGGTATCGAGGGAAGAGTATATTTTACAGAAGTTTATTTTTACACAAGTACAGGAATTCAAATCTACAACACACTGGAATAAATTGTAAAATCATTAGTAAAAAGATGCCAGAATTTGGTACACAACAGCATTTTGGACTCCGTATAACTTAGACACAGTTCTCACACTCATTTTAAAGAATGAACAATCAAAATATATTTCACACAATAAACGAAACTGATAAAAGTACATAGGCAAATAT
The DNA here is from genome assembly GCF_023864275.1 of Schistocerca cancellata. Classification (NCBI taxonomy): domain Eukaryota; kingdom Metazoa; phylum Arthropoda; class Insecta; order Orthoptera; family Acrididae; genus Schistocerca; species Schistocerca cancellata. The sequence continues at coordinate 115,412,982 of NC_064629.1, forward strand.
TAAACTCAGTGAACAAAAATTATGAGGACAGCATATGAAAATTGTGAGCAAATCAGAGCGGCGATACCCAGTTATATTTGTACATTATAACATGAAAAAAAACTTCAGCCAATAAAATTCCAAGTGTTAGGCAAACTGGGAAAGTCAGACACACATTTTTACGAAGGGTCACATGGGCTCTAGAAAAACCAGTATCCATTCATGTAGAAATAGGTCAATGAGGCAAACAGAATCATGATAAACGAGAGTCGCGAAGGCAGCAGTCCTAGATGAGATCACTAACGGAACGCATAATCAAAGACATTAAATAAAGCAATTACTGTTGATTGTAGTCTGCTCATTAATTACAATGCTAGGATATAATTTGCGCTTACATAAACTTCGAACTTCTTCAGGATCGTTATGTCTCTAGCCTTAGGCTCGATGTGAAGGATTCTTAAAACTTCATTCATCGAGGGGAAAACATGACCCTCCGTTTCTAACTGGCTGCCTAGTGCGCTATTATTACTTCTGAACATGTGTTCTCTAAACCTTGTTTGAAGTTCCTCACAGTCTGACACACATAGATCCCGTCACAGGAACCACACACAATTTTATAAACCTCTGAACATTAAATTGGTTATCTCCAGGATCAAAATTGTGTCGCAAAGCAAGCCCAAGTTTTTTACGTGTGCGGAAACGTACTTGTACCTTTGCCTTTCTAAAGGCTAGCGCTATTTTATCAACAACATTCCCATAGAACACCAAAGATCTGTTATTAACGACCAGTCAGTATCGTATATCTTTACTGGATTAATCATAATGGGCGCATACCTTGTGTGTGACTTCAAGTCGCAATCGAAACTTACCAAAACCTCCATTGATACATTACCCAGTTCTATGGCATAGGCACTTCGTTTTCCAGTTACGGGCATTTCCAACACTCATGAGTGGTTTTGTAATTTCAGTTCACGCTGAAATTCCGTGCTTATGGAGCCGTGTTGTTTTGGTGCTGACAGTGTTCGCGAATGCGACTTTTAGTTCTTCAGTAACTTTTGCATCTGTCGTTCTCTACTTCTCTTCACATGGAACATGTAGTTGTGTTAACGTTGAACGTGTTGAATAAAAACAGCGGCAGCTGTTTGTTATCCTTTATTAAAGGCATGTCCTTTACTAAAGGACTACCAACAGTTGCAGCGGTTTTAATTCAACATGCAAAACTTTCGCTGTGGGTGCACATTCAGTAAATAGTTATGTTAATGTTAAAGGTTGTGCTTCAAGAGAACAGTTTGCTGTTGTATGCATCCAGTGATGCTTCCATATTCAATAACAGTTGTAAATATACTATATTCTCTTGTGACAAAGAACTGTCTCAAGATAATAAATCTTTTTATTCATTCATGTAATGAAGCGAACTAATGGTTCATCTGTTGTATTTACAAATGAAACATCTCTCAGAGCATTCAAAGAACCCACAGTTGTGGAAGCACGCTTGTAGTTTCGTCTGGTCACAACAGATACTTTGCCTCCTGAAACAACAAACGCTTCGTCCCCCGTGGTCACGGAAGCACCCACCATAGGAGCACCAACAATTTGGCCACGTTCGAAAGCATTTGGCTCCGACACAATGCAGTCACTACTACACAAACACTGCTCTGGCCACGACTGACACAACCTATTGAGGACATTGCCCAAGTGCCGTTCACACAACAGCACAACTTGCAGGCTTGGTTAGCATCTGCATTTACGTTCAAGCATGCAAAATATATCTCCAAATACAAGAAAATATATCTCCAAATATAAGAAAAAACAGAGACACTACAACACAGTCATTAAACCAGAATGCTTTTATGGACTGAAACACACACTTCTGACAGAATGAGAAACACTGAATAAATCCAAAAGAAACAACGGTGTTTTCATATTTTTGTACAACCTTCGTACATTCCCTCACATCTCACGTGCCTCTGTGGTACTTGCCCATGAAAACAACCGCTCCAGTTTTCATGCGCTTGGATTTGCATCCACACCAGCAACAATTATTCGAGACTGCTGTGACTATGAAAGGAATGTATAAAAACAGAATAAAGACGTATGATTTTAAACTTCCTTTCTTAGCGAAAAATGTAAACAAGTTGCGCTATAGTTAAGTAACGTGACTATTCCCGTTTGCTGTTAGCGACATGTGCAGTACGTTATGATCAATGCAAAGACATTCCTAGCGTGTTGGCGTGACAGAAGAAGTATCACTCTTTAATTCCAAGAATAAAATGGGTATGTGTTTCCTTGAACTGACTGTAAAATTTAGGTCGTTGTATGCTATTGACATATAAACAAATCAGTTATCAATCTGATTGGTCACTCGAACGTGGCGCAGTATGTTATTAGGCTTGATATGATTGGAGGCGGTGAGCTTCTCCTTCCTTCTGAGCCTGAACCGACGTAGGAAGCTGGAACAGAAGGAGCTGTAATTAAACATTGTACCGCATCTTCAGTGCTACTTCGTATTTTATTTAGTCAAAGAAGTAGTATCTGCGCCCAGTTGTTACTACCTAGATTCAAATACACTCCTGGAAATTGAAATAAGAACACCGTGAAGTCATTGTCCCAGGAAGGGGAGACTTTATTGACACATTCCTGGGGTCAGATACATCACATGATCACACTGACAGAACCACAGGCACATAGACACAGGCAACAGAGCATGCACAATGTCGGCACTAGTACAGTGTATATCCACCTTTCGCAGCAATGCAGGCTGCTATTCTCCCATGGAGACGATCGTAGAGATGCTGGATGTAGTCCTGTGGAACGGCTTGCCATGCCATTTCCACCTGGCGCCTCTGTTGGACCAGCGTTCGTGCTGGACGTGCAGACCGCGTGAGACGACGCTTCATCCAGTCCCAAACATGCTCAATGGGGGACAGATCCGGAGACCTTGCTGGCCAGGGTAGTTGACTTACACCTTCTAGAGCACGTTGGGTGGCACGGGATACATGCGGACGTCCATTGTCCTGTTGGAACAGCAAGTTCCCTTGCCGGTCTAGGAATGGTAGAACGATGGGTTCGATGACGGTTTGGATGTACCGTGCACTATTCAGTGTCCCCTCGACGATCACCAGTGGTGTACGGCCAGTGTAGGAGATCGCTCCCCACACCATGATGCCGGGTGTTGGCCCTGTGTGCCTCGGTCGTATGCAGTCCTGATTGTGGCGCTCACCTGCACGGTGCCAAACACGCATACGACCATCATTGGCACCAAGGCAGAAGCGACTCTCATCGCTGAAGACGACACGTCTTCATTCGTCCCTCCATTCACGCCTGTCGCGACACCACTGGAGGCGGGTTGCACGATGTTGGGGCGTGAGCGGAAGACGGCCTAACGGTGTGCGGGACCGTAGCCCAGCTTCATGGAGACGGTTGCGAATGGTCCTCGCCGATACCCCTGGAGCAACAGTGTCCCTAATTTGCTGGGAAGTGGCGGTGCGGTCCCCTACGGCACTGCGTAGGATCCTACGGTCTTGGCGTGCATCCGTGCGTCGCTGCGGTCCGGTCCCAGGTCGACGGGCACGTGCACCTTCCGCCGACCACTGGCGACAACATCGATGTACTGTGGAGACCTCACGCCCCACGTATTGAGCAATTCGGCGGTACGTCCACCCGGCCTCCCGCATGCCCACTATACGCCCTCGCTCAAAGTCCGTCAACTGCACATACGGTTCACGTCCACGCTGTCGCGGCATGCTACCAGTGTTAAAGACTGCGATGGAGCTCCGTATGCCACGGAAAACTGGCTGACACTGACAGCGGCGGTGCACAAATGCTGCGCAGCTAGCGCCATTCGACGGCCAACACCGCGGTTCCTGGTGTGTCCGCTGTGCCGTGCGTGTGATCATTGCTTGTACAGCCCTCTCGCAGTGTCCGGAGCAAGTATGGTGGGTCTGACACACCGGTGTCAATGTGTTCTTTTTTCCATTTCCAGGAGTGTATTAAATTAATTAGCCAAAGTCTCTACTTGGAGCTCCGTAGCACAGTGTGCAGGTGTCGACGTACCAACCGATATTTCCGGGGTTCATCTACATTGAAATCTACATAAAAACTTTGCAAGCCACCGTATGGTGTGTGGCAGAGGGTACTTTCTGTACTACCGTCAATTTTCCCCTTTCCTCTTACAGTCTCGAATGTTCCGCTGGAAGAACGATTGTTGTAACCTCAAATCTCTCTGATTTTACCTTAATGGTCTTTTCGCGACCGATACAGGAAAAGATGTACTGAATTACTCTCCGAGGGAAGTACGCTCTCGAAACTCTGCTAGATAAATCACACCGTGTTGCATAAGGCTTTTGTTGTAGCCTGTGACACTGGATTCGGCTGGGCATCTCCGTTACTCATCACGCATACTAAACGTGAATGAAACGAACCGCACTGCTGCACTTTCGATCTTCTCTATCTCCTGTATCAACCGTATGTGGTACGAATCCCAGACTGACGAGCAATTTTCAAGTATTGACGAAGGAAGATTTTGTAAGCTACAACCTTTGTGGGTGAACTACAGTTCCTGAGGATTCTTCCGCTGAATCTCAGTGTGGCATCTGTCTTAACCGCGATTAGTTTTATGTGGTCGTTCCACTTTCAATCTCTCCCTGCGCCTACTCCTAGAAACATACTAAATGTGACAGCTTCTTGTAATTGTTCTACATTCATGCAATCATACAATAATGGCTTTTCAGCCTAATTATACGCGATATGTTATCTTTTGTTGCCAATCACTGTACCACGTCTCGATCGTTTGCATGTTTTCCTGCAGTTTATTATAATTTTTAGCGTTGGTGCTATGAGTTTTTTTTCTGTAACTTATAGCAACTTTCATCTCTGTCAGTGAATTGTATACGAGAGCAATGCCAAGTAGCAACTTGGTTCGTCGTGTTAAGCTACCAAGTGTCGATCCGCTGCATGTCTTCCTGCATTTCGCTGTAATTTCTAGCGTTGGTCCTAGGAGATTTTTCCATAACTTATCACATCTTTCAACTCTGTCAATGAATTTACAAGTGAACAATGCCAAATATCCATCTGGTTCGTCACGTAAAATTACGAAGTGTCGATCCACTTTATGTCTGACTGTGTTTCGCTATAGTTTCTAGCGAAGGTCTTAGGAGTTTTCTGTGTCACTTATCGCGTGTGTCACCTTTGCAGTGAATTGTATATGTGAAAACTGCCGAGTAGCATTGTGCGTCGTCGCTTTAAACTGTAGGTATCCCTATAACTGTCAGAAGTTCGGAGGAAGGCAAGGGAATTGCACCATGCCTAACAATGCCCTGTAAATATTTGGCTTGGGGACTGATTTACTATTTTTGGAGCACGGGGGACGCAATGTACAGTGTACTCCATTAACAGATATGACGGCGTAAGTGTTGTCGGCTAACAGTATGACACCCATTTTCTTTCTCCTTTTTCTGCCACCCTTTGATGACACTATCAGCTTTGATTTATCACCATCTGCGGAACACATTATATCTTGATAGAATTAAATGGATTATCTTACGGATTGATATTTTGTCGAAGACTGCCAATATAAGACCGTGTGGAAATACATGACCATTCTTAGAATTATTATTGTTATTACCTATCATTAGGCCTGTTTTGAAGTAAAATTATCCGTTTCTGAACCGCGCCCTTGCTGTAAGAAGGGAACTCAAGAGAGTTCTGGCACTGATAATATCTTATATCAAGGTAACGCACACACTTCCAAGGAATTTTCCCGTGTCCACACCTTCCCGCTTCCGGGTAATACCCACCTGACCAAGCCTCCTGTACAATTACCTGAGGTAATTTCAAGGTCTGAATGTAAACTGAGACCTGTCATTCACATATTGCAAAATTTAGTTAGATACCTCACCCACGTATCTCGGGCAATTGCGTAACATAAAAATGAAATCTCTTATCCACTGTGCCAGCTGTATCACAGATAATGATCTAAGACGACGTCACCCTTCTGCTTCTCCATGCCTCTCCTTTTCTCTCTAGACCAAGAAGACATTCAGATGGAGGGAACCACCTTCCACTCCCCTACTTTCTCGCTTGAGCAGTTGCATCAGCCTTGTTATTTGTGCACTGTGCACTATAGTGAAAGGATCAGAAGAAGCAGAGTTATCATACTTAAAGATGGAGGAAAGTATTAACAAAACTAATGAGATAAGTCACTTGGATATTACACGGTATGAGTGAAATGGTAAAATTACTATTATTTAACGATGCCATAGCGTATTCTACAAAATGGCAGGAAATATTAATATAATTTATAATAATATAATATAATATTAAAGTTGGACGTCACATTACGTTAGTAGGTACGAGGTGCGGCTAGAAAAAAACCGGACTGATGCTGGAAAAAAACATTTATTTACAATTATTTACAATTTCATGTTATCTCCTTCAATGTACTCTCCTCCTCGATCTCTACACCGCTCCATACGAATTTTCTGTACACTCAACATTTTCCGACGCACAGACAAAACGTCAACTACTTAAAACAGACGCCACGGGCAGACTGAGTGCAGGAGGCAGACGAAACTCGAGCAGTAGGCGGAGCGAGAGTCTCGTGACAGGCCACGCGACTTTCAGCCTTATTGCATTCGTTTTATTGTTTCACCAGTACTAGTCCGGTTTTTTTCTAGCCACACCTCGTATAACATTACTACATATTTTTAGGCACTCAGTAACGACAGACTTCGTTTTAAGGTAATTATGTTTTATTAGCCAGCACACCAATAAGATACATAATTGATGTGATATGTGCTATTATAGTATGGCTTTTTATTGGTATATAACATGCGTCTGGCAACAGCACATCCACCAATGCACGCACCACGGCAGGTGAAGGCACAGAGACCGATGGAGAGTGGGGTCTGTTGTTCGTAACGTTGGTAACGGATTTTTTGGAAATTTGTAGTAAGGTCTTATGGAACCAAACTGCTGAGGTCATCGGTCTCTAGGCTTACACTCTACTTAATCTAACTTAAACTAACTTACGAGGGAGGACTCGAACCTCCGACGGGGGGAGCCGCGCTGGCCGTGACTAGGTACCTGAGAGCGCTCGGCTACACCGCGCGGCGCTAACGGATTGGTATGGAGTGAGCTGCGGGCTGAGATCGCTACACCAGACGCCCACAAGGAAAAGAAAAAAAAATATTTTTTCACTATGAATGTCTGCTAGGCCGAAACGGAACTGGACTTTACGTCCATAAAGCGTTTCTACTGTGCATAGATGATGGTGGTTCAGCTGGTGATTCGAGGTGACTGCTGCTTCTGGGTGGGTGGCGGCTGGTCGGTTTCCAGGAGGGCGGCATTGCTCTGGATGGCGGCTGCAGCTTGGCAGATGCACTGTGTCTTTTGGTGGCCTGCATTTCGACAGGTGTCTTCTACACTTAATTACGTTCGCTTGCACCGGTCGACGGACACTACCGCATTAATGTAGAGAATGAGTGCCCTATCGTTTCGTCCAGTAACGGTGTACACGCGTCGGTGGGGTGCTTACAGTGCTGTGCTAGTGAGCCACATCAGAGGAAAATGTATCCAGTCGTAGACAGAACTTTGAAATCGAAGGTAGCTTATTTTCTATGCCAACTTGTTGCACTTGGTCACGTAATCTCCATTTGCTTCTGGAGTTTCGTGAGGAAATCTTGAGTAGAGTGCCTGGAGTCAGATTGTTCTTACAAGGGAACCTCCCCATCGCACCCCACTCAGATTTAGTTATAAGTTGGCACAGTGGATAGGCCTTGAAAAACGGAACACAGATCAATCGAGAAAACAGGAAGAAGTTGTGTCGAACTATGAAAAAAATAAGCAAAATATACAAACTGAGTAGTCCATGCGGAAGATAGGCAAACTTAAAGGACATTGTGAGCTAAGGAGCGCCGTGGTCCCGTGGTTAGCGTGAGCGGCTGCGGAACGAGAGGTCCTTGGTTAAAGTCTTCCAGCGAGTGAAAAGTTTAATTTTTTATTTTCAGACAATTATTATCTGTCCGTCCGTTATATTTTCATCACTTTTTTGGGAGTGATTATCAAATCCACAAAAAAACCTAAATCGGGCAAGGTAGAAGAATCTTTTTACCCATTCGCCAAGTGTACAAGTTTGGAGGGTCGACAACATATTCCAGTCATGTGACGCATATGCCGTCACCAGTGTCGTATAGAATATATCAGACGCGTTTTCCTGTGGAGGAATCGGTTGACCTAAGACCTTGCGATCAAATGTTTTCAGTTCCCATTGGCGAGGCACGTCCTTTCGTCTACTAATCGCACGGTTTTGCGGTGCGGTCGCAAAACACAGACACTAAACTTATTACAGTGAATAGAGACGTCAATGAACGAACGGACAGATCATAACTTTGCAAAGATAAAAAAAGTAAACATTTCACTCGAGGAAGGACTTGAACCAAGGACCTCTCGTTCCGCAGCCGCTCACGCTAACCACTGCGCTCCTTAGCTCACACTGTCCTTGATGTTGCCTATCTTTCGCATGGACTACTCAGCTAGTATATTTTGCTTATTTTTTTCATAGTTCCACACAACTTCTTCCTGTTTTCTCGATTGATCTGAGTTCCGTTTTTCAAGGCCTATCCACTATGCCAACTTATAACTAAATCTGACGGGGGTGCGATGGGGAGGTTCCCTTGTTAGAAAAACTCTTCTTGTGGGTGAAGAGATTCGCCACGCACCAGGTCCACTTGGGAGGCCTACAGGACTTCTTTTAATACACTGCGCTGACCGAACGACGCTACCGGAGTCAGTTCAGGCGTCAATCGTTTGGCGCTTTATAGCTGCCATTAAGGAACGGCATAGGAGCTCAACGATGCCGTTTGCAGCTGGCTGATATGGTTAAGTCGTTGCACGAACGATATCTGTCTCCCACTGCTGACCATTGCCGGTAGTCACTTACAAGAGACAGCCGAAACGTGAAATACAACCACTGGCGAAGGAGCGTGCCTTGTTATCAGCAGTTTGCGTTTCCAGTGGGAATTCCCCCGGCCAGGTGGTGTACCTGTCGATCGCAGCGAGACAGTACCGGTAGTTTTGTGCAGCTTAGTGTGGTCCAATCAAGTCCAAGTGGAGGAGTAACAATCATGCCTCTGGGATGTCAAAACTTCTGAGTGGAACTCGCACATGGTGTGTTACTTTGCACTTTTGGCTGGCAATACAGGTCTCAGTCCACGTACAGCTGTCCTTTTGTACGCCAGGTCACACAAAACGCTGCGTTACAAAGGCCTAGTAGCACGAAATCCTGGATGGCTGTGTAGAGATTCAAAAACCTATCATTATGAAAAAGCAGGCACATATGATCACTGTCGGCGCCCTGATTCGTCGTAGTATGTCAGTTCCTCAGTATCAGGCAGTGGCATACGACGGAAGTGTAGAGCCATCTTGCCTTTCTGGATGTCCTTCAATTCCTCGACGTCATTTAGTGCTGCTGCTAGTTCATCGAGATTCACAGGTGAAGAAATGCTTCCCACTGTATAAATGGTTCAAATGGCTCTAAGCACTATGGGACTTAACAGCCGAGGTCATCAGTCCCCTAAACTTAGAACCACTTAAACCTAACTAACCTAAGGACATCACACACATCCATGCCCGAGGCAGGATTCGAGCCTGCGACGTAGCAGCCGCGTGGTTCTGGACTGAAGCGCCTAGAACCGTTCGGCCACGCAGCAGGCTTCCAGTCTAGACAAAGCGTTAGTGGTGACGCTTTTCGAACCACTTGTATGCCGAATATCTGTTGCAAATTGCGAAATAAAATTCAGGAGGTTGATCTGTATTGGGGGCTAATTATCATGTGGCTGCAAAAATAAATTAGAGGAGAGGGTCTGTTATATGTAGTGAAGATATGCCATTCGGCTATGGATATGAAGTATAGAACTGCTCCATAGGCTGCTAACAGTTTTGAATAAAATGGTGCCCAAGAGTGCTGCTTCACTGTGATCTTCTCGGATAAGAAACCCAAAGGATGCCAGTGCTCTTTCACGTTCTGTTGTAGCATGGTTCTGACAGCGCGGGACGAAGCGTCTGAGGAAACAGCTAGTGGGGTGCCGCGACTGGATGTGCAAGGACGGTAGCTCGCTCGAATATCGAACTGCTTCATAGGCTGCTAAACACTTTTGTGTTAAATGGTGGCTAAGAATGCTATTTCTCTTTGATACACTTTCAGAGGAAACCCAAAGGCTGTCAGTGTCTGTTTAAATTCTGTTGTAGCATAGGACCGACAGCGCAGGACAAAGTGTTTGAAAAAATCGCTGGTGCGGAATCAGAGATTGGATGTGTATGGAGGATAGCTTGCTTGAGGCTATCTGGCAGGCTTAAAATGCTGCCTGGAGTTCATCAATAAAAGTGACAGGTATGGAACAACATGCTTTGAGGCCGGTGAGGAGAGGATGGAGTGGCGCCTGAGCTCCAGCAGCTTGGAGTAAAAAACAATGGTAAAAGTGTATCATCCCCAGGCAGTGATGCACTTTGCACACTGTTTTCGCGGCTGCGTGGAGTGTAAGTATGGTGATGCACTCCATTGAGAGATACGTTCCGGTAGCAGAAATCCGGACTCCAAGGAATGTTACTTTATTAGCACTGACGACAAATTTAGTTGCATTTATGAGGATTACGTACTCATCGAACTTTTGGAAAATTATGGACAGGTGTCTCTCACGAACTTCTGAGGATGATAATGCCACCAACACATCATTGATGTATGAAAAGCAAGTCCTCAACAAAACTACATAGATAAAGCGCTGAAAAGTCTGTACCTCTTTCTGCTAGCCATATGACATGCACAGGAACTCAAAAAGTCCAAAGGCCATAGTTATAGCAGTTTTATGGACGTCCACTGCTGCAGTGAGTGTAGTATTTCAATAAACACACCAACTTCTGCATTTAACATTTTGCACAGTATGAATTTTATCGAATACACTTATACACCATGTTAAACTGTAAGGCGGAAAGATTTTGCCAACATACATTTAATAGTCTGCAAATTATTTCCGATTTTTATTTATGTAAGATCACAGTTTACGATGCGCAAGCAGATTATTAATCATTTCCTTGGCTGATACTGGTTACCCCGCCTTTGTAGCCGAGCGGTTCTAGGCGCTTCAGTCTGGAGCCCCGCTGCTGCTACTGTCGCAGGTTCGAATCCTGCCTCGGGCATGGAAGTGTGTATTGTCCTTAGGTTAGTTACGTTTAAGTATTTCTAAGTTTAGGGGACTGATGACCTCACATGTTAAGTCCCATAATGCTTCGAGCCATTTGAATACTGGCTGCCACCACATACTAACAATTTCTGTAGCACTGAATGTCCAGGAGTTAATTAGAGAGCCGGCCGGTGTGGCTGTGCTGTTCTAAGCGCTTCAGTTTGGAACCGCGTGACCGCTACGGTCGCAGGTTCGAATCCTGCCTCGGGCATGGATGTGTGTGATGTCCTTAGGTTAGTTAGGTTTAAGTGGTTCTAAGTTCTGGGGGACTGATGACCTCAGAAGTTAAGTCCCATAGTGCTCAGAGCCATTTGAACCATTTTTTTTTTTTTAATTAGAGCTGAACATTGACGAAAAGGGCGATGTGAGCCACACATTCCATACAATCTGCTATCGGCTAAAAAGAGGCTGTTAATAGAGGTGTTGTGCTTTGCAGGGACGAAAATTTACTGCTCTGAGTGAGAGCAGAGCTACGACGCTGCAGTTTAAATGCTGGAGGCCATAGAACCCCAGTAGTGCAGACACTGCAGGCGGGAGGTTGCGCTCTGGTGGGACGAAAAAATTTCAAAGTAGCGTACCTGGAGAAAGAGCGTCAGGGATAGAAGAAGGCGAAAATACATGCTTTTAGTATGAAGAAATGTGTGGGGTCACAAACAATGCTCAGAAGCTGACCTCTAAGGAATGTCCTCATGGGATGCGCTGGGGCATGCTTCCCGCCGAAAAATCGAGACATAGATTTGATTGGCAGAGTGCTAAGAATGTAAGAGAGTAAATGGAAACTTCCAGAAAATCTTCTGAAATGTGTATCAGGTTCACGTGACTGGCTGGCAGATTCATGACTCGTATTGTGGGAGATAATGTTTTTCTGACGTCTTTTGTAATACTCTGCCAGTCTCGAAATTACATCCGACATTTTCTACTTCATATTCATAAAATTTTTTGCTCCCTACATATTTCTTGAGGATAAATAATTTGCTCAATGAAGTTGTGATTCAGTCTAGTAGCATACTGACAAGAATGATTGGTTTAATGTGCAAAACTGAAGTGAAGTAAAACCACAACACGATACTTCGTCTCATGGAAATCACTAGGTAAAAGTTGTCAGTGGCATGGTCATGCTAATCACACATACACACGCGATATGTTATGGGAATTTAAGTAACATAATAGCGACCCTGGTGCTGGATAGATCAGAAAATCAGAGTTTTTGTAAGTTGTTGAGGACTTATGGTTTCAGCATAATCTGTTGTTTGTAGGAAGACTGACCACTGACTCAGAGGTAAAAATAGATTACAATTGTGTGGAACTAGAACTAGCGTTGTTACAATTGCTATGTGTGTATTGTAAATTCATACAGTAGAATTAGTTACGTATGTTCTGCAACGCACTAATCTTATATTTTCTTTTCAGAATTTCTGTTTTTATTTTCTTCTGACGTTTCTTTTTTGTTGTTTTTTGTGTTGGGTATTAGGTTATTGTATCATTACCACAGAATTTCGTGTAACTCAAGACGACAGAAAGTTATGACTTTGTGATATGTCTTTAAGAAATAGGTAGTGGGAGACTCGTTTAAAATCAAGATAGTGAGTAGAAATTTATATGTTTTACGATTATTTTCATTATTTATATGGATGTGAGAAGTGTTGGAAGCTGACGCAAAGTAAAGCGCTAGCAGAATAAATCAGGAAATAGGAAAAAAATGTCGCGGAAACATGATGTACAGCCGGCCTGTGTGGCCGAGCGATCCTAGGCGCTTCAGTCTGGAACCGCGCGACCGCTACGGCATAGAAATAGCTTTAAAATTGGCTTCATTTTCCATTTCTCCCTTTTTATAAAGCGGCTTTACTGCCGCGTACTTCAATCATTCAGGAAACTGATCATTCCTATAGGAAAAATTACAAATATGGCTAAATACAGGGCTAATATGTGGAGCACGGTTCTTTAATATTCTGCTAGGCACTCCATAATATCCATAAGTCCTTAGTCTTCAGTGATTTAATTATTGACTCAATCTCCCCCTTGTCTGTATCACACAGGAGTAATTCAGACATCATTCACGGAAAGGCATCTGCTAAGGAAGTTATATAATTCCGTGTAGAAACTAAATTTTTATTTAATTCACCAGCAATGTTCAGAAAATGATTGTTAAATACTGTACATATATCCGATTTATCAGTAACAGAAATCTCTGTACTACGAACTGATTTTACATCGTCGATCTTGTGCTGCTGACCAGACACTTCCTTCACAACTGACCATATGTTTTTAATTTTATCCTCTGAATTAGCTATTCTGTTTGCATACCACATACTCTTTGCCTTCCTAATAACATTTTCAAGCACCTTACAATACTGTTTGCAATGGCCTACTGTAGTTTGATTGTGACTACTTCCAATAATAATTTTAGAACCTATTTGCGTTAAATGCTAGCGAAAACCAAAAACAAGTTGAGTATTAGTTACATAAGCATGTCGTGTTAAGCAGTCATCTACGTTTGAATCTGGCTTGAGTGCAGTAACATAATCATTTTGATATTCTGTAATTGGTTTTATTTTTATTAAATGTAAAGACAAAAGGGACCGATGGCCTTTGTAGTCTGGTCCCTTCAACCCCCAGAACCAAACCAATCAACCGTAAAGCCAAAATCGAAAAACAATTTTTGTATCAGTTATATAAAATGGAGTGTTAAGCAATCGTATGCAGGATGTTGAATGGCGTAAATAGCGTTACGGTGACAACAGCCCAGCGGATGACACACATCGCGAAAGCAGAAAGGCCTGAGCAAGTGGGAGGTAGGCGGAGAGGGGGACAAGAGTGGGGAAGAGAGGACAGACCACACGAACTGAAAAGTCACTCATACCCTGGGGTGCGTTTTGACGCAGGACGTATGGTGGCTGCGGAGGCAGCTGGCGTCATAAGCCAATGCGAAGGGCTCGCAACTAAAGTTACACTGACGTGGGTCGCCTGTAGAAAGAGACTTGTACAATTCTGATTAAAATGGTAGGAGATAGACGCTGTCAGACCACCACAATTATATCAGTCTACAGTCCTCATCATTAATAACAGACTAGTTAGATGTTTTCAAGGCCGTTTTAAAACATGGCATAATCGCCAATGTAGAGTTGGTCTCCTCTCTCCTAGGTATTGCAGCCAAATACATTTACGCAACAAGCAGAAAATTTTTTTCTTGAGGAGTAAACCTCCACATCTGGCACTCATTTTTACCACTGTCGGAAGCTAAACCACCCTAAAAACAAAATTTGGTACAAAAACAAGAAAAGAAGACTCAGAAAACAGCGCAAGTAAAAAGGTCTGAAGGGACAGGAGAAGTAGAAATTGAAGAAAGAAGTGCCAAGATGCAAGAAACCAAAACCTTAACAAAATGAAGACATTTAGCCAAAAAATGGGGATCATCTTCCATAAAAACACTTGACATACGGGTAGAGCTCTGTCACACAACCTTAAGGAGTCACAACTGTAATAGCAGATACCTGTAGAATGCATCCACAATCACAGGATGCTTAGTACACTAACAGCAGAGGTTGGTCTCCAAATATGAGGTACCTTAGAATCAAAATCCACGTATCTTCTTCTACCACAGTACCATGGGATCTGATCACTATGCCGTCCATGTCCGAACACTGATTATCCCCACGATTTCGAGAATCTGCAGTGTACTTGTGACACAATACGATACGTCCGCTTGCATTTGAACAGCTGTCATACCACTGCTAGCAGTAGCAGTAGTGAGGAAGTGTTTACAGGGGGTTTCAATTCGTTCGACACTTTGAATCAATTTCAAATGTACCTTGAACAGCCATTACTTTAAAATATAGGGATTGTAGTCATCTGTCATTTTTTTCCACTGACCTGTCAGTCGTGTGGTAAATATGTAATTCTGTCAAGCGGATGGCTGCTGCGAGTGACTGTGCAATGCAGTATAATGTTATAATTGTTAAAAATATTATATTAATGGAGTTAGTGAGAAATGTGGACTTGGTCCAGTCATTTTAATGACGTCGTGGAACGAACGACGTTATTTCACTCTGTAAAATCGTTGAAATTGACAATTTATGCTGAACGTTTGTGCATAATTTAGTGATCAGGAACAAGTTGCCACTACCTCTCATGCCCATGTTGGTTAAATACTGACGACAAAATCATCAACAAACAGCCGGACTCGAACCAGGTAGATCCGTGTCGGACACGTTCACGTTAAAGCGGTTTTGCGCTTTCGGTCGCAGTTGCATGTGTATTAGCGGCAACGCTATGCGTAATATAGACGGCGGCCTCCTGTGTGCAATGAGTCACTGAGGTGGGGCTCCAATAAAACACTGAAATTGGCTACACCATGGACGCGCACCGTTGCTCTCTAGTAGGCCGCATTCCTGAATGTACTTGTACTGAGTTGCCAACCATCTGCTTGCTTTTCCTAGATGGCTGTTGACCCTTATTTATAGCGTGCGCCGGAACGGTTGTCTGTTTCGTGTCAGATTCGCGCCTGATGCAGAATATGTGAGGAATATTTGTATCAACGTCTGCATTTTTCTTATTGTCTGTAGCCGAACTATAATTTCTGTCTTCGGAAGTACCTGATGAGTATTAGTGTAACGAGTCATCGTAAAAGAGATAATAAAATGAAATAGCACTACATTATCCACTCTTATAGAAAAACATCAAATCAAAGTTATTTTAAATTCAGCATCCCCTGAGTCGAAAGGATGTCCATCACAACTGTGCATTTACATTTAACGTTTCTCCCCCCCCCCCCCCCCGTCCTTACCATCACTCCCTCCCCGTCGTCACCATTCTCACCCAACAAATTGCAACCACCATTTGTGCTTCACTTTTTTTCCTTCTCTGAGTTTGCAACTGGTTTCGTCCATGCTGAGTACCGCTACGTTTTATCTCTAGCCAGCCATCTCAGCCAGGGAGTGTCTGTTGTTTTAAAAACGTGGAAAATCCATCACACATTATGTCAACACAGTGTCTTCCAGGATAAACTAAGATATGTGGGAAAATATTCACTATTAATTTGATACCGAATATTCCACATGGACCCGTGTTTATGTGCGACTTTAATTGCGATTCTGAATTAAGTAATGCTCGCATGAGGTAATACTAGACAAGTTCTGAAGATTGTTGCGTAGGCCTACATTTTATCTTGCCTGCCTCGTTTGCATGCTAGAACAGTGTATGCAAGTCAGGATATTCATCGAGCGTTTGTTCAGAGTCGTCTTTTATTGTCTGAATTTTCTCGCCTACATGTGATTTGCGTC
Source organism: Schistocerca cancellata (assembly GCF_023864275.1). Lineage (NCBI taxonomy): Eukaryota > Metazoa > Arthropoda > Insecta > Orthoptera > Acrididae > Schistocerca > Schistocerca cancellata. The sequence goes on from NC_064629.1 coordinate 115,429,474, forward strand.
ATCGTTTCAATAGCAGGCGGGTAAAACGCCGCTTTCTATTGTCTGTCACTCACTGTTATTCTCTAGTTACACGCCCAAGCCATTTGAAATATATTATGATCCGAAGATAGGTATAAATATTAACTCATAGTTAAGTCAGTGCTGTAAGTTCATCCGCACTTCTGGACATTACATCATTGTCGTTCATTTTATTCTCCATTTTAAAAAAGAAAAAAATAATTTGTCGTCAGGTGTTGCAGTAATGCAGAAAGTCAGAGGATCATCTTTCGCTACACTATGACTTATTCAGTTGTAAAGTCACCAGCTCATTAAGTGTATGAACCAGGATCATCTGCAGTTGCGTCTTTTTGGCGTTAATTAAGGAGGTGGAACAGTGTAAAATACATTTACTTTACGTGAATGTTGGGCTTCAATTCAATTCTGTTTAAACGTAAACTTTTATTCACACAGATATTTTAAAGACTTGTTTAGCTGAAACAGGTGCTAAAGGAATGATCATCTGTCGTAGGAGAAATCGTCATTTTCTTGGTAGTCTCACAGGACATTTCTGTCGGAAAGTTTCTTGACGTCACACGAAGGAGATATTATAAAACGTCTTGCTATTAAGATCTTCAGTCCCAGCGCTGGTTTCATACGGCTCCCCATGCTACTCTCTCCTGTGAAAGTCTCTTAACTTCCGTATAATTACAGCAACCTACACCCACTACCACTCCACACCACCCCACACTTCCTTAGGACGTGTCGCATCATCCTGTTCCTTCTCTTAGTCAAGTTGTCACACGAATCTCTTTTTCCTTCCAGTTCGATTCAGTGCCTCTTCACTAGTAAGTCGATCTGCCCATCCAATCTTCAGCGTTCTTCGGTAACACCATATTTCAAAAGCTTCTGCTCACTTCTTCTCAGAATATTTATCGTCCGTGTTTCACTTCCGTACAAGGCTACACTCAAGACAGTTACTTTCAGAAAAGGCGTCGCAACACATTTACAGGATTCTTCGGTTTCTGTTCCGCTTGTTAACTGACTGAAAGTTCACGGGTGTACTGACCACTGGACACTATGAACCGGCAGGAAAACTTACATTCGTATTCTTTATCTGTAAACTTTTCTTACTCAGCAATACTTTTCTGCTATTATGTCTGGATTTATGTTTTTTTGATTTCGACGATCTTGATATATTGAGCTGAGTTAAGATTAAAACTCGTTTACTACTTTAACGTCTTAATTCCCAGTCTATTAAAATTCACTTACTACTTTTGATGTCTTATTTCCTTCTCTAATTCCCTGGTAGTCACCGGCTTTAAGTCGCCTACCCTCAGTTTCATTTATTTTACTTTCCTTCAAGTTCATCTTTTAACCTCATTTCAGGACACCATCCACTCATTCAACTGATCGTCCAAGTCCACTGATGTCTTTGACGGAATAACTATGTCACTGGCAAACTTCAAAATTTTTGTATATTCTTGCTGAGATTTAATTTCTTTCCTTCTTTCTCCTTGATATAGTTCACTGCTTTCCTTATATACAGATTGAATAACCTAGTGTACAGGTTAAAACCTTGTCCAACTTCCTTCTTAACCACTGCTTCCCTTTCATGTCCTTGACCTTCCTATAACTGCAGTCCTGGTTATGAAACAATGCGCATAATAATCGTAAGCATCCAATATTTCTGAACTGAATCATAAGCTCTGAATTTATCAGTAGTTTAATGTGAGGCCATGGCTGTAATCTACTTGAAAACTAACTTGTTCGCACAACCACTCACAATGTAAATGTACTATTTTTTGTGCTTTTCGAAGGTACTTGCTTACATTTGAAATATCTTAATTCGTGTATTTACAGTGCTTCCCATGGAAGTCATAGTCTTCTGTAAAGATATTTCCGGTAATGAAGGTATGTACTATCATGCTAAAAAGTATAAGAAAAACCAGAATTACGTTTCGCCTGTTTTTTACGCAACCAACATAACTGTCTTGCAGGTCGTTTGACGATATTTTCCAGCAACTTTTTCACCTGTAACTGACTACGAAGGATCTTAAATACGATTTCATTAAAAAGTAACGAAGTGTGGATATGTTTAATCTTGAAATGACATGGCGTTAAATTTTGTGTTGGACGGGGAATCGTACACAGCACCTAACAGATTGTTAACTACGCACAACCATATGTTGGATATCAAAATTTTTGACCAGTAGTGAGATGACTGAAACTGAAATGACGAGGCGATGAAGTTTTGCCTTGTCTGGACTGGAACCCAGTATCTATCGCTGTCGTTTTGTAGGCACGGATATACATTAAATACCGGTTTATTTGACCAGCTGCGTGGTGTGCATATTTTTGAGTAGTAAATAATTTGACGAAAAGTTCATCTCTGACAGGGTGTCACGCACTTATGCAGGGTGGTTATAATTAAAATTCCGCAACTTGAGAGCCCCCCCCCCCTCCCCCACGAAAAATGAGTGATCGCAGTGCAATGAAACTTTGTGGAGACGTTTATAAGGACATGCGGAAGAGAAATAAAGCCTAAACCATTGAAGAAACACATTTTAATTTCCACATGAGAGGGCAAGATTCGTTAATTGCGTCGGCTTATCGCCTGATCACATCTGGACTTTCCGGACGACTAGAAGCTTGCAGCACTAAGACTATGTTACATAGATTAAACAGGATCCCACTCAACAAGAGAAACTATGAAAAAGAAAAGAATACAGTCATACAAATAGCTAGGAGCAATGGGTCTGACACACATGTAGTATACAGGCTCAATCAAAAAATAAAAACTCAAATACAAAACAAACACAACACATTCAGAATACGAGATAACCCAGAAGCTGCAAACTTACAAACACACTCAACCAACACACACAATGAAAACATCACAGAGAAAAGAACCAGATGGTACACTACGACTTACACACTTAAATTAACACACAGACTTGTCAACATAGTAAAGAGCCTGGGTTTCCATATACTATATAAGACTGGGCAAACTCTCCAATTACACCAACCAATCACCAAGAGGGATAAATTCCAGGTATCAGGATTATACAAAGTTGAATGTCAAAGCTGTGATGCAGTATACAAAGGCACAACATGCAGGAATTTTAAAACACGGTACAATGAACATACCAGGTGTTGGAAGTACCAAACAAACCATCCCACATCTGCAGAACATTTAAAACACTATAACCACCATCCTACAAACATGGAACAAGAAATGAAAATAATGAGAATAAACAACCATGACAAATACCTTGTACAGATGCAAGAAAACTTCCACACTCAGAAAGCCATCGCTGAAAACAAACCTGTAATAAATGAACAAACACACATCAGTACAGGCTCCCTACTACACTTAATAAAAGAAACGATAAGATCAAAAATAGTCCCTCTCACGCAAGCAACCACAAAAAAAGGAAAATCTTACCAAATTAAATAATATTTCACACCAAAACACACACACACACACACACACACACACACACACACACACACACACACACACAAACACAAACACACACACATGCATGCATACACAAACAGATCACAGATACTTCAAAGATCACTCTCGAAAGTTGTCAGTAACGTTCGATCTATGGCAAGAACATCCAACAGTCGGAAACACAAACTGCATCAAAACAAGTGTTCTGTTCCTAGTGCTGTGAAACGTGGAAAAAACACGAAATAGTAATTGTAAGAAGAGGGACAGCACGAAAAATGGGACAGAAACATAATATGTAGAAAATCGTCCACGCAACCTGTAAGTATAATGTAAAATATTACAACTTCATAGCAAAAACCAGCCACCAGAACTGTTAATAACTTATAGGTACATTGCCCCAAAATGTAAAATAAATAGTATAAATATGTACATATTTCAGGCCGCGGAAGATGCCTTGCAGAGAATAAAGGCGAAACGCGTATGGTACGAAAATTGTGTTTCATTCAGTTGTAGTCAGACGGTCCAAAAAGGAAAAGTTATCAATATACCGTAATATTACATGTTACTGAGGAAGACAGGACTACAAAGAAACGTTCGAGCATCAGTATCAACCATTAGAACACAAAGATTTACGCTTACATTGTAAATGAAATGCAGAATCATATGCGTCTGTTCTTAATTGCAAAAAGTGGCACACTTGATATTTGTCAATTACAGCGCCATGTGCCACTAACAGAAAACACTATTTTGAGTAAATCGTACAAATTTTTTGGCTTGAAATCCGAATGTGCAATAAAAATGGGGATTCCCATTTGAAAATAAAAAGTTGACACAGCCCACGCTATAGTCCCGTTTACTGATATTAACTTCTAACCTACAACAGTTTTTTCGTGCGATGCGTCGTTTCCGAGATATTTAGTTGCCTCAAGTTGAAACAAACCCCCTGTATACGTGCGGGTTTAGCTCCCAGTCACCACTGAATTTTTCGTTATGTTATTTACTGTTCAAAAATACGCATATCTCGTTACCGATAAAAAAGCAATATTTAACGTCTGTTCGTGGCTAGAAAATGACGGCGATAGGTGCTAGGTCCGAATCCCGGTAAGTCAAAACTTTTTCGTGTCGCCATTTCTGCTTTAGATATTTCACTACTGATGAAAATTTTCGAGACCTAACGTATGAGTATGCTTTGTGAAGAATAGTTTAGATGCCGGGTACGTATCGCTGTGCAACACAAACCTCAATACCACATAATTTCAAGTTTCAACATGTACACACTTTGTTATTTGTGAATGAAACCATCTCTCGTGGTTAATAAACAAGAACTAAAATTTTCGTCACATACAGGGAGGGGTTGGTCAGATACATGGAAACAGCACTATGCCTAATACCGTGCAGGTAACCCTTCGCCACTCAAAAGAGTTTCCAATCGTCTCGTAATGGATAACTACACTCATTGTACGTCTTTCAAGGGAATCTTATACTACGAGGGCTGTCCAGAAAGTAAGTTACGATTGATCGCGAAATGAAAATCACAGTGAAAATCAGAAATGTTTCATTTGTAACAGTTAGCTACACCTTTCAGCTACTTCTCTACGTAGTCGCCGTTCTGACTCAGACATTCGTCGTAGCGTTGTACCAACTTTGCAATACCCTCATCATAGAAGGCAGCCGCCAGTGCTTTCCACCAATTCTCTACGCTGGCCTAAAGCTCGTTGTCTGTGCGAAAATGTTGTCTTCATAACCAGCGGTTCGTTTGAGCAGAGATGAAACTCAGTGGGAGACAATTACGGGCTGTATTGTGGGTAACCAAACATTTCCAATTGAAACGATGCAGGAACCTCTTCATTGCCCCTGCAGAATGAGGCTGAGAATTGTCTTGAAGAAGAAACCGCACTACAGTTGTGTAATGTAGGTTGCATAGCTTCAGGGGAAAATTCTCACCAGGCCCTCGTACTTGGCGGGACACACTATTTTCTATAACATCTCTACGCGCTTACTAAGAGCTCAGGAATGAAAAGAGCGACATAATTCTACCTAGAGTCATACTAGAGACACTGCCCAACACATCTTTGCAAAGCTTTATCGGATTTTCATAGTCGTTTCCATTTCGCGACCGATCGTAACTTACTTTCTGGACAGCCCTCGTATTTTTCCTGTAAAATAGTGACAACTTTGGGTAATGACGATGGAGGTGGATAGCGATCATGTACCTTTCTCTACAAATTAGACCACAAAGGCTCAATAGTTCTGAGAGCTGGTTGATCAGGCTATCATCGTGTTCACAAAACCAATCCTGGACGATGTGAGCTGTGTGATGAGCAGCCCTGTGACCTTGAAATACAGCATCACAATTGAGGAACAAGTATTGTACCATAGGATGGACATGATCAGCCAAGGTGGCCACATAATCCTTGTGAGTACTGCGATCTTGCAGAGGAACCATGGGGCCACGAATTACCACGATATGATTGCCCAAATCATCACAGAGTCCCCGCCATGTTTCAATATTTGTGCGTAAACTCTGCCACAAATTGAAAACGCTGTGAATTAAGACTCATCCGACGAAATGACTGCCTTCCACTGTTTTACAGTACAAGTGTTATGACTTCGGCGCCACGCTTTCCTGTTAGGGGCGTTTGCATCAGAGATGCGTGGTTTTGGAATTGCAGCCCGGACTACAACGCCCTGCTGATGGAGCTCCCTTTGTGTTATTTTGGTGCTGATTGTGTTCATGAGTGCGATATTCAGTTCTGCTGCGACTGTTACAGCTGTTGTCTTATAATTTTTCGTCACAGTCCTCTTCAATGACCGTCCGTCACGATTACTAAAGACACACTTTCCTCCGCGTTATGACCTGGCGGATGATGTTTTTCCGGTTTCTCTGTATGTAATGTTTAATATGGCGCCTATTCAAACACAAAACACTTCGGTTTTCTTGGTTCCGGGAGCAGCCCTCACACGAGCACCGAAAGTCTGCCCAGATTCCCATTTACTTAGCTCCGACGTAAGTAATCGCAACTACAGGCAACATGGTTGTGACCGTGACTGACACAGTGCAACGTGTTGAGGACGATGCACAGGTGAAGCTCGTGGCCAAAAACAACAGCGTAATCTGCTGTCACGTCTGCATTTCTTTTCAGGAATGCATTTCTCGCGGCCTTTCCATATTTTTGTCCAATATATGTAATTTAAAGATGAAACTTGCTCTTTGGAATGATCTTTCATTATCATAAATCCTCTCCAATAACGTGTTTCCTGATTTTTGCCTTGTCGAGGTATTAATTTGCATCTGGATTGGTAGCCATAGAGTTATGATCTGTAACGCTTTCTTGTAGTACATATATTATGTAGCAAAGCGGCTGTACCGAAAAGACATTAAAGACAAATGAAGCGGAACGCAATTCAGGTCATTCGGATACTTTTGAACATGACGTAAAAGTGACTGCTTTTGTCGTGTGACTGGTTCAGCTTGTACATTAGCTATCAAACTAAATCAAGTTTATATGAAATTGTTTTAATCGCCACATAATACAGGGTGGCGGGTAATTAAGTACAGCAATGTAATTTACTATGCTGTCCGTCCTGTAGCTGACAGTAACTATTACTTGTGTGTTACTTTGGCTTGAAATAACGTGAATAGTAAAATAACCATTGCTGCTATGAAACGTTATGTATCTCAAAACGAAATATTTATAGTTAGGCGACCTTTTTTTCATTTTATTTCCTTTGAAGATGCCTCTTACAATTAGGTACAAGATGCCTCTTACAATTAGGTACAACGTGTCTGGTTAGGAATAAAATTAAAAGTCACCTCCAAAAGTCAGGTTTTGTTATTTTCAAAGGAAATAGCATTGTGGCAGAGGAAGAGTGGCTTCACATATGAAAAATATATATTATCCTGAGTTGGATGAAAAGCAAGTATCAAGAGTATTTCATGCAAAAGATGTTGTTTGAAAGTTAGGGGCCATTTAAGATCAACATGATGTAGCGTAATAAATTGTCTGTGGCCAAAGAGACACAAAACAAGATAGAAAAGATAAGGGTCAACGTCTCATCGACATGAAGGTCATCAGAGGCAAGGCATTAGATCAACTGGGAGAGGGATAACGAAAGAATTGGTGGTATTCTTGTTGATCCTCGTTTGCATCTGAGGTGATTTAAGGAGACCACAGGAAATATACGTAAGAACGGGCGAACGAATACAGTTTCAGTGTCTTGGCAACCAAACCACCTCGCTCAGGATACAAGTGCGAATCTGGTGTTTCAAAAACACAGTCAGTTGTTAGGTGATTGCATAGATATTACAATCAATACTGGCGGACTCAGTTGGAGTTAGTTATGCTACTGTACATTAACAGGGCAATGTACTGACACGTCATTCGTGAAACGTTAACTGTTAACTTTCCCATCACAAAATAAACTGCGACGTCTGGGGATATAAAACAGAATTAGCTACGCGAGTTAATGTGTAAGGAAGTATTTAGTTGCTTTATAATTCGAGAACTATTTACGACGTTGAGTATCGAGGCGTACCATGTTCAGGAGCAGAGCATCAATGCCAGGCTTCTAAACAATGTAATTTAGCATGAAAATTTTCGTGCTAATCTCTCTCCATGATTCCATGCGGCTTAAATCGACTTATCGTAGTTCTACAACTCGTCTTGTTAAATATGCTTTCGTCGCTAACGTTCATAATACATTATATACTTCTTCTTCGCAGTATATTTCACAACTAGAGTTTTTGCATTGATATATGAGCTGTCTGTAGCTGATACTTCCATATCTCGTGACGTCAATTGACTGGTGAACTCTAGATGATTCTGCCGCATCGTTCCACTGTATGAGCGCAGTGCTAGCCGCCGCATGACATGTGATACAACTACAAGCTGTTTTAATCGTTTCCTTAACCGGTACTATAGCGGAGTTAATACTCTTCTAGTGTAAGACATAGCGTACAACGGACTTATATGACCAAAGAAATTCACTGACCTCTGGAGGTTTATGGCCAAGGATGTGGATGGCAGAGACCGGAGTATTAGCCTGCCATGTGCTGCCGCCACCTTTAAGAATGGTGAGGTGCATTTCAACTCAGTCAGTTGTCGCATACAGAATAGAATGTTTTCCTACTGTTACTAGTTTCCGTAGATTACAACAGGCATATATAGTGAAGCACTAAATGAACTTGCAATATAATTACAATAAAATTTTGCACAGAACTTGTGATAATTCAGTAGCAACGTTTTTTTACAATATGACTATAACGGAGTTTTGTTTCAGAAGTCCAGTAACAATGCAACAAACAAGCTTATATTTTTTGCGTATTTATGTAATCCTCATAAGAAAATGAACCTAACATCCAACTACAAGTGTACCATAGTTTCCTTACACAACGGTAGGCAAAGTCAAGGACGGTTTTTTGACAACCCAGCGCTCACATTCGCCACGTGTGTCATATTAAAGCAAGTCTACTCGATATACGAAAAAGTTTGATTTATGCAGCTTTTGTAACTAACAGTATTATTTTTCGTTCATCGCATAACCAAAAATACAGGCCTGTCACCTTTTTTTATTATCTGAGCGATATGTCAGCTATGGAAATTCTTCCGGGTTTGGCCATGGTTGAGAATAGTTGATTACTACATTTTCAACAGTTAAAATTAGCAGTTTCATCCGAAACTGATCGTACTTACAGCTAACCCGATCCATTGCAGTCATAGATGATAATATTGAGGAAGTGCACAATGTGGCAATGCACAATCAGAAAATAAATGTACGAATTGCTGGCTCCAAGGGTGTATCAGAAAAAGGAGAACGACACATTGCATACGGAAGAAGTGACGATGAGAAAGCTTTTTGCACGTTTTCATGGGTTTGAAAAGAATCCAATCAACTTTGTGATTCTATTTATAACTGCGAATGAAATACGAGTTCACGACTTTACAGTCAAGAAATGAAACAGTGATCGAAGCAGTGCGTACAGGTGAGTGGGGTGAAAATAGAAAAATCTAATATTATAAACAAAGAAATGGCAGCCTCAGTCGTAAGAGGTTTGAAATAATTTATTACAGCAAATCGATTTTATTCACAGTGTGACCATCTTCAGCGCAAATATTAAAGTCTTCAAGACTCTTGTAACAGAAGCACATATGACAACTTCAGCATGGCGTCAATGTAGAACCCGGAGGAGGTTTGAGTCCTCCCTCGAGCATGGGTGTGTGTGTTTCTCCTTAGGATAATTTAGGTTAAGCAGTGTGTAAGCTTAGGCACTGCTGACCTTAGCAGTTAAGTCCCATAAGATTTCACACACATTTGAACATTTTTTATTCAATCTAGAAGAACATAGCAGCTAACGAACGTTTTTTGTTTGTTTATGATACTAATACTGCGGTTGGCGTAGTTTAAGTGAGATACACTCCTGGAAATGGAAAAAAGAACACATTGACACCGGTGTGTCAGACCCACCATACTTGCTCCGGACACTGCGAGAGGGCTGTACAAGCAATGATCACACGCACGGCACAGCGGACACACCAGGCACCGCGGTGTTGGCCGTCGAATGGCGCTAGCTGCGCAGCATTTGTGCACCGCCGCCGTCAGTGTCAGCCAGTTTGCCGTGGCATACGGAGCTCCATCGCAGTCTTTAACACTGGTAGCATGCCGCGACAGCGTGGACGTGAACCGTATGTGCAGTTGACGGACTTTGAGCGAGGGCGTATAGTGGGCATGCGGGAGGCCGGGTGGACGTACCGCCGAATTGCTCAACACGTGGGGCGTGAGGTCTCCACAGTACATCGATGTTGTCGCCAGTGGTCGGCGGAAGGTGCACGTGCCCGTCGACCTGGGACCGGACCGCAGCGACACACGGATGCACGCCAAGACCGTAGGATCCTACGCAGTGCCGTAGGGGACCGCACCGCCACTTCCCAGCAAATTAGGGACACTGTTGCTCCTGGGGTATCGGCGAGGACCATTCGCAACCGTCTCCATGAAGCTGGGCTACGGTCCCGCACACCGTTAGGCCGTCTTCCGCTCACGCCCCAACATCGTGCAGCCCGCCTCCAGTGGTGTCGCGACAGGCGTGAATGGAGGGACGAATGGAGACGTGTCGTCTTCAGCGATGAGAGTCGCTTCTGCCTTGGTGCCAATGATGGTCGTATGCGTGTTTGGCACATCCAAACCGTCATCGAACCCATCGTTCTACCATTCCTAGACCGGCAAGGGAACTTGCTGTTCCAACAGAACAATGCACGTCCGCATGTATCCCGTGCCACCCAACGTGCTCTAGAAGGTGTAAGTCAACTAACCTGGCCAGCAAGATCTCCGGATCTGTCCCCCATTGAGCATGTTTGGGACTGGATGAAGCGTCGTCTCACGCGGTCTGCACGTCCAGCACGAACGCTGGTCCAACTGAGGCGCCAGGTGGAAATGGCATGGCAAGCCGTTCCACAGGACTACATCCAGCATCTCTACGATCGTCTCCATGGGAGAATAGCAGCCTGCATTGCTGCAAAAGGTGGATATACACTGTACTAGTGCCGACATTGTGCATGCTCTGTTGCCTGTGTCTATGTGCCTGTGGTTCTGTCAGTGTGATCATGTGATGTATCTGACCCCAGGAATGTGTCAATAAAGTTTCCCCTTCCTGGGACAATGAATTCACGGTGTTCTTATTTCAATTTCCAGGAGTGTACAATGGGGATTTGTACTTTTGATTAACTTCAGAAAGATAGAACAAAAACTGGATAAAAATAATAAATGAAAAGCACTAGTTTGCTTTTGTTCTATAATATTAGTTTTATTGTTAACCGGTTCTCGGCTTACAAGGCCATCTTCAGACATTTACTGAGTCTGTAAACTGGATAAAAATAATAAATGAAAAGCACCAGTTTGCTTTTGTTCTACAATATTACTTTTATTGTTAACCGGTTTTCGGCTTATGGCATTTCGGCTCCATAGCAAATGCCTGAAGATGGCCTTGTAAGTCGAAAACCACAATAAAACTAATATTATAGAACAAAAGAAAACTGGTGTTTTTCATTAAGTATAATGTTGTTCTACGAAGAACCGACGGAAAATTCTGTTCAAAAAAATGGTTCAAATGGCTCTGAGCACTATGCGACTTAACTTCTGAGGTCATCAGTCGCCTAGAACTTAGAAATAATTAAACCTAACTAACCTAAGGACATCACACACATCCATGCCCGAGGCAGGATTCGAACCTGCGACCGTAGCGGTCGCTCGGCTCCAGACTGTAGCGCCTAGAACCGCACGGCCACACCGGCCGGCAAAATTCTGTTAACATTGATACAAATACGTTAGGAGAGGTCAGGTTTTCAAAAGAAGAAAAAAACATCTCCCATCACGGCGATATACACACCCAAAAAGATGCTACGACAGTAGGTAAGTAAACTGGGGGATCTGAGTACAGAATTGTCGAATCACTATGTTTATATCGTCGCACAAACTGCATTGAACTAAAAGAGGACCGCGTCGAAAAATAAGTGTCTTTTACATTAAAAACCTACACTCGCACCGCCATAACCTCAGAAATTATCACCGCCTTTTATAACTGCACTCTGCGCCCTCTGGTGAGCTTCTAGTGTAACAATATCTCCACCTCGTTTACTAAAGCAGTGTATCAGTCGCGAAGGCCGTAAGACGTCGGCGAAAGAAGTAAGTGGTTTTATAGCGGGCGAGACGACGGTAGCGGGCACCGGCGGCATGTGGGTCGGCGAGCTGTGGGAACGCGCCGGGTCTCGACCGCGGACCTGGCTCGGCTGACCGGATGTCTGAGGCGGTGACGTCAGAGGCGCCCAAGGCCCCGGCGCCCGGCGGGAATCCCTGGCCGGCGCCCGGCCTGCGACGGCTCCCACGCCAGACCGCCGCCGCCACGCCGCCTCTTCCGCATTCAGGGCCGCCGTCTCCACCAATATGTTGGCAACGCGACATTAGCATATGCCAGTGCAACCTCATTATTCAATCAAAAGTGGACCGTTTCCGGAGCTACATTTCGTTGATCCTGCCTCGCTCTTATTTCTACATCACGGTATTTCTCCGAGTCGTGTTACAACGGCGAAGACGCTAAAATGATCTCTGACTATTATACTGGAAAAGTGGAGGCTCGACAGTTTTGTAGTTATCGGTTCGGTTGTGTATACAGGTATAGGGTTCATCTTCAGCAAGGAAGAGACGATCTATATAATCGTGCATTATATGAGCATATTTGCTGCGGGGTAAAGTGTGTAGAGATATGCACTACTGGCCATAAAAATTGCTACACCAAGAAGAAATGCATATGATAAACGGGTATTCATTGGACAAATATATTATACTAGAACTGACATGTGATTACATTTTCACGCAATTTGGCTGCATAGATCCTGAGAAATCAGTACCCAGAACTACCACCTCTGGCCGTAATAACGGCCTTCATACACCTGGGCATTGAGTCAAACAGAACTTGGATGGCGTGTACAGGTACAGCTGCCCATGCAGCTTCAACAGGATACCACGGTTCGTCAAGAGTAGTGACTGGAGTATTGTGACGAGCCAGTTGCTGGGCCACCATTGACCAGACGTTTTCAATTGGTGAGAGATCTGGAGAATGTGCTGACCAGGACAGCAGTCGAACATTTTCTGTATCCAGAAAGGCCCTACAGGACCTGCAACATGCGGTCGTGCATTCTCCTGCTGAAATGTAGGGTTTCGCAGGGATCGAATGAAAGGTAGAACCACGGGTCGCAACACATCTGAAATGTTCAAAGTGCCGCCAATGCGAACAAGAGGTGACCGAGACGTGTAACCAATGGCACCCCATACCATCACGCAGGGTGATACGCCAGTATTGCGATGACGAATACACGCTTCCAATGTGCGTTCACCGCGATGTCGCCAAACACGGATGCGACCATCATGATGCTGTAAACAAAACCCGGATTCATCCGAAAAAATGACGTTTTGCCATTCGTGCGCCCAGGTTCGTCGTTGAGTCCATCATCGCAGGCGCTCCTGTCTGTGATGCAGCGTCGAGGGTAACCGTAGCCATGGTCTCCGAGCTGATAGTCCATGCTGCTCCAAACGTCGTCGAACTGTTGGTGCAGATGGTTGTTGTCTTGCAAACGTCCCCATCTGTTGAATCAGGGATCGAGACGTGGCGGCACGATCCGTTCCAGCCATGCGGATAAGATGCCTGTCATCTCGACTGCTAGTGATACGAGGCTGTTGGGATCCAGCACGGCGTTCCGTATTACCCTCCTGAACCCACCGATTCCATATTCTGCTAACAGTCATTAGAGCTCAACCAACGCGAGCAGCAACGTCGGATTCCGATAAACCACAATCGCGATAGGCTACAATCCGACCTTTATCCAAGTCGGAAACGTGATGGTACGCATTTCTCCTCCTTACACGAGGCATCACAACAACGTTTCACCAGGCAACGCCGGTCAACTGCTGTTTGTGTATGAGAAATCGGTTGGAAACTTTCCCCATGTCAGCACGTTGTAGGTGTCGCCACCGGCGCCAGCCTATTTGAATGCTCTGAAAAGCTAATCATTTGCATATCACAGCATCTTCTTCCTGTCGGTTAAATTTCGCGTCTGTAGCACGTCATCTTCGTGGTGTAGCGATTTTATTGGCCAGTAGTGTACTTGGCGTTTTGTAATGTGTAGTAATGGCTTTTTGAGGTCGAAGAGCGGATCTAGAAAACAAAGTTTCGACACTGGACATACGTTGCTAAATGTAACGTTTGAGTCTAAAGTAAGTTTGAAGATCGGATCACTTTCCAAACTCCCGCTTCACTGTAACCACAGAGTATAGACAATGAACTCTGACCAGTGTGCTCTAGCAGGAGCAATATTTCGAATTCTCGTCGTCGGGTTCTCTTCTACGTGACGAAGGACGCCCTCTTCAAAGTAGAAAGTGCAGCCCATCCTTGGAGTACCACAGTCAACCCCCGTAATTCTGGACGGAGAATTTCTCGCAGCCGTTGTTGTAGTCGAAGGAAGATGGTATGAGATGTCGCAATTAGTACAGGGACTGACGACGGCAACCTCTTCTCAGTTTTTTACGCGATCTTCAAACATATTATATGTGCAAACGGTGCATTTCAGAACATGAGTTTCTTATCAAAATTGTATCTACTTAGTTCCCTCTACAACCCAGAGAAGCCTCTGACAGAAATTGTGAAATACCCTGTATTTACAGTTGCAGCACCCTCTGATGTGTCTTGTGGAGAAGGAACGTCTCGAATAATTAAAGTCCCGATTATTACGAAAGTAATAAGAGGTCTCTTATTTTATTTGTAGGCGTTTATACTGAAAGTGGTAAATGCTAAGACAGTACATATTTTGCAAATTAATTGAGAAGTATTGGGTCTGGCTGTATTTTGGTAAAGCGAATGGCTGGAAACCAAAAGGTAACGAGATAGAATTTCAGTCGGACCATGGAATACTTCAGTCCACCTTTTACCTAGACTATACCTCTCTGTGGTGGGAAGATTCGCCAGGAAAGGACATGTGGCTCGGATTCCAGGTTAAATTGTACGTCTCCTTTTCAGTGGTAGGATTAATGGGGTAGGTTTCGTACAAGCAAGCTGCCGAGGTGGCGACCACTTGCAAGAGCTGTACGAGGCCACTGAGGCGCACTGAATTGTGGAGTATGTGAAGCAAAAGTATTTGCACAGGTAACCTGCAAAGCTATGAAAGTAGTAAAATATGGCAAGAGAAAAATGGGCAAATGTCAGAATATAAATCAAAAGATTTGCAGGTCGATTCCCAATCCTTGTTAGGATTGCTGTCATTCTGGTAGCCATGTCTGCTAATTGTTCATACAAAAGAGAAAATAAGTTGCATCTTCGTTCAGTTAAACAAAAACTGTATCCCCACATATAACCGGGTTGGCGTGTGTCTTTACAAGTAGGAGAAAGTCGAAAGCATTCCACTTTCTGTACGAACATACCTAGTAAAGTACTGTCGAATCAAAAGCTATCAA
Source organism: Schistocerca cancellata (assembly GCF_023864275.1). Lineage (NCBI taxonomy): Eukaryota > Metazoa > Arthropoda > Insecta > Orthoptera > Acrididae > Schistocerca > Schistocerca cancellata. The sequence continues at coordinate 115,444,907 of NC_064629.1, forward strand.
ACTGATAAGTGATGTATTTTCAACAGGTTCACATGCCACTGGAACTGAACTTTTTCATGATTGATACAACAGAAATTTTCGTCAGTGAGATTCCCCGAGAGAGCATACATTTATGCACTGTCCAGTGACATTAATGCAACCACCTGTCAAATGTCTAAATAATCACCTTCTGCAGCGCAGGCCACTGCGGGAAGTTCACGAAGAACGTCATTGAGGTTCTGGAAGGTACTGCCGGGATATGGAGCCATGCCGACTCCACTGTCGTGGAGAGATTCGCTTGGTTAATCGTCTGAGGATTCATGGCGCAAACAGCCCGATCCATGTGTTCCCATAGATTCCCGAATGAGTTAAAATCCGGGGTTTGGTGGGCAGGGGAGTACAATAAAATCATCCTGGTGCTCTTCGAGCCACGCACTTACACTGCGAGCTGTGACACGTTGCATTGTCCTGCTGGTAGATGCCATCGTGCCGATATAGCAGGGACACCATTTAGGGGTGCACATGGTCCCCATGGATAGAAGAATACTTGTGTTGATCCATTGTGTGGTCCAGAATGACGAGATCACCCAGGGAATCTACATCTACATCTACATTTATACTCCGCAAGCCACCCAACGGTGTGTGGCGGAGGGCACTTTACGTGCCACTGTCATTGCCTGCCTTTCCTGTTCCAGTCGCGTATGGTTCGCGGGAAGAACGACTGCCGGAAAGCCTCCGTGCGCGCTCGAATCTCTCTAATTCTACATTCGTGATCACCTCGGGAGGTAGAAGTAGGGGGAAGCAATATACACTCCTGGAAATGGAAAAAAGAAGACATTGACACCGGTGTGTCAGACCCACCATACTTGCTCCGGACACTGCGAGAGGGCTGTACAAGCAATGATCACACGCACGGCACAGCGGACACACCAGGAACCGCGGTGTTGGCCGTCGAATGGCGCTAGCTGCGCAGCATTTGTGCACCGCCGCCGTCAGTGTCAGCCAGTTTGCCGTGGCATACGGAGCTCCATCGCAGTCTTTAACACTGGTAGCATGCCGCGACAGCGTGGACGTGAACCGTATGTGCTGTTGACGGACTTTGAGCGAGGGCGTATAGTGGGCATGCGGGAGGCCGGGTGGACGTACCGCCGAATTGCTCAACACGTGGGGCGTGAGGTCTCCACAGTACATCGATGTTGTCGCCAGTGGTCGGCGGAAGGTGCACGTGCCCGTCGACCTGGGACCGGACCGCAGCGACGCACGGATGCACGCCAAGAACGTAGGATCCTACGCAGTGCCGTAGGGGACCGCACCGCCACTTCCCAGCAAATTAGGGACACTGTTGCTCCTGGGGTATCGGCGAGGACCATTCGCAACCGTCTCCATGAAGCTGGGCTACGGTCCCGCACACCGTTAGGCCGTCTTCCGCTCACGCCCCAACATCGTGCAGCCCGCCTCCAGTGGTGTCGCGACAGGCGTGAATGGAGGGACGAATGGAGACGTGTCGTCTTCAGCGATGAGAGTCGCTTCTGCCTTGGTGCCAATGATGGTCGTATGCGTGTTTGGCACCGTGCAGGTGAGCGCCACAATCAGGACTGCATACGACCGAGGCACACAGGGCCAACACCCGGCATCATGGTGTGGGGAGCGATCTCCTACACTGGCCGTACACCACTGGTGATCGTCGAGAAGAACTGAATAGTGCACGTTACATCCAAACCGTCATCGAACCCATCGTTCTACCATTCCTATACCGGCAAGGGAACTTGCTGTTCCAACAGGACAATGCACGTCCGCATGTATCCCGTGCCACCCAACGTGCTCTAGAAGGTGTAAGTCAACTACCCTGGCCAGCAAGATCTCCGGATCTGTCCCCCATTGAGCATGTTTGGGACTGGATGAAGCGTCGTCTCACGCGGTCTGCACGTCCAGCACGAACGCTGGTCCAACTGAGGCGCCAGGTGGAAATGGCATGGCAAGCCGTTCCACAGGACTACATCCAGCATCTCTACGATCGTCTCCATGGGAGAATAGCAGCCTGCATTGCTGCGAAAGGTGGATATACACTGTACTAGTGCCGACATTGTGCATGCTCTGTTGCCTGTGTCTATGTGCCTGTGGTTCTGTCAGTGTGATCATGTGATGTATCTGACCCCAGGAATGTGTCAATAAAGTTTCCCCTTCCTGGTACAATGAATTCACGGTGTTCTTATTTCAATTTCCAGGAGTGTATACGATACCTCATTCAGAAATGCACCCTCTCCAAACCCGGACAGCAAGCTACACCGCAGAGTCTGCCACTTGAGGTTGCTAAACATCTCTGTAACGCTATCATGCTTACCAAATAACCCTGTCACGAAACACGCCGCTCTTCTTTGGATCTTCTTATCTCCTCTGTCAGTCCGACCTGGTACGGATCCCACACTGATGAGAGATACTCAGGTATAGGTCGAACGAGTGTTTTGTAAGCCACCTCCTTTGTTGATGGACTACATTTTCTAAGGACTCTCCTTAGAGCCGCGAGAACATTCCCCAGACCATAAGCTCCCCTTCTCTGGCTTGGACTTTTACGACAACTCCTGCAGGGTACTTGCTTTCAGATGTTTCACGCCGTACCTGCCAACGGCCATCTGTCCGAAACGCGATTCATCTGAGAAGGCCACCTGTTGCCACTCAGTGGACGTGCAGTTACAATACTGGCGCGCAAATTCCAGCCTTCGTCGCAGATGAACAGCAGTCAGCATGAGTGCATGAGCCAGAAGCCTGCAGCGGAGGTCCATATGCAGCAATATTCGCTGAACGATGAGTTCCTTCCAGAATGAGATTTTCACTCTGCAGCGGAGTGTGCGCTGATATGAAACTATCTGGTAGATTAAAACTGTGTGCCTGACCGAGACTCGAACTCAGGGCCTTTGCCTTTCGCGGGCAAGTGCTCTACCAAGTTTCCGAGGTCGAGTCTCGGCCCGGCACACAGTTTTAATCTGCCAGGAAGTTTGATATCAGCGCACACTCCGCTGCAGAGTGAAAATCTCATTCTGGAAACATCCCCCAGGCTGCGACTAAGCCATGCCTCCGCAATATCCTTTCTTCCAGGTGTGTTAGTTCTGCAAGGTTCGCAGAAGAGCATCTGTGAAGTTTGGAAGGTAGGAGACGAGATAATGGCAGAAGTAAAGCTGTGAGGACGGGGCGTGAGTCGTACTTGGGTAGCTCAGTTGGTAGAGCACTTGCCCGCGAAAGGCAAAGGAACCGAATTCGAGTCTCGGTCCGGCACACAGTTTTAATCTGCCAGGAAGATGATTTCCTTCGTTCATCTGGGTCGTCAGTTGCTCAACAACTGCTTCACCCCTACACATCTCTGCAGCCGTTATTGGAAAGAAAGATCCCTTCTCATTTAGCTACAATATAGCAGGTCAGCAACTGGAAGCAGTTAATTCCATAAATTATCTGGGAGTACGCATTAGGAGTGATTTAAAATGGAATGATCATATAAAGTTGATCGTCGGTAAAGCAGATGCCAGACTGAGATTCATTGGAAGAATCCTAAACTACTGCAATCCGAAAACAAAGGAAGTGGGATAAAGTACGCTTGTTCGCCCACTGCTTAAAGACTGCTCAGCAGTATGGGACCCGTAGCAGATAGGGTTGATAGAAGAGATAGACAAGATCCAACGGAGAGCAGCGCGCTTCGTTACAGGATCATTTAGTAATCGCGAAAGCGTTACGGAGATGACAGATAAACTCCAGTGGAAGACTCTGCAGGAGAGACACTCAGCAGCTCGGTACGGGCTTTTGTTGAAGTTTCAAGAACCTACCTTCACCGAGGAGTCAAGCAGTATATTGCCCCCTCCCACGTATATCTCGCGAAGAGACCATGAGGTTAAAATCAGAGAGATTAGAGCCCACACAGAGGCGTACCGACAATCCTTCTTTCCACGAACAATACGAGACTGGAATAGAAGGAGAACCGATAGAGGTACTCAAGGTACCCTTCGCCACACACCGTCAGGTTGCTTGCGGAGTATGGATGTAGATGTAGATGTAGATATAGATCTGTGGTCTGTCTTGCACCACAGTTGCCTCGACACCGGTTCTGGATAGCATAGTTTTGCCAAGCACAGTTAACTACGGCGGGACGCGAATAGTTAAGTAATTTAGCCGTTTCAGAAATGGTTCAATCCTGAGCCCAAAAGCCAAAGAACATGCCTTGTTGGACGTCAGATTAATCGCTCCGTTTCCACCTTAAGAGAAAGGCTGCACTGTTTTCCACATACCCTGATATGTTGTGTACACCGTCCACTGCTAGTGTTGCCACATGCCTTTCATAAGTGGTTATTACGCTTTGGCATCGAACATAGGCGATGCTCCCGTTAATGTAACTGGACCGTGTCTACAGTCATACGTTCCGTTCAACAGTGAAGAGGCTAGTCTGCCGACAGGTGGGTAACTACAGTCCTGTTGTCCTGTTATTCCTAGGGTCTTTCCCCCGTCCACCGACGCCTTCTATGATAACACATTCAACTGACGAGGTAGAACTCGCTCTTGTTTATGCTGTCTTCACATGGTACAAATGGCTCTGAGCCCTATGGGACTTAACATCTGAGGTCATCAGTCCCCTAGAACTTAGAACTACTTAAACCTAACTAACCTAAGGACCTCACACACATCCATACCCGAGGCAGGATTCGAACCTGCGACCGTAGCTGTCGCGCGTTTCCAGACTGAAGCGCCTAGAACCGCTCGGCCACAACGGCCGGCTATGCTGTCCAATGCCCTTTCTAATACCACATCGTCACCTTAATATTGGCGTAATAATGTTATTCACGCCGTCTCTCTGCAAATCGCGTTGCTGCTGTGTGTGTGTATTTATGTTCAGTTTCTCGTGTGTTTTGTTTGTGAGATGTATGGGAAAAATTACACGCAGAAAGCAGGTGTACCAGACTGGACGTTAGTAATTCGGGTCGCGGATTCGGCCCAGGACGAGCTGAACTACGTGTGCTGGACGCTAATCTACAGATTACGTTTTACGAGCAGGCCAGCGAAGTAACTGCTCCAAGTTCTGTATTATACGTCGAAATGGAGGAAGGAGCATCCAGTAAAATCGAAAAATTCCATTTGTACAGACTGCTAATAGAAAATTGGAAGATTAGTTTTTAACGTACCGTCAACATCGACGTTATTTGAGGCGCAGCAATAGCTCGTGTCAGACAAGCCGGGGTATGTGAGGAATAGTCAGCCATGGACCTGTTCAAAAGTTCTACACAGCATTAGCTTATGGTGAGTTATGGAGACACAGGAAATCTACATGAGGATATCCTAACGCAAAATTTAAGATCGTTACCCCGGAATGCTAATTCATTGGATCAACGATTGCACAATAACGCTTCTCATCTCCGCTTTACGGTTAAGATGAGACAGTGAAGTTTCTCTGCCGTAGAGCAGAAACCGCGGAACCCTGGACCCAGACTAATGATGGCAACAGAAAAATTGAATTTGTATTATTAACTGATCATTTCTGTTACGCAACGGCGCCACGATCAGAAGGGAACGTACGCGAAAAATAAGGCAACGATTTATTTTTATTGGCTGGTCCCGGCGGAGGGTCGACTCCTCCCTCGGGCATGGGTGTGTGTATTTGTCCTGAGGATAATTTAGGTTAAGTAGTGTGTAAGCTTAGGGACTGATGACCTCAGCAGTTAAGTCCCATAAGATTTGAACATTTATTTTTATTACGTTTGTTGACTGCCCCAGTTACCGAGTATTGTATCAGTGTGTCTACGCCGATATCAGTGAACATAATGGTTCATTGCCATAAAAATGATTTTTTACATATTTCTAGCATTTAACGACTGAACCTGCAGAAATCTCACTCTCAAATAATTGAAAACAAGAGCGAAAGAGATAAATAAAGTAACAGTGCAGTTTGATGGACGATGTGAAATCCTTTAATTTATAAGATTCACAGAACTCGCTACTACTCTTCGGTTATTGTACCAATTTAATTTTTAAATGAAATATTCGTGAACTGTACCTGCCATTTGCGGACTGAATGAGTTTGCGGAAGAAGTATCGTGAGTATAGTATATAGTGTTAAGAGCACAGTACAACTTTCTGAGGAGGTCTAGCTTTGAAATTGTAAAAGAGTAAGTGAATGAAACGGAAGTATAGCGAGTTCCTGGAATCGAATTGCTAACAGTATATTAAAAAAAAAGTTGACTTACCAGTCCTACAATAGAAACTTGTAAATTACTTCTAACCAAGCGATGGAACGGTTTCTTCTATGATAACGCATCAGTATCCTAATAAGAATTTCATAATAAATGACATCACAATAAAAGTTTAGCAAATAAGATATTATTGAGGAATGTCACATCCCAGGTAACCACATTGTAGGCCTCGTTCCTTTTATAAAAGACTCCATTAGATACGAAACAAACTTTCAGAAATACATAATGAACGCAGATTTTGTGACTCCGACCGAAATAGTTCACCAGTAGTGAAAGGTATATACACAGCAACGCCTCATCATCATCATTTGAGACTGATTATGCCTTTCAGCATTCAGTCTGGAGCATAGTCCCCCTATAAAATTCGTCCATGATCCCCTATTCAGTGCTAACATTAGTGCCTCTTCTGATGTTAAGCCTATTACTTCAAAATCATTCTTAACCGAATCCAGGTACCTTTTCCTTGGTCTACCCCGACTCCTCCTACCCTCTACTGCTGAACCCATGAGTCTCTTGGGTAACCTTGCTTCTCCCAGGCATGTAACATGACCCCACCATCATAGCCTGTTTGCCCTGACTGCTACATCTATAGAGTTCCTTCCCAGTTTTTCTTTGATTTCCTCATTGTGGACACCCTCCTGCCATTGTTCCCATCTACTAGTACCTGTAATCATCCTAGCTACTTTAATATCCGTAACCTCAATCTTATTGATAAGGTAACCTGAATCCACCCAGCTTTCGCTCCCAAACAACAAAGTTGGTCGAAAAATTGAACGGTGCCCAGATAACTTAGTCCTGGTACTGACTTCCTTCTTGCAGAAGGTCTGGTCCTGACAACCTCTAAGAGGCCTAAACCCACACTGAATTTCATCCAATTTGTCCTCAGCTAATACTATCGTAGCTGAGCGCTCACTGCATTAGCTTTGCTACACCTCGCTTCCAGTTCTTTCACTATGTTGCCATCCTGTGAGAATATGCATCTTAAGTACTTGAAACCGTCCACCTGTTCTAACTTTGTTCCTCCTATTTGGCACTCAATCCGTTTATATCTCTTTCCCACTGACATTACTTTCGTTTTGGAGATGCTAATCTTCATACCATAGTCCTTACATTTCTGATCTAGCTCTAAAATATTACTTTGCAAACTTTCAATCGAATCTTCCATCACAACGAAGTCATCCGGATATGCGAGACTGCTTATTTTGTGTTCACATATCTTAATCTCACCCAGACAGTCTATTGTTTTCAACATATGATCCATAAATAATACGAACAACAGTGGAGACACGTTGCAGCCCTGTCTTACCCCTGAAACTACTCTGAACCATGAACTTAATTTACCGTCAACTCTAACTGCTGCCTGACTATCTATGTAAAGACCCTTAATTACTTGCAAAAGTTTGCCTCCTATTCCATAGTCTCGTAGAACAGACAATAACTTCCTCCTGGGAACCTGGTCATATGCCTTTTCTAGATCTATAAAGCATAGATACAATTCCCTGTTCCACTCGTAACACTTCTCCATTATTTGCCGTAAGCTAAAGATCTAGTCCTGACAACCTCCAAGAGGCCTAAACCCATACTGATTTTCATCCAATTTGTCCTCAGCTAATACTCGCACTTTCCGTTCAACAATATCTGAGAAGATTTTACCCATAACGCTGATTAAAGAGATACCTCTATAGTTGTTACAATCTTTTCTGTTTCCATGTTTAAAGATTGGTGTGATTACTGCTTTCGTCCAGTCTGATGGAACCTGTCCCGACTCCCACGCCATTTCAGTTATCCTGTGTAGCCATTTAAGACCTGACATTCCACTGTATTTGATGAGTTCCGACTATATTTCATCCACCCCAGCCGCTTTATTGCACTGCAATCTATTGACCATTTTCTCCACTTCCTCAAATGTGATCCCATTTCCATCATAATTCCTACCCCATTGTACATCGAAATCTGAAACATTACTGATCGTATTTTCACCTACATTGAGCAACTCTTCAAAACGCCTTCCATTAATATTTTTATACTGATTGATAACTGAGCTTTTGAAAATTCCGTATCCGAATAAAATATCGTCCTAATAGTCCTACGTTTTATTAGTAAGTATTTATAAGCATGCAACACAAATTATAATAAAATAACAATCCATATGTGAGATATGAACAATACAAGAGTCAGTAAAATACATTCATAAATAAAAATGTGATATATTAACATTAACGATTAGTACATTTTCCCTTGATTCGTTTTTGGATTGTTACTGCTTATGTGCCGTAAATGCAGTATGAGTGTTCTGAATCCTATTCCACTACCAAAAGTAAAGGATACCATCGAAGAAACCTAGTTATACGAGTTTCTCAACTAATTTTTTTAAATTTATGCTGCTCTATGCTCATAGTTGTTTCTAAAAACCTAGAGGCTTATATGAGTTTCTCAACTAATTTTTTAATCTATGCTGCTCTATACTCATAGTTGTTTCTAACAGGCATAACAAATCACAGGCGTAATCATATGACGCCAATTCCAACAAAGGGTGATGAACTCGAAGAATTCAATCTGCATCATGGGTAGAATAGAAATACAGAGATTTACTTCATATTGGGTGGCAAACAGATTCCCAAACCAAAAAGAGAGTACTTGACGAACTTAAGACAATAATTTCGTGATACAGTTCAACTACCGTAAGGCTAGTAAGTAATGTGACGTTAGGTGCCCCAAGAGTAGTATCATAAAATAAGAAACGATACAAACACATATCGAAAAGAATACTGTAAAAATTAACGTAATGTTTTAAGAAGAAGGCTGGGTGAAGTAGGTGGATTTGTAACAGTGACACATGGACTTTTAACGTGAAAATAATTCAGAGCATGCATGTTGGGAACTATTACAAAGACAGGAAAACAAACGAGTGGCTCGCGAAACAGGCATGAGTGGAAGTCATACTTATAATCCAGCGAAATTGATGTTAATTGTTCACGGCAGGATTCCGAGAGACAACAGAAGACCGAGACGACGACCAAATGGATGACGCAAGAATCGATGCCTATAATTCAACAACTAAAAATCCAGAAAGAGGATTTTTAAAGCAGTGAATATCAATTGCCTGATGATGGTTATCACGCTGATAAACATTTCTAGAAATTGGTCCAATACAAATGTGCAGTCAGGAATGTCTGTCCTCTAACACCTTTGCAGTGTCGAGCCACTAGGAAAGATGTTTTCACGGAGAACGAAACCTTTTCTGGTTGCTTATTATTTCTTACACTGGATACGTACGTCATTGGTAGTTCACCCTTTTTAATATGAGGCCTTCACAGAGGCCTCTTGGTCTCCCGATTATGAACATTTTCCCGGCAGTTCAAATGGGCAGATAAATGACATTGTGGAACGTGAAATACATTGTTTCGTTGAGCAAACAATACGAATTCTTCCATCAGCTGTTGATTAGTAATTTAAGACCACAAAAATCAAAATATTCCAATAACTTAGCACCGTGTACTTTTTCGGAGTTTGCCCCCCACCTCTACCTCCCGGTCACTACTTTTGTGCAGGAGTCGCCACAGACCTAGTTCCACCCAATTGCTTAGGCAGCTGCGAAGTTCGTTAAAGGCTATACGAATGCAAGAATTAGCACGCCGGAGTGGGCGTTCATCGAGATGACGTGCGTTGCAAGCGGCAAGCGTTCTCTGGCCACCAAGCACGCGACACGAACACTAATTATCCTGTCGGCAGCAAATCGTGCTTACCAAATGCGACGGAGTTGTTTCCTAGCAAGTGTAGCTGCCAATACGAAAGCAGACTTGCACATCGGACAGTGTCTAAAATATAAGCGAGGGTGCTAAGTAAGAGGTAAGATGTCGTCGTCGCGCGTACTACTGGAGATTTGATTGTTCAACTTGCAGTTCTAACATAATCACTAATAGGTTACAAACAGATCCCCCCCCACACACACACGCACATACACACACACACACACGCTCACACACACACACACACACACACACACACACACACACGGGTCTCAACAAAACCGTAGTCAAAAGTTAAATATTTTGACTCAGATCAGTTTTCCATAGTTCTCCACTTCAGTCTGCTATGTCACTTTACATCATCCATTGTTTTATATGGCCATTATATATCTTAACGTGACTCAATAGTTTTAGTCGCAAACTTTGCTTTATAATTAAGTTACTAAGTCAATTATAGACCAAAATTAACTTTTTTATATGCTTGTATACATGGCTTGAAATCCCGATTTAACTGCCGACGAAAAGCTATATGGATATTTATTCGAGTGTATGATTTTAGTTCTGCATCGATAAGGGTTCAGTTATGTTCTGTTCTCTTACACTCCCAGTTCTATGTTGTGGTAAATCGCTTCTGGTAACGTCATCCAGCGGTGAATTCGTTAATTCATTAAGTGACAAAATGATTTATTCAGGATGACAATGAAATATATATCCATATGTCCTCTTGGGAATAGTTATTAGTAGAACTGCTGAATTTATTATGTATTTCTAAGTCCATTCCAATGAATCAACAGCACAGCATCTGTGTTGAAAAAAGTGAAACAAATCTGGAGGAATCAACAATAACTTCAGTCAGTAAATCTATGCCCTCAGGGGGAAGACATTTCCCAAACCGCTGGGGTTTACAAACATGCAGCCACGTATATAAATACTTATTTGCTGCCACTTCAGTACCTAACTCACTTCCACAACTTTCTTAAAAAGCGTAGGAAAGCAGGCTACTCTACGTGGTATTTCATATATCAGAAATGTTATTTAAGGAATAATGCATTCAAGTAGCAATGAACTATACTCTATTTCAACTAACAAGTTACAAACATAAGTGTATTTCTCATGTGACGCTAAAATTCATGTATTCCATGTATGAAGTGCTCAATCAGCATTTAATCTGTATAATCTGTGCAAACATACATTAGCGCAAACCTTTTCAGATGAGAATAGCTCGAGGTTGTACCGAGACCTTCTCATCTGGAATAAAGAGAAATAGGCCATTACTAACCAACATGCTACTTAGACTGTATTACTCATCCAAAAACAGCATATCACTTCCCTCTATATATTACAAATTATTCTTAACCATGCTCATTGTGTTACATTTTCTTTTTTTTTAATTTTTCTTTGACATTTGCATTGTATAAATTATATTCTCATCAACTAGGTAGTAACAAATTATATGGAACCATTTTAACAATTGTTAAGCATTCAATTCACTGTAACCTCAGAGAAATCTTTATATATTATGTTCTTTATATTATTTAAAAAAAGCAATAATAGCTGTATACCAATAAGACTGTAACAATGAGAAATCTTTGCTGTTAGATTCAGAAGCATCCGACCCACCTTACATTTCAAGGCGGTGGGTTTCTCAGTACTGTTAATGAAATAAATAAATAAATAAATAAAATCTACGTGCTCCATCTGCAATAGGCGTTTCTCCCACTGGGCCACTTGACACAGTGTTACTCAGTTACCATCAGTTACTGTAGTAGTAGCATTTGAACATACAGAAGTACTAAAAACATTCTAAAACCAAGATTGCATAAATATTTCTTTATTTAAAGCGACCGATTTCGACAGACTTCGCTGTCATCCCCAGCTCTAACAAGGGAACCTCCCCATCGCACCTCCCTCAGATTTAATTATAAGTTGGCATAGTGGATGGGTCTTGAAAAACTGAACACAGATCAATCAAGAAAACAGGAAGAAGTTGTGTGGAACTATGAAAAAATAAGCAAAATATACAAACTGACTAGTCCATGCGCAATATAGGCAACATCAAGGATACCGTGAGACCAGGAGTGCCGTGGTCCCGTAGTTAGCGTGAGCAGATGTGGAACGAGAGGTCCTGGGTTCAAGTCTGCCATCCAGTGAAAAGTAAAATTTTTTGATTTCAGTGTATGTCACAAACTCTCATGTTTTCATCACTTTTTTGGGAGTGATTATCACATCCACAAGAGAACCTAAATCGGGGAAGGTAGAAGAATCTTTTTACCCATTCGCCAAGTGTACAAGATAGGTGGGTCAACAACATATTCCTGTCATGTGACACATATGCCGTCACCAGTGTCGTATACAATACATCAGACGTGTTTTCCTGTGGAGGAATCAGTTGACCTATGACCTTGCGATCAAATGTTTTCGGTTCCCATTGAAGAGGCACGTCCTTTCGTCTACTAATCGCACGGTTTTGCGGTGCGGTCGCAAAACACAGACACTAAACTTATTACAGTGAACAGAGACGCCAATGAACGAACGCACAGATCATAACTTTACGAAAATAAAGAAAGTAAACTTATCACTCGAGGGAAGACTTGAACCTAGGACCTCTCGTTCCGCAGCTGCCCACGCTAACCACGGGACCACGGCGCTCCTATGCTTACATTATCCTTGATGTTGCCTATCTTGCGCATGGACTACTCAGTTTGTATATTTTGCTTATTTTTTAATAGTTCCACACAACTTCTTCCTGTTTTCTCGATTGATCTGTGTTCAGTTTTTCAAGGCCTATCCATTGTGCCAACTTATAACTAAATCTGAGGGGGGTGCAATGGGGAGGTTCCCATGTAAGAAATATTTTGTTATGAAACATGTTCATTTGAAGATGGACCTCAGTTGAATACGTTTCGTAATAAAAGATTTTTTTAGACCTGAAGATAACACCAAAGTCTGTCGAAACCGGTCGTTTTAAATAAAGAAGTATTTATACGATCTTGGTTTCAAAATTTTCTTTAGCAAGTAAAACAGATCGCACCTTCTGTCTTCTCAAAATGAGAAAATCCAGTCAAAGTGTAGAAACAGTAGCAACATCATCTGCATTAGAGTCTCCTCCAAATTCTGAATCTGCTGCGTACTCTTCTGCAACTTCTTCCCAGCAGTTCTTTACACGATCAGCCAGAACTTCATCTGCCATGGAACTTTGTCACCTCCACGAGATAATTCTTAGAGATCTAAATCAAATATCCGTGAATGTCAGTATGGTCCCACTCACTACAAAAACCAACGAAAAACGAGCAATCAATTTGTCCATTATATTCAGGTGTGCGCATAAACAATTTTCGTCTTATTGCATATTCTTAGTAACCATCCTACATGTGCACTATCTGCGACAATAATTTATACTATCTCTGAGGCTAACATTTTCGAGATGTTTGTGAAACAACAGTGTCTGAAATGTTCGTTCTCATTAGAAGAAATATTTCACAGCATATAATCAGAAAAATTGAATGTAACTAGCAACTGAATTCACAGCACTCTATTTGTTTAAATGTGCGCTGCGGAAGAAAATTAGTTACAAATATGCTTACAAACGACTCTCGTATTGATGTTATACTTTTTAATATAAGAAATGTTACTGTGCATTGAACTTAACGTCGTTTGTATCAGAATATCAGGAGAGTAAATCCACAGGTGACAAATGCCAGCTGAGCACAAAACCATCTCAGAGGACGAGTGACTCAGATCCATCGGTAAATATTTATACAATTACTCACTTGTTCGTTGATTTCTCAAGCCGAAAGACTTAAAGAAATAAAAACTATTTTCATTCCTATCAGAAAAGCTATTGCCAATATTGTAATGCCAATACAGTGAATTGTTGGTTCTACATAAAGTACTATGCAGGGTTTATGACGAGTTCTATATATACACTCCTGGAAATGGAAAAAAGAACACATTGACACCGGTGTGTCAGACCCACCATACTTGCTCCGGACACTGCGAGAGGGCTGTACAAGCAATGATCACACGCACGGCACAGCGGACACACCAGGAACCGCGGTGTTGGCCGTCGAATGGCGCTAGCTGCGCAGCATTTGTGCACCGCCGCCGTCAGTGTCAGCCAGTTTGCCGTGGCATACGGAGCTCCATCGCAGTCTTTAACACTGGTAGCATGCCGCGACAGCGTGGACGTGAACCGTATGTGCAGTTGACGGACTTTGAGCGAGGGCGTATAGTGGGCATGCGGGAGGCCGGGTGGACGTACCGCCGAATTGCTCAACACGTGGGGCGTGAGGTCTCCACAGTACATCGATGTTGTCGCCAGTGGTCGGCGGAAGGTGCACGTGCCCGTCGACCTGGGACCGGACCGCAGCGACGCACGGATGCACGCCAAGACCGTAGGATCCTACGCAGTGCCGTAGGGGACCGCACCGCCACTTCCCAGCAAATTAGGGACACTGTTGCTCCTGGGGTATCGTCGAGGACCATTCGCAACCGTCTCCATGAAGCTGGGCTACGGTCCCGCACACCGTTAGGCCGTCTTCCGCTCACGCCCCAACATCGTGCAACCCGCCTCCAGTGGTGTCGCGACAGGCGTGAATGGAGGGACGAATGGAGACGTGTCGTCTTCAGCGATGAGAGTCGCTTCTGCCTTGGTGCCAATGATGGTCGTATGCGTGTTTGGCGCCGTGCAGGTGAGCGCCACAATCAGGACTGCATACGACCGAGGCACACAGGGCCAACACCCGGCATCATGGTGTGGGGAGCGATCTCCTACACTGGCCGTACACCACTGGTGATCGTCGAGGGGACACTGAATAGTGCACGGTACATCCAAACCGTCATCGAACCCATCGTTCTACCATTCCTAGACCGGCAAGGTAACTTGCTGTTCCAACAGGACAATGCACGTCCGCATGTATCCCGTGCCACCCAACGTGCTCTAGAAGGTGTAAGTCAACTACCCTGGTCAGCAAGATCTCCGGATCTGTCCCCCTTTGAGCATGTTTGGGACTAGATGAAGCGTCGTCTCACGCGGTCTGCACGTCCAGCACGAACGCTGGTCCAACTGAGGCGCCAGGTGGAAATGGCATGGCAAGCCGTTCCACAGGACTACATCCAGCATCTCTACAATCGTCTCCATGGGAGAATAGCAGCCTGCATTGCTGCGAAAGGTGGATATACACTGTACTAGTGCCGACATTGTGCATGCTCTGTTGCCTGTGTCTATGTGCCTGTGGTTCTGTCAGTGTGATCATGTGATGTATCTGACCCCAGGAATGTGTCAATAAAGTTTCCCCTTCCTGGGACAATGAATTCACGGTGTTCTTATTTCAATTTCCAGGAGTGTATATTTACCAGTATCACTTATAGGGTTAACTAGCTTGATAAACATCACACAACGAGCCGACAGCTGACTTAAGTTGTATACACAAAGCAAAATAGGTATTCGTAGGCCATTGAATTACAGCGTACAACTTAGAAAACATTAATGTCAACACGACATGTATAGGCCTACCTAAAAAGCCACTTGAGCATCGAAGCGTATATCTTGGAAGGTGATTAATGGGAAATCGTTTCTCGCAAAGAAATTGTTCTAATTCCGTGAGAGAAGCTGGCAGAGTCCAACAGCTTTGTTTTGCTTCTTTTTTAATACCGCCTCCAATACCGCCACAGAACTGAAATTCGGCTACTGTGGAGATGAGGAAAACGTGTTAGTCTATATTGTGCGCCATGCTGACTCTTCCATAATCTCAAGAAAGCAATATTCGTCAAGTCAATTAGTGAGAGCAGTATATCATCATATCTGTAAAAGCAATTCCTTGTTGAGAACAATGTTTGTTCAGACTGAGGAAAACAGCCACCTAAAGTGGTTTTATAGGTGTTAACAGGTACTTTTACTTTCTGATTGGCTGTACAATGCACTGAGAAACACAATATGACCAGTCATACGATTACAGAACCTTCACCACGCTTCATTCTCTTTCCTAATAACATGGATTAAAAAGGTCATCAATTACTAATATTTTTAAAGCAGTTTTCGTCGTACTGGTTAGTTGACAATAGTATTTGAAACTTCCGAGTCTACCAATTCCGCTTTATTCATTCTAGCCCAGTATGTGAAGAAATATTTTCTAAACAACTTATCATACCTGCTGATTTCTTTTAATTTTATAGAATTAGAGTGCAAAGTGCATGAAATAAGGTAGCACATCATCGAATTAGGAGTTGTGAAAATATTATCCCCTTTTCGTAGAGTGGATGCTACAGTATTCTCAGGGAATGGCGCGTCGAAATTACAAAAAGAAAATAATAAACTTTCATAAAAGCAGTTCTTTGGCTCTTTATCTGTTCGCTGTAATAAATCAGTCGAACCTGTAGCATGCTAATGTGCGACAGTATCCCAAGAGTTGATATGCCTTATTACCATTAGCTGCTAAAGTTACACGTGTTATAAATGTGATTTCTCGGAGAAAAACTGTGCCTTATTTGAATACTAATTTAAGCCCCTGTAAGTAATGTGATCAATTCATTTCGAAGACATATTTAATAACAATTAAAGTACAGTGTTTAGCTTCACAGGGAAGGACATTGTATTCAGTCACAGAAGCGATATCTTCTCTCCCCAGTACGGTTAATCACATACAGCTAACAGCAAGTGGATGTGCTACGGCCGCAGGTTCGAATCCTGCCTCGGGCATAGATGTGTGGGATGTGCTTAGGTTGGTTACGTTTAAGTAGTTCTAAGTTCTACAGGACTGATGACCTCAGATGTTAAGTTCCATACTGCTCAGAGCCATTTTTTGAGCAAGTGGGTGATACAGTCAAATAGCAGCAAAATGTACAAATGCGTGTGAAATCTTATGGGACTTAACTGCTAAGGTCATCAGTCCTAAGCTAACACATTACCTAACCTACATTATGCTAAGGACAAACACACACACCCATGCCCGAAGGAGGACTCGAACCTCCGCCGGGACCAGCCGCACAGTCCATGACTGCAGCGCTTTAAACCGCTCGGCTAATCCCGCGCGGCAAATACACTCCTGGAAATTGAAATAAGAACACCGTGAATTCATTGTCCCAGGAAGGGGAAACTTTATTGACACATTCCTGGGGTCAGATACATCACATGATCACACTGACAGAACCACAGGCACATAGACACAGGCAACAGAGCATGCACAATGTCGGCACTAGTACAGTGTATATCCACCTTTCGCAGCAATGCAGGCTGCTATTCTCCCATGGAGACGATTGTAGAGATGCTGGATGTAGTCCTGTGGAACGGCTTGCCATGCCATTTCCACCTGGCGCCTCAGTTGGACCAGCGTTCGTGCTGGACGTGCAGACCGCGTGAGACGACGCTTCATCTAGTCCCAAACATGCTCAAAGGGGGACAGATCCGGAGATCTTGCTGACCAGGGTAGTTGACTTACACCTTCTAGAGCACGTTGGGTGGCACGGGATACATGCGGACGTGCATTGTCCTGTTGGAACAGCAAGTTACCTTGCCGGTCTAGGAATGGTAGAACGATGGGTTCGATGACGGTTTGGATGTACCGTGCACTATTCAGTGTCCCCTCGACGATCACCAGTGGTGTACGGCCAGTGTAGGAGATCGCTCCCCACACCATGATGCCGGGTGTTGGCCCTGTGTGCCTCGGTCGTATGCAGTCCTGATTGTGGCGCTCACCTGCACGGCGCCAAACACGCATACGACCATCATTGGCACCAAGGCAGAAGCGACTCTCATCGCTGAAGACGACACGTCTCCATTCGTCCCTCCATTCACGCCTGTCGCGACACCACTGGAGGCGGGTTGCACGATGTTGGGGCGTGAGCGGAAGACGGCCTAACGGTGTGCGGGACCGTAGCCCAGCTTCATGGAGACGGTTGCGAATGGTCCTCGACGATACCCCAGGAGCAACAGTGTCCCTAATTTGCTGGGAAGTGGCGGTGCGGTCCCCTACGGCACTGCGTAGGATCCTACGGTCTTGGCGTGCATCCGTGCGTCGCTGCGGTCCGGTCCCAGGTCGACGGGCACGTGCACCTTCCGCCGACCACTGGCGACAACATCGATGTACTGTGGAGACCTCACGCCCCACGTGTTGAGCAATTCGGCGGTACGTCCACCCGGCCTCCCGCATGCCCACTATACGCCCTCGCTCAAAGTCCGTCAACTGCACATACGGTTCACGTCCACGCTGTCGCGGCATGCTACCAGTGTTAAAGACTGCGATGGAGCTCCGTATGCCACGGCAAACTGGCTGACACTGACGGCGGCGGTGCACAAATGCTGCGCAGCTAGCGCCATTCGACGGCCAACACCGCGGTTCCTGGTGTGTCCGCTGTGCCGTGCGTGTGATCATTGCTTGTACAGCCCTCTCGCAGTGTCCGGAGCAAGTATGGTGGGTCTGACACACCGGTGTCAATGTGTTCTTTTTTCCATTTCCAGGAGTGTAGCAGCATCCTTGGACAGCCACGCCAAGCAGACGCCAACGATTTGGCCACGCTATTCGTATTTCCATTCTAATAAACTGCGTATCAGCGATGTACGAATCCCTCCGCTCGTGAATATGCGTCACACTGAAGCTTTTCGATATTTTCTCTTTTATTTCCTCTGTATTTCTCATCGCGCTGTAATGCCTACGAGTTTCTGTTACCTACTTTGCAAATACGTCCTCAGTTTGAAACTTTTCTTCCTGTCTCCAGTAGTCATGTGGGACTAGTAGTTATGTAACGGGTGATCGACGGTTGTTTCTGTGTATTCGTTGCTCCAGCGGCTGCGTGTGGCGTGAGCTCTTGGTGCGAAGGGCAGATCCCGCGGTAAATGCGTAAGAGGCAGCACTTAATTGCGGAGCGTCTTCGGCAGGCCGGAAAACGGAGACGTTATTTGTTCGTGGCCCCTAAGTTGCGCTATCATTTAACCACCTGCACCCCAGAGGCCCGACTGCCACGGTGCAACCTGGACACTGCCTCCCAGCCGCGCGGCGCGCACCCGCCACTGCCCAGGCCGGTTTTGACGAACAAGTTGACCCACGAGCGAACTCGTTCACGTGATAAGTGCTTTTATCTGCGATCTCGCCGTGTAGGTATTGCAGGTCCCACGCACTCAGACCGAAGGTGACACAAACCTGTCTCACCAGAAACAGCTGTTGAAACAGTCACACCAGAAGGAACCTCCGTGTTTATCTAACAAGAGGAGGTCACGACGTTTGGAACGCGGATTTACTGCAAGCTTCGTACACTCGTAGTACTCCACGAGGACAACAAAGTGTGTAAGCAGTAGCGCGTACTTCTCAAGCGTTATTGAGAAAATCGCAAGATGATTTCGGTCGTCAAATATATATCTGTGTGTGGCCATTTTAACCATGGAGCGGCTGCAGCCGAGTGGTGCCGGCACGGTAGCTCAGTGTGTTCCCTCAGAGCGTTATCTACCGTTTCTAACAAAAAAAACTGAGCTATCGGATCAACGAACAAAGTGAACGGGTGTTATCCGACGTCCACCCTGAACAAATTCAGCGAACGATATAGAACAATAAAAAAAAAAAAAAAAGTGGTTGGCGTCCAAGCCGCTGGATCGCTGGATCGAGTTCCGTTCGTCAGTTTTTTTTTATTTTCAACAGAGTCGTTTTCTTTACTGTTTATGTTACAATTGATATAATGCGGAAAATACGTGTAATCGGATGAACTTTTATTAAATTTACAATGTTATTTGGCAGTCAACTAATTTTTACTATCACAAATAATGTAATATTCATAACTATCGACTAGTAAACGACCAAACTGCATAAAGTGATACTGAAGACGTATGCTTGTCCGTGATTTGAGAAATCCCTTATACCTGGAAGGAGCCCGAAACGACTTGTTACCTCCAAGTTTTGACCGGGACAGACGGCTTTCGAAAGATGTACAATTAATCGTCGCTTTCGACATTACGAGTACAAGTTGCAGGATGGGATTTTTCTTAAAAACATGGAAAACATAAAGTCAAACGGCACCAGCTGCATTGAATAAATGCTATGTTTCCGCATACGCAAGGTCTTTTGACGTTTTCCGTGGAAAAACAAACCTCGTTCACATTTTCAGAAACCTCTCTTTCAGACGATAATTTGGAAGCAAACCATGCATAACACAGTATTTCCTTAAAAATCGGCACCGATAATTGGTTATGCAGTATCGAGTGTATTTGAATAGCGTCTTCTGAGAAGCAATTTCTCTGTCGATTACATACGAACAGTTTTGAAGACACGGACAAGCATACATTTTCAGTCTCACTTTATGCGTTTGGTCGTTTACTAGTCGATAGTTATGAATATTATATTATTTGCGATAATAAAAATTGGTAGACTGATAACTAACATTGTAAATTTAATAAAAGTTTTTTAGAAAACATTTTGTTCTATATTGCTCGTTGAATTTTTTCAGGGCGGACGTCCCATGACACCCGTTCGGTTTGTTCGTTGATCCGTTCTCTCAGTTTTTTTTTTATTTGAAAGGTTTGCTAACGCTCTGATTTAACACGCTGAGCTACCGTGCCGGCACCACTCTGCTACAGCCGCTCCATGGTAAAAATGGCCACGCACAGATATATATTTGACGACCGAGATTATCTTGCGATTTTCTCAGTAAAGCTTTAGAAGTACGCGCTACTGCTTACACATTTTGATGTCCTCATGAAGTACTACGAGTGTACGAAGTTTACAGTAAATCCGCGTTCCAAACGTTGTGGCCTCCCCTCGTAAGTGGATGCTTCAGGTAACACACAGCAGCCAATATACTGTGAAAATTGTGGACAAATCTCGATGAAAGGTGACACTGTGGTGTAGGTGACACTGGTGAATTCTATTCCTGATGCTGGAAAGTCTCTTCATCTCCAGTGATAGGCCAGTGAGAGTGGCCCCTAGGTCGTAATGTGCTTGAGGGCTGCAGCCTACGACTACACATCTCCAAATGGACAGCACCACAAAAATTTAAAACGAAAAATTTTCACTTAATGCTGTAACGCGGATCCTGTTATAATAGTAAAAGCGTAATGGGGTTATTTGGCTGAGTATTTCACTGGACACCTTATACGAATCAACTCAGCACTGAGCAGTGAAACTCCCCTTCCCTAGTGTCAGATGATCAGTTGGGTTGAGTTGTTTGGGGGAAGAGCCCAAACTGCGAGGTTATAGGTCTCATCGGATTAGGGAAGGATGGGGAAGGAAGTCGGCCGTGCCCTTTCAAAGGAACCATCCCGCCATTTGCCTGGAGCGATTTAGGGAAATCACGGAAAACCCAAATCAGGATGGCCGGACGTGGGATTGAACCGTCGTCCTCCCGAATGCGAGTCCAGTGCCTAACCACTGCACCACCTCACTCGGTCAGATGATCAGTGGCGGTCGGTCAAACGCGTGACGCTTTAATTGGTAAAATCGTTAAGACTTTTAAAAGAATCATTAACGGAAATTTGTCAGATTAAAGTGACTTTGATTTCGCGGAAAGCCGATTTCTTCCACATCTTATTTCATCCAAACCAGGAGCCATAATTTTTTTGCTTTCTGTCACATAACGGGTGTTCTCCACTTGAAGCTTTCAGGTAACGTTATTCGTTAAGGAGATATTGCGCGTAACGCAGGAAATGTCTTACGACGCCCTGCGTCTGATAGAGAGCTTAGTGACTCGTGACGTCATAACAACGTCAAGCAAACCCTATGAACTTTTAGTGGGAAAGGCCGGCCGTGGTGGCCGAGTTGTTCTAGGCGCTACAATCTGGAACTGCACGTCCGCTACTATCGCAGATTCTAATCCTGCCTCGGGCATGGATGTTTGTGATGTCCTTAGGTTAGTTAGGTTTAAGTAGTTCTAAGTTCTAGGGGACTGATGACCTCAGAAGTTAAGTCCCATAGTGCTCAGAGCCATTTGAACCATTTACTGGGAAATTTTGGCTTCGCTCGGTATTGAAAGTGGTGTTTTAAGGCAGCTAAATTAAGAGTCTACTATAAGTAGTTTCATTGACAGAAAGTATAGATGGAAACGAATTAGCGAATAAGATTAATTAGCGAATAAGGCTCATTTATTGAGAATCATATTAATATTAAGTACAAGTAAAATTTGCTTGATTTGTTCATTCCTTTTCTTATCTTGCATTTGCCTCACAGTATGTTTGGTTGTAGTTAAGCTATGTTGTTTTTAAAACTGAAATCTTACTTTTGTATGTACAAGAGTCTCAACTTTTCTTCGCTTTAAGGTATTCAACTCGAGTTATTAACATCGCTATGAATTACTATTTCCCTTATTTTCAAGAAAAAATGAAATACTTCCTCATAGCGATGATAATACGTGGTGTTGAATAACTTAATTATTTCAGTTCTTTTGCTTTTCTAACTCCCATCACCACACAAATTATTAATTCTATCGTAAAATTTACATAATTGAACAATACATCTTGAAGGCCGTTTTTCAGGTTTTTCATTCGAAAAATCTCTTTCGAAATGGCCCACAGCGTTGGAATCTGTAGATGTGGCGCTGAATGAAAGCATCTGTCACTACTGATGGAAATCCACCCGTTGGATGATGTTGTTAAGCCCTGGAGACCCTTTTGTATTACTCAAGAACTCTGTTACATACATCGGCACCATTTTACCAATCTAAAACCCTTCCGTTATCATGATTACCCACAAACACGATTCTACTCTGCACTAGCACGATTTATACTCACCTACACGATAAAAACGTCACGTTGAGGAAATAAAAGTAATAAATACACTTGAAAGGAAGGAGGATACGTGATTAAGATACTCCCATATGGCAAAGCTTGGGTTCAACCTAATTACGGGGCATAATTAGTGTGATTATACGAACTGTAGGGAGCATATATACTATAAGTGACATGTCTCTGCTGCTACCGTCAGTTTATTCTGGGATTATTGAGCACACATGGTTTAGTTACGACTTACTTGGAAAGCTACTCTCTCCTCGTCAGGAAGCAGCATACATTCCTGCATGCTTCAAACTCATCTTGTTTATTTCCTTCAGGAGATATAAAATGACACAGATACTGCTATTCAGGTCTGTACCGAGTTTCTTCACATGGGAAACCCTTGGATCACACGAACGACTAGGATGAACCCTTTGTTCAAACAGGGCTTCCAATGCGCTTTCGTCGTCGGCAGTGAACACAATGCACCACGCGGAAGTGTGACACCGTTGTGATTCACGAACGTTCCCTGGAAATTGAATATTTTAAGAGTTTCAGTTGGAAGCATTCGAGACACTGTCCGCTAAAGTCAGTGACTGAATTCTGCTCGTGTCAGTTTATTCCTCACCAAGAACCTTATCACTGTGAAACTCTAGCGACATGAGAAGCAAATGACATCAGCGAACAACAGCGATACTATCACAAGTTAAATTTAATGTGGCTCAACTAGGGCAGCTGTAGATAAAATTTAGCTAGAGCCGAGAACAAACAAGCAAGAGTGATCTGCAGTATCAGCACCCCTCTATGTCACAGGTGGATCTACACTGATGCTAATGGTAGGGTACGGAATGACAATCGACGAAAACTCAGAACACAAATTCCTGTCGAAGCTAGCATGACCTATGAAGGACTAAGTTCTCACCGATTTCACAATTCGTTGAGGTACGAGGTAAATACAGTGTTTAATTGTCACAGATTTGTTTCTACAGCTGTATTCCACAAGCCGCCTTAAGGTATGTGGCGGAGAATAACGAAAAGTGTGAGGTCATCCACATGAGTGCTAAAAGGAACTCATTAAACTTCGGTTACACGATAAATCAGTCTAATCTATAAGCCGTAAATTCAACTAAATACTTACGTATTACAATTAGAACAACTTAAATTGGAAGGAAGACATAGAAAATGTTGTGGGGAAGGCTAACCAAAGACTGCGTTTTATTGGCAGGACACTTAGAACATGTAACAGACCTACTAAGGAGACTGCCTACACTACGCTTGTCCGTCCTCTTTTAGAATACTGCTGCGTGGTGTGGGATCCTTACCAGATAGGACTGACGGAGTATATTGAAAAAGTTCAAAGAAAGGCAGCACGTTTTGTATTATCGCGAAATATGGGGGAGAGTGTCACAGAAATGATACAGGATTTGGGCTGGAAATGGTTAACAGAAAGGCGTTTTTCGTTGCGACGGATTCTTCTCACGAAATTCCAATCACCAACTTTCGCCTCTGAATGCGAAAATATTTCGTTGACACCGACCTACAATGGGAGGAACGATCACCAGGATAAAATAAGGGAAATCAGAGCTCGTACGGAAAGGTATAGATGTTCATTCTTTCCGAGCGCTGTATGAGATTGGAATAATAGAGAATTGTGAGGATGGTTCGATGAACCCTCTGCCAGGCACTTAAATGTGATTTGCAGAGTATCCGTGTATATGTAAATGTAGATGCTACTACTCGTATCATCATTTCTTCCTTCCCTATCCCCGTTCCATTGCGAACAACCTTCGTATGAGCTCTGATGTCTCCTTGTGATCATTTTACGCGACATACAGGAATAAGTAATATGTTTTTCGACACTTCTTGAAAAGTACGCTTTCGAAATTTCAACATTAAGCACCTTCATGATATACAAAGCGTCTCTCGTAGCACCAGCCACTAGAGTCTCCGTAACACTGTCGCGCTTTCTAAACGATTTCATGACGAAGTGCACCGCTCTTCCCTATATCTTCTCTGTCCAGCTATCAGTTATACCAGGTGAATGTCCAACACTAATGAGCAATACTTAAGAATACTTTTTTCGTGGATGAATTACATTTCCTTAAGATTCTTCCACTGAACATCAGCCTGATATCAGCTTTTTCTCCAATTTGTTTTATGTGGTCATTCCACTTTAACTTGCTACGGACAGTTACTACTAGGGTTTAAGATTGTTACTCTTTCCAGTGTTTTATCGTCGCCAGTAGTGTACACAAACAGTAATAGATTCCTCCCCTACTTTTGCCCAGTGCGTTACATTTATTTACGTTCAAGTCCATCTACCAGTCCCTTCAACTATCATTTTTGTTGCGGTAGGCGAGTAAGCTATTTGTGTTCAAGAAGGGACATTAAACCTCCCTTCGAGTCTACACCGTAGACACGAAGCAAAAAACACGGATTGGGCGAAGGAAGGCGGTCTTGCTATTTTCGGCAGAACCTTCCCGTAGTTTTTCTCAGGTGGTTCATGGAAATCACAGACAAAATTCAGGAGGTGGACAAAAATATGGGAACTCCGAAAACACGTCACATTACCATGCCTAGTCTACATCTGTATCTACAGTACATACATACTCCGCAAGTAACCGTACGGTGTGTGACGAAGAGTACCCTAAACTATAACTAGTTATTTACTTTAGTATTCCACTATAACGAGGGAAAAACGATTGTACATACACCTCCTTATCAACCCTGATCAATCATATCTTATCTTTGTGATCCTTACTCGAAATGTGTGTTGGTGGCAGTACAATCATTTTGCAGTCAGCTTCAAATGATTTGCATATTAATGTTGTCCGATAATAACGTTGCCATCCCTCCAAGGAGTCCCATTCCCGAAGCATCTCCGTAACATTGTGTTGTCCAAACCTAACTGTAACAAATATAGCAGTCCGTCTCTGAATTGCTTCGATGTTTTCATTTAACCAGACCTTGTATGTAGCACAAATATTCTAGCAGCGCTCAAGAATAGGTAGCACTAGCGTCCTATATGGGGTCTCCCCAACAGATGAACCACACTTTCCCTAAATTCTCCCAATAAACCCAAGATGACCGTTCGCCTTCCCTACTAGAGTCCTTTCTATGTAATATCGCTTTGCAACGTTACGCCCACATACACTCCTGGAAATGGAAAAAAGAACACATTGACACCGGTGTGTCAGACCCACCATACTTGCTCCGGACACTGCGAGAGGGCTGTACAAGCAATGATCACACGCACGGCACAGTGGACACACCAGGAACCGCGGTGTTGGCCGTCGAATGGCGCTAGCTGCGCAGCATTTGTGCACCGCCGCCGTCAGTGTCAGCCAGTTTGCCGTGGCATACGGAGCTCCATCGCAGTCTTTAACACTGGTAGCATGCCGCGACAGCGTGGACGTGAACCGTATGTGCAGTTGACGGACTTTGAGCGAGGGCGTATAGTGGGCATGCGGGAGGCCGGGTGGACGTACCGCCGAATTGCTCAACACGTGGGGCCTGAGGTCTCCACAGTACATCGATGTTGTCGCCAGTGGTCGGCGGAAGGTGCACGTGCCCGTCGACCTGGGACCGGACCGCAGCGACGCACGGATGCACGCCAAGACCGTAGGATCCTACGCAGTGCCGTAGGGAACCGCACCGCCACTTCCCGGCAAATTAGGGACACTGTTGCTCCTGGGGTATCGGCGAGGACCATTCGCAACCGTCTCCATGAAGCTGGGCTACGGTCCCGCACACCGTTAGGCCGTCTTCCGCTCACGCCCCAACATCGTGCAGCCCGCCTCCAGTGGTGTCGCGACAGGCGTGAATGGAGGGACGAATGGAGACGAGTCGTCTTCATCGATGAGAGTCGCTTCTGCCTTGGTGCCAATGATGGTCGTATGCGTGTTTGGCGCCGTGCAGGTGAGCGCCACAATCAGGACTGCATACGACCGAGGCACACAGAGCCAACACCCGGCATCATGGTGTGGGGAGCGATCTCCTACACTGGCCGTACACCACTGGTGATCGTCGAGGGGACACTGAATAGTGCACGGTACATCCAAACCGTCATCGAACCCATCGTTCTACCATTCCTACACCGGCAAGGGAACTTGCTGTTCCAACAGGACAATGCACGTCCGCGTGTATCCCGTGCCACCCAACGTGCTCTAGAAGGTGTAAGTCAACTACCCTGGCCAGCAAGATCTCCGGATCTGTCCCCCATTGAGCATGTTTGGGACTGGATGAAGCGTCGTCTCACGCGGTCTGCACGTCCAGCACGAACGCTGGTCCAACTGAGGCGCCAGGTGGAAATGGCATGGCAAGCCGTTCCACAGGACTACATCCAGCATCTCTACGATCGTCTCCATGGGAGAATAGCAGCCTGCATTGCTGCGAAAGGTGGATATACACTGTACTAGTTCCGACATTGTGCATGCTCTGTTGCCTGTGTGTATGTGCCTGTGGTTCTGTCAGTGTGATCATGTGATGTATCTGACCCCAGGAATGTGTCAATAAAGTTTCCCCTTCCTGGGACAATGAATTCACGGTGTTCTTATTTCAGTTTCCAGGAGTGTATTTAATTAACATCACTATGTCAAGCAGCAAACTCCTATTGCTGGTTTCGAAAATAATGGGACTTTTTATCCTACTAATTGCATTAAACTGCATTTTTCTACATTTAGAGCTACATTATGTGATCAAAAGTATCCGTACACCCCCGAAAACATACGTTTTTCATATTAGGTGCATTCTGTTGCCACCTACTGCCATACAAGCGACCTCAGTACTCTTTTGACATGGTGAGAGAGCAGAATGGGGCGCTCCGCCGAACTCACGGACTTCGAACGTAATCAGGTGATTGGGTGTCACTTGTGTCATACGTCTGTACACGAGATTTCCACACTTCTAAACATCCCTAGGTCCACTGTTTCCGATGTGATAGTGAGGTAGAAACGTGAAGGGACACATACAGCACCAAAGCGTACAGGCCAACCTCGTCTGCTGACTGATAGAGACCGCCGACAATTGAAGAGGGTCGTAATGTGTAATAGGCAGATATCTATCCAGACCATCACACAGGAATTCCAAACTGCATCAGGATCCACTGAAAGTACCATGGCACTTAGGTGAGGGGAGAGAAAACTTGGATTTCATGGTCGAGCGGCTGCTCAAAAGCCACACATCACCCCGGTAATTGCCAAACGACGCCTCGCTTAGAATAAGGAGTGTAAACAGTGGACTATTGAACACTGGAAAAACGTTGTGTGGAGTGATGAATCAGAGTAAACAATGTGGCGATCCGATGGCAAGGTAGGGTGTAAGTAGGCTGTTTATGTTTTCTTATTGGTAACGCCACGTAGCGCTCTGTATGAAAATCATTGGCTGTGCTGTGTGCAGTCTGTGGCTAGTTTGCATTGTTGTCTGCCATTGTAGTGTTGGGCAGTGGCAGCTGGATGTGAACAGCGCGTAGCGATGCGCAGTTGGAGGTGAGCCGCCAGCAGTGGTGGATGTGGGAAATGAGATGGCGGATTTTTGAGTACAGAATGGATATTATGAACTGCCATGTATATTATGCTTTTTCAACACTATTAAGGTAAATACATTGTTTGTTCTCTATTAAAATCTTTCATTTGCTAACTATCCCTATCAGTAGTTAGTGACTTCCGTAGTTTGAATCTTTTATTTAGCTGGCAGTAGTGGCGCTCGCTGTATTGCAGTAGTTCGAGTAACGAAGATTTTTGGTGAGGTAAGTGGTTTGTGAAAGGTACAGGTTAATGTTAGTCAGGGCCATTCCTTTGTAGGGATTTCTGAAAGTCAGATTGCGTTGCGCTAAAAAATATTGTGTGTCAGTTTAAGCACAGTCATGTATAATTGTTATATGGGGACGTTTCAAGGGGTATGGCAAATGCCCGGTGAACGTCATGTGCCAGCGTGTGTAGTGCCAACAGTATAATTCGGAGGCTTTGGGGTTATGGTGTGGTTGTGTTTTTCATGGAGGGGGCTTGCACCCCTTACTCTTTTGCGTGGCACTATCACTGCACAGGCGTACATTGATGTTTCAAGCACCTTGTTGCTTCCCACTGTTGAAGAGCGATTCGGGGATGGCGATTGCATCTTTCAACACGATCGAGCACCTGTTCATAATGCATGGCTTGTGGCGGAGTGGTTACATGACAATAACATCCCTGTAATGGACTGGCCTGCACAGAGTCCTGATGTGAATCCTATAGAATAGCTTTGGACTTTTTTTGGAACGCTGACTACGTGACAGGCCTCACCGACCGACATCGATACCTCTTCACAGTACAGCACTCCGTGAACAATGGGCTGCCATTCCCCAAGAAACTTTCAAGCACCTGAATGAACGTATGCCTGCGAGAGTGGAAGCTGTCATCAAGGCTAAGGGGGGCCAACACCATAGTAATTCCAACGTCACCGGTAGAGGGCGCCACGAACTTGTAAGTCATTTTCAGTCACGTGTCCGGATACTTTTGGTCACATTGTGTAGTTGCCATTCATTACAACGACTAGAAATTTCGTCTAAGCCATTTTGTATCCTCCTACAGTACTTGATTTCGACACCTTCCCATACATCACATAGTCATCAGAAAACAATCGCAGATTGCTCCCCGCCCTGTCCTCCAGGTCATGTATATAGAAAATAACAGCGGTCCTATCACACTTCAGTGGGCATCGTGAAGATATTCCTGTCTCTGATGAACACTGGCTATCGAAAGAAACATAGTGGGTTCTATTACTTAAGAAGAATAGCCTACAGGTCCCGTGTGCTTTTCAAGGAAATCTTTTACATTTCTTCTCGTAAAATTGTGCCAAAGTTTATGCAATGATGATGGACGTGGATACCGATCGCGTACCCTTCTTCAAAAGTAGGCCACAAAGTCTCAATAGCGTTGAGGTCTGGTGACTGTGGTAGCCAACAGAGACGCCACAGTTCATCCTGGTACTCACAAAATCAGTTCTGGCGCTGTGTGAACAGCCATCTGTCGTCTTAGAACACAGAACTGCCATTGGGGAACAAGCATTGTACAATGGGATCGACCTGATCAGCCAGAATGGTCACATAATCGTAGGAAATTTTTGGAAATTTGTGGTATTATAGGACCAAACTACTGAGATCATCGGTCCCTAAGCTTACACAACACTAGTTGTTGTTGTGGTCTTCAGTGCTGAGACTGGTTTGATGCAGCTCTCCATGCTACTCTATCCTGTGCAAGCTTCTTCATCTCCCAGTACCTACCGCAACCTACATCCTCCTGAATCTGCTTAGTGTATTCATCTCTTGGTCTCCCTCTACGATTTTTACCCTCCACGCTGCCCTCAAATACTAAATTGGTGATCCCTCGATGTCTCAGAACATGTCCTACCAACCGATCCCTTCTTCTAGTCAAGTTGTGCCACAAGCTCCTCTTCTCCCCGATTCTATTCAATACCTCCTCATTAGTTATGTGATCTACCCATCTAATTTTCAGCATTCTTCTGCAGCACCACATTTCAAAAGCTTCTATTTCTTCTTGTCCAAACTATTTATCGTCCATGTTTCACTTCCATACATGGCTACACTCCATACAAATACTTTCAAAAATGACTTCCTGACACTTAAATCTATACTCGATGTTAACAAATTTCTCTTCTTCAGAAACGCTTTCCTTGCCATTGCCAGTCTACATTTTATATCCTCTCTACTTCGACCGTCATCAGTTATTTTGCTCCCCAAATAGCAAAACTCCTTTACTACCTTAAGTGTCTCATTTCCTAATCTAATTCCCTCAGCATCACCCGACTTAATTCGACTACATTCCATTATCCTCGTTTTGCTTTTGTTGATGTTCATCTTATATCCTCCTTTCAAGACACTATCCATTCCGTTCAACTGCTCTTCCAAGTCCTTTGCTGTCTCTGACAGAATTACAATGTCATCGGGGAACCTCAAAGTTTTTATTTCTTCTCCATGGATTTTAATACCTAGTCCGAATTTTTCTTTTGTTTCCTTCACTGCTTCCTCAACATACAGATTGAATAACATCGGGGAGAGACTACAAACCTGTCTCACTCCCTTCCCAACCAATGCTTCCCTTTCATGTCCCTCGACTCTTATAACTGCCATCTGGTTTCTGTACAAATTGTAAATAGCCTTTCGCTCCCTGTATTTTACCCGTGCCACCTTCAGAATTTGAAAGAGAGTATTCCAGTCAGCATTGTCAAAAGCTTTCTCTAAGTCTACAAATGCTAGAAAAGTAGGTTTGCCCTTCCTTAATCTAGGTTCTAAGATAAGTCGTAGGGTCAGTATTGCCTCACGTGTTCCAATATTTCTACGGAATCCAAACTGATCGTCCCCGAGGTTGGCTTCTACTAGTTTTTCCATTCGTCTGTAAAGAATTCGCGTTAGTATTTTGCAGCTGTGACTTATTAAACTGATAGTTCGGTAATTTTCACATCTGTCAACACCTGCTTTCTTTGGGATTGGAATTATTATATTCTTCTTAAAGTCTGAGGGTATTTCGCCTGTTTCATACATCTTGCTCACCAGATTGTAGAGTTTTGTCAGGACTGGCTCTCCCAAGGCCGTCAGTAGTTCTAATGGAATGTTGTCTACTCCGGGGGCCTTGTTTCGACTCAGGGCTTTCAGTGCTCTGTCAAACTATTCACTCAGTATCGTATCTCCCATCTACATCCTCTTCCGATTCCATAATATTGTCCTCAAGTACATCGCCCTTGTATAGACGCTCTATATACTCCTTCCACCTTTATGCTTTCCCTTCTTCGCTTAGAACTGGGTCTCCATCTGAAGGGCGACACGCACATCAATGCCCGAGGGAGGACTCGAACCTCCGACGGGAGGGAGTGGGGGGGAAGGGGGAAGCCGCGGGGGTGACAAGCCGCCGCGAGGGTTTAGCCGAGCGGTCTGATTGGCGCTGCAGTCATGGACTGTGCGGCTGGTCCCGCCGGAGGTTCGAGTCCTCCCGCGGGCATGGGTGTGTGTGTTTGTCCTTAGGATAATTTAGGTTAAGTAGTGTGTAAGCTTAGGGACTGATGACCTTAGCGGTTAATTCCCATAAGATTTCACACAAATTTGAACTTTTTCTTGTGATAAGCCGCCTCAGACCGTGCGGCTACCCCGAGCGGCCATAATGCTTGGCAGTAATGGGACCTTGCAGGATAATCATGGGACCACGGAACCAAATCATTACTGAACCTCCCCCATATTTCACTCTTGGGACGTAAACTCGGCAGTTATTGGAAACAGTGTGAAACAAGACACCTACGATCAAATGACGTTCTTCCATTCCTCGGTAGTCTAGGTGTTGTGGCTTCGGCACCAGGTTTTCATGCTATGGGCAATTTCATCACTGATTAGTGATTTTGGAATTCCAACTCACCCTGCAGTATTCTGCCTACTGAACTGACAGGGTTCGCAAGTGCGGCATTCACTTCTGCAGTAACTTTTGCACCTGTCGTCCTCTTAATTTTCGTCACGATATCGTAATACACACTTTCATCCTCGTTGTAGGTATCAATCTTCGATTGGTGCCTCTTGAAACACTCAGCACTTCGACTTCCTTTGTTATGGAAGCGTGAACCATATGAGCACCACCAGTTTGACCACATTCGAATTCACTCACAACCACACAGAACACTTCTCACCGCGACTGACACTTGCAATGCAACGTATTGACGACATCGCACAGGTGACATTCGCGCGCAAATACAACAGCACCAACTGCATGCCTGGCTAGCACCTACATTTACGTTGAAGCATACATTTCTCAAGATGTTTCCGTATCTGCATCCAACTCGTGTATAGGTAGGTGCAATACTGGTTTTGTCCAGTGTCTTGGCTATTGGTGATTTCCAAAGCACTGTGCATACCGTATACATTGCCGATGATACAAACATTGCAATAAATAGCAAATCAAGTGTAGTCTTAGAAAGATCAGCCAATAAAATATTTGTGGACATTAATCACTGGTTCCTAGCCAATTCTTTGTCACTAAACTTTGAAAAAACACACTACATGCAGTTCAGAACTTGTAAGGGGTGTCCCAAGAGTATATGTCTAACATACGATGACAAGAAGATAGAAGAAGCGGACAGTGTTAAATTCTTGGGATTACAGCTTGATAATAAATTCAACTGGGAGGAGCACACCACAGAACTGCTGAAGCGTCTTAACAAATCTCTGTTTGCAATGCGAATTTTGTCAGACATAGGGGATATAAAAATGAAAAAGCTGGCATACTATGCTTACTTTCATTCCATAATGTCATATGGGATTATTTTTTGGGGTAATTCATCAAGCCAAGCTAAAGTTTTCCGGGCACAAAAACGTGCAGTAAGAATTATATGTGGTGTGAACTCAAGAACATCCTGCAGAAGCCTGTTTAGGGAACTAGGGATACTAACTAAAGCTTCCCAATATATTTATTCCTTAATGAAATTTGTCATTAAAATATATCACTTTTTCAAACCAACAGCTCAATTCATGGAATCAATACTAGAAATAAGAATAATCTTCACAAGGATTTAAAGTCACTTAGTCTTGTACAAAAAGGTGTGCATTATTCAGGAACACACATTTTCAATAACTTGCCAGCAGCCATAAAAAGCTTAACAAGCAATGAAATTCAGTTTAAGAGAAGCCTAAAGGATTTATTGGTGGCCAACTCCTTCTACTCCACTGATGAATTTCTTAGTAAAACCAACTGATTTGTATATAAGTACTACATAACTTCTGCACAATTTCAGTGCAGTAACGTGTTCACTGAAAATTTGTGTGTCTGTGTCTGTGTGTGTGTGTGGTTGTATGTAAGTATAATCTAACTTCTGCACCATTTCAGTGCAGTAATGTGTTCATTGTAAATAAATATTTCAGTAGTTGTATTACATGTTTATTACCTTATAAATAAATAAAAAACTTTTTTATTTTAAATTCAGTGCATTAGTATTTGTAAAATGACTCTTAGTGTTCATTAAAAAATGACGATCATTCCACTTGGGACCTGTGGAATGGTACATTAGCTTATTTGTTTTAGTTGTAAATATTTGTCATGTATTGTTGTTTTTCTGACATGTTCCACATCCTGGAAGACCTCCTCACTACGGATCAATTGGAATGAAAGTAAATCTAATCTAATCTCTCTAATCTAAGTGAGTGCGTTGTTCTGTACAACATTTATCATACTCACAAGGAAGGTTACAGATTGTCGACCTCCATAATATGACGCCAGTCGGCGGGTTGTCACTCTCACTTGTTTCAAGACAAACTTGTTTATATTCAAAGAACTATTCCCCAAGTGTGGTAGAAAGGCCATAGGCTTCATAATGTCTCAATTTTTTTCTTCTTTCCGCAGTCCACAAAGGATCACCTGCGGTTTTTGTAGGGGCGTGACGAGCAAGTCACCAAATAACTACACCGTAGACGTGTTTAATGCTCACTACATACGACGGGCGTGCTAACTAAAGACCTTCTAAAAAGGCTTGCACATTCCTCGCTACATGTAATAGCCATTGTCCTGCTGAAATAGGTAATCGTCTGGAGAGATGTACCAGTGTGTTCTACGATCTCCTTCGAGTATCGTTTGATGCTCAGTTTGTCTTCAATACATAACAGCCAATGTCGTATGTGGCACATGAAACTTCACAGTGGGCAAAGTCTACTTTGTCACTGAAAAATGAAAGCTGCCAATTTTGTCACAACATTGGCGTCTAACACTTAAGAGGCCACCACTGTAAGAATATTGAGAGTGAGATTCGTTTGAAAACCCTAGACTTTGCTACTCAACACGCTGGCGACTGGGATCACATCGGGCAACACAATTAATTATTAATTCTATCATGTACGCTTACACACAGAAAATTTTTTTTATTATTACTTGGTGTAGTTTTAATAACATACAGACTAATTTTTAACTTAAATTTAAATCTACATCTGAATCTGCCATTTTCTTTTCCAGCCAGTAATTTGACAAATGCAAAGTAGGTATATCCTCGAATTCTAGACCATATCTGGTTTTCATTCTATAAAATATGTCTTTTTAAGGCTTTGTTAATTAGCTCCGCACCTTCCTGCAGTTCTCCTGGGTGAAAGCATTTGGGGATTTTAATTTTGCCACCTATCTCCTGCATAATTCTAGTTTTAAATCATGCTCATCTTCCTGGGGCCGGCCGCGGTGGTCTAGCGGTTCTGGCGCTGCAGTCCGGAACCGCGGGACTGCTCCGGTCGCAGGTTCGAATCCTGCCTCGGGCATGGGTGTGTGTGATGTCCTTAGGTTAGTTAGGTTTAAGTAGTTCTAAGTTCTAGGGGACTTATGACCTAAGCTGTTGAGTCCCATAGTGCTCAGAGCCATCTTCCTGGGTATATATTGACAACTCTTCTACTCCACATACTGTAGTTGCAGAATATCTGCATAGAACTAAATGATTCCGATTTTGGTAAATTAGTGTCCATTAACTATTGTTACTCCATCGGTTTTGAACTCCACAAACCTCTGTTCTGTTGCTAGGTGAACAACATCCAGGCTAACACTGTAAGATAGAATATAACAATTTTTTAAGCAGATCCATATTCTTGTTTCCATTGATTCCGCCATTGCCGTTGACTGTAAATGTAGGCACTTTATATTCGATTGTCATAGCCAGATCTCGCACACTGTGTTTCAAGCAGTATGTAAACCTTGCTTGCACATTTGCAATAGCTTCTTCTTTTTCCAGTTGCACATTATATTCTACCTTTGTGGCAGTTTTCTACGCCATATATTGCAGATTTACTATTTTTGATTTTGATCTCTTCCATTTTCAGTTTTCTTTTTCATACACACAACATATTAACTGCGCGTAAAGATGTACTTTCTTTAGTGAAGAATGACTTAAGTCTGTTTGACACATTTACTCTTTTTCTTAGGATTAGTGGGATAATATTCTTTGTGGATACCAGTCATAATTCGGCAATGTACTTATCTGACACTATTGTGAAGAACTATGCACTGGATTGAGAGAAATATGTTCGATCTACCGCAGAAATGGCTGGGAGGGGTGTATGTAGTGAATGCCATGCGAGAAACCGGCGCACACACACACACACACACACACACACACATACACACAATAGTTCGATTGGGCTAGGAGTCTGCGATTGGATAGCAAGGGAAAACAGATTTAGAAGGTATGAGTGGAAGATCACGTGATCAGAAGTCCAACCACCTTGGATCTTTAGGGTGTAAAAGGAAGCTTGATAACTGCCACTGATCAAACTTCTGTGATAGTGGAAAATGTCAATACGTTTTCCTCTAATGAGCTTAACATCCTTCAGCTAAAAGGGGCCACGCGGAGTGGCAGCGTGGTTTCAGGCGCCATGTCACGGATTGCGCGGATCTTCCCGGTGGAGGTTCGAGTCCTCCCTCGGGCATGGGTCTGTATGTCGTTCTTAGCATAAGTTAGTTTAAGTAGTGTGTAAGTCTAGGGACCGATGACGTCAGCAGTTTAGTCCCTTAGGAATTCACACACACACAGCTATAAGGGAGGATGATGAGATCAACCGACCAACGCTATCGTTTTTGGTTACTACTGAAGAACCTGAACAACCTTGTTGCATTGTATTGTATTTTAACTGGGGACCTAGAAACGACGGAGAGGCTCCGTCCCCGCCGCAACTGCAGTGGTCCACAACCCCACGACGACTACTTCACTCCACTTCACCCCTCCGCCGCCCAACACCGAACCGGGATTACTGTGCCTCTCGGCCCCCGGTGGATCCCCCCAGGGAACGTCTCACACCAGACGAGTGTAACCCCTATGTTTGCGTGGTAGAGTAGTGGTGGTGGTGATGATGATGATGTTTGGTTTTGTGGGGCGTTCAACTGCGTGGTTATCAGCGCCCGTACAATTTCCCAACCTTTGCTCAGTCCAATTTCGCCACTTTCCTGGATGATGATGAAATGATGAGGACAACACAAACACCCAGTCATCTCGAGGCAGGTGAAAATCCCTGACCCCGCCGGGAATCGAACGGGACCCCGTGCTAGGGAAGCGAGAACGCTACCGCGAGACCACGAGCGGCGGACAAGAGTAGTGGTGGTGTACGCGTACGTGGGGAACTTGTTTACGCAGCAATCGCCGACATAGTGTAGCTGAGGCGGAATAAGGGGAACCAGCCTGCATTCACCGGCGCAGATGGAAAACCGCCTAAAAACCATCCACAGACTGGCCGGCTCACCGGACCTCGACACAAGTCCGCCGGGCGGTTTAGTGCCGGGGACCAGGCGCTCATTCCCACTCCGGAGTCCGCAGCTCGTGGTCGTGCGGTAGCGTTCTCGCTTCCCACGCCCGGGTTCCCGGGTTCGATTCCCGGCGAGGTCAGGGATTTTCTCTGCCTCGTGATGACTGGGTGTTGTGTGATGTCCTTAGGTTAGTTAGGTTTAAGTAGTTCTAAGTTCTAGGGGACTGATGACCATCGATGTTAAGTCCCATAGTGCTCAGAGCCATTTGAACCCACTCCGGAAAGCCGTGCGTTAGACGGCTCGGCTAACCGGGCGGGCTACGAACAATCTAGTTACTTGTATTGATAGTATAAATTACACTGAAAATGGCACGCTCTTTAGCAAGAAGAATTTAAGTGTGCTTACACCCATTACAGAAGCGTTTTGCAATAACGTTATCGTTGTTAACAAGACCCAGAACAGTTTATAAATTATGTTCTGTCTGCATATAGTTTTAATTATGTGCCTGTAAGGTACTTGTAGATCCTTAACACTGACTCCTACAAAGATGACGTAAGTATTACACTAAAGTGCTATGTTAAAGCAGGAGGAACATATTTATCCAAATCCAGGACATTGTTATTCACAATACTATCAGATAAGGATACCGCCGAATCAGGACTGGTACCCAAAAATAATGTTATCCCACAAATTCTAAGAAAAAGACAAATGAGATAAATGTATCACACAGACATAAACCCGGCCGGCTGGAGTGGCTGTGCGGTTCTAGGCGCTACAGTCTGGAACCGCGAGACCGCTACGGTCGCAGGTTCGAATCCTGCCTCGAGCATGGATGTATGTGATGTCCTTAGGTTAGTTAGGTTTAAGTAGATCTAAGTTCTTGGGGACTGGTGACCTCATAAGTTGAGTCCCATAGTGCTCAGAGCCATTTGAACCATTTTTTTAAAATCTAAACCAGTAACCATTAAAGAAATTACACCGTGAAGTGCAGTTAATGAGTTGTGTGTATGGAAAAGAAAACTGAAAATGGAAGAGATCGAAGTCAAAAAAAGTTTATGGTGAAGGCAACTGCCACAAACGACGAATATGAACTGCACTGGAAAAAGACGAAACTATTGCAGATGTGTTACTGATATTTGCAGTCTGGGTACAACGGGGTACTATAAAATATCTGCATTTACAGTCAACAGCAATGGGAATTGCTCCCTTGTTGGAGTAATGGCCAAAATCAATGGAATCGAGAATATTTACTACACTAAAAGATACACGAAACAGTTTGTGAATTCTTCCATTCTCATTTAGACCTGCTTAAAAATAATGAAATGAAACTATACGATCCCAAAGACCTCTCTAAGTCTCAAATTTCTATGGAGTATGTATGCAGACTGAAGCATGGATGAAAATTTGTCCAATCCCAGGATTAGAACCCGGGTCTCTTGCTCGCTAGGCAGATGCGCTAACCACTATGCCACTCTGGCACAGTACCTTTACACAACTGCATGGACTACCCTGGCATGCCTCCCTCCTCAATCCAAATTCCCACTCACACCTCAGCCTGCTTGGTATTCCCCCTAAACTCAAGCAGCATTGCAGAGGTTCTCCAACTTTATTCGAGTTTAGGGGGAATACGAAGTGGGCTGAGGCATGTATGAGAATTTGGATTGAGGATAATCCATGCAATTATGCAAAGCCACTGCGCAAGCGCATTTAAGGATTAGTGTATCTGCCTAGTGACAGTGAGTAGGAGTCCTGGGTTCAAGTCCAAGTCCTAGTACAAATTTTCATTTGTCGCTTCTGTCTGCATATATACATTAAAAAGAATGGTTATATTCTATATAATTGTGATGGCCTGGATGTTGTGCGCCTGGAAACAGAACAGCTGCTTGCTGCGTTTAAAGCTGATGGAGTAACAACATTTAACTGACACTCGTTTGCGACAACTGGAAACTTTAAGTTCGATACAGAAATTCTGCAAGCATGTGGAGCAAAAGAGTTGCCAATGCACACCCAGGAAGATGTGTAGGGTTTTAACGCTAGTGTTACGCAGAAGACAAGAGGCAAAACTAAAACACCCGAATGGTCTCACCTATAAGAACAGCAGGAAGGAACAGAGCTAACTGTTAAAGCCGTAAAACAGATATTTTATGGGATGAAAACAAGATATGTCTAGCATTCGGGAATATTCCCACTTTGCATCTCTCATTTTACCGGCTGGAGAAGGGAATGGCTGATTTAGATGTAGATTTATATTGTAATTTAAAAATGTGCTGGATCTTATTAAAACTACAAAAAATACAAATAAAGAAAGGGTTATTCTGTGTGTAAATGCATACGGAAAATTTAATAAAGTTCTTATGAGCATATACTATGTTTTCATATTCGCTGCCCTGCCAGAAGTCCTAAAAAGACTCATATTTATGATCTTCTACATGAATGGAATGTGAGTAGTTGTATAACCTTGAAATTACATGGTTGAAAGCATAGTTACCCCATTTTCATACCTGTCTCTTAATTTAATTTTCAGTTGTTTGTAACAAACCTGGCCTCGCCCCATGATACTCAGACCTTGAATGTAGAAGTCTACGCTCACTTGAGCTAGTTGTAAAGGATGATAAGGGTGAGCAGGAGGTGGAGCTCGAATCTTATTGGGTTTCCATCACTTTATTGCGCTCCCATTGGCTTAGAGTTAGGGGGAGGGATTTTCCAGCAATTTTATATCGTGTGAAAAGTATCGAGTTACATCTTTATCTTGAATTTAACTCATATAATCGCCTAAAGCTTGTGGGTGGTTCCCCTGGGTGACCTTGATCAATTCCATGTGGTTCCTGAGGTGGGACGTTATTGGGGTGATCTTGAATACAAGCCAGACACGTGGGTAGCCCTATACTCGATGTGTAACCTGACACCAAATACTTTAATATTGTGGGTTCTTGATCATGACCTCAGATGTTAAGTTCCATGGTCCCCAGAGCCATTTTAATTTGACCCAAAACTGTGCATGGATTCATATGGTCCATTAAAACTGCAATCATGCCATTGAGATGATTATTGTCCCATGCTGTGGTCATTAAATGACATGGTAACATAAGCAAACGTTGTGGAACAATTACTCTGTACCAGATGGATTCACTTACATTCTGATATTGCATCCAAGGACGGTGAGGAAGCATTCTGGCACTTTCCTTCACATTACCACTTCATTTCACGGGTCTTTGTGGACTAAATTTCACATGAAATTATCATTCCGAGCCACACAAAAGACACCCTGAAGCCATAACTAGTACACTGCAACAAACATCCTCCGACACTGTATTCATTTGTAACATAGTTTCTGACTGCTTAAATTAACGCAGACGTGTACAGAAAGAGGTATGTGCTGGAAGTAGGGGAACAAAGACAGCATCAGTGCACATTGTGGGTTGCCTACATCAGGGGCAAACCTATTGTTCTCTTTTGACTGACACATCCTTAACCTATTGTTCTGCTAAGAGGATTATGACCCTCTGTGCATAATCTGTCCTTTTGATCGACAGGTCGTAAACCCATTGTTTGTTTAAAAGATTTTCCAAGAAACCTTCATCTATCCATCTCGCCCACCTACTCCTCCCCTGATCCTCCTCCCCTATCCCTCTGGGAACTCCCCTCATCGATACAAGCACACATTTGGTATAAATGTGATTGACTAGCTAATTAAATAGATTAATCAATTAACCCCTCTTTGAAACCCCCAGCCTTCCTCTTCCGCTCTCCCACCTGGAAACTGGTGGGAAAAAGACTTAGTTGATTGGCCATTTTGCAGGAAATCGCTTGCAGTGTACGGAACATCGTCTAAACAATATAGACAATGTGTGGAATACTGTTTATTTAAACAACTTTTTTTTATTTATTAAAAGAATTTGCTGGGAAAACGATTGCAGTGTACGGAATATTGTTTAAACAGTTACTGGTGGACTAGACAATGTGTGGAATGTTGTTTATTTAAACAATTTACGGGATACAAGGCTGTGTTTGGAATATAGTTTATTTATTTAGTTAAAGAATTTGTTGGAAAATTGGCTGCAATGAAGGGAATAAAGTTTATTTAAACAATTTGTGAGTGACAAGGCAGTGTGGAATATTTAAACAATTGCGGCGCTTTTTCATTCTGATCGCGAGTGGAAACGCTGAGTGGGCTTAGTTTATATTTGCTGCCGGAGTCAACGATGTTAAGGATCTTATTTTTTGTTTTCCTCACTTTTCGAAGCACACTGGTGTCTAAGCACAGATGGGAAGATCAGAACAACTACATATCTTAAAGTTCATAACATTCTCCGAAACCCAGCGCCACTTTATGCAGACAGACAAATTACTAGAATCTCAGCCGCAAAATGTTTTGTACATATCGAGAAACATACAGTAGTCATATTGCACTGACAGCTAAACCCTGAAAAAGTGGTCTACAGATCATGAATGGAATGAAGTGCAGTATAGTTGCCATAGTTTGGGGTGGCCTGTGCTTGTGTCTGTAGTTAGTGTCTAGTAAAATAGCTCGCTTAAAAATCTGACCTCCACCTGACGATGATCCTTGTTCGTAATAAAATATATTTCTAACCATTAACTATCACACCTAAACATTATGAAAATCGAGTTATCAAATTTCCACTGCAAACAGATCGTAGCGCTAAATATATCCGAGGAGGTCTTGTACGTATCGATGTTTGAGGGCGCAAACACCCTCCTCAACCAAAACTTTTCCACTAAACGTATCTGCTGAAAAAAATCCTACCGATCATACAAACTAGCGATACCAAGGCGCGCGCTGTTCATCGTGTACAGGATAGCTCCCTCCACAGCGGCCATGCCTGCCCATATCGAACGCATGCGTGCTCGCAGTACAACTATCGGAAACAATAAATTTGAAACGTCCCCTTAGAAAAATTTTTGAATGACTGTGCTGATAAACCTCTTACGTTATTTGATTTTCAAACAGCTGAGCAAAACTGAACGTACTCAGACATTACTCTCTTTACTTATTCTGATCATCACTAAACTGACACACAATATTTTTAGCGCAACGCAATCTGACTTTCATTAATCCCTACAAAAGAATGGCCCTGAGTAACAATAACCTATACCTTTCATGAATCACTTACCTCACAAAAATCTTCGTTACTCAAACTACTGCAATACAGAGTGCGCCAATACTGCCAGCTGAATAAAAGATTCTAACTACTAAAGGTACTAACTACTGACATGCTATCTCTCTCCTCTCCCCACATCCACCACTGCTGGCGGCTCACCGCCAACTGCGCAACGCTACGCGCTGTTCATATGCAACTGCCCAACACTACAATAGCGAATATTTCAACAATGCCAACCAGCGACAGACTGCCCACAGCACAGCCAGTGATTTTCATACAGAGCGCTACGTGGCGTTACCAACATAACAACCCAAACAGCCTACATACACCGAGCGAGATGGCGCAGTGGTTAGCACACTGGACTCGCATTCGGGAGGACGACGGTTCAATCCCGCGTCCGACCATCCTGATTTAGGTTTTCCGTGATTTCCCTAAATCACTCCAGGCAAATGCCGGGATGGTTCCTTTGAAAGGGCACGGCCGGCTTCCTTCCCCGTCCTTCCCTGTTCCGATGAGACCGATGACCTCGCTGTCTGGTCTCCTCCCCCACACAATCCAATCCAATCCTAAATACAAATTGATCAGTCTGGAATTTGACTTTGCCACTGGGTTTTGAAAGCGCTATAGAAATGAAGTCCCATGGTCCTTTACAGAGCATGGGGGACCGATGCGGGAGATCCGCACCGCCGCACTAGGCAAGGTCCTAATGGAGGTGGTTTGCCGTTGCCTTCCTCCTACCTTAATGGGGACGAATGATGATGATGAAGACGACAGAACAACATCCAGTCATCTCGAGGCAGTTGGAAACCCTGATCCCGCCGGAAATCGAACCCGGGCCCCCGTGCTCGGGAAGCGAGAACGCTACCGCGAGACCACTAGCGGCGAACTTAACGCACTATACAATTTATAAATTGGTCCTCTTCACTAAATTTAGGAAGAGAAGGAAGGTTGTACCGCCTGACGCGATAGTAACGACAACAAATACCTCTGCAAGACGGAATCCATTGCGATGTATTGAGAAGAACTAAACACGACAAATTTAAATGCTGAGCTAGATCGGAGAAATAAGATGTCATGGCTAGATGTCAGAGATCACTATGAATTGGGAATCTGACGTCGCGACTGGCGTTTTAAAGCACTATGGAATTCCAAAATTCGTTCTCTCCACTACATTCGGAACGAGGAAGGTCTACTGCGTGACAGGATAGACACAGCAGCAAATATCACTGCAAGACAGAGTCCACCGAAATGTATTGTGAAGCACTAACCACGACACACTTAATCCACAATCCAGTCCATAGTAACAGTTGTCATGGTCAAATGTCGGAGATCACTGAAACGCTCGTACATCCTGCACGCTGTGTTCCGGTGTCCACACGAAGCGCGCCACCGTCACCAACGCTCAGAGATCGATTGAAACTCTGCCGCGACCGCAGCCGCAATCGTGGACGCGCGTGTATGTCAGAGTGCACCACCGCCAGGCATGGAGGGCGTCCGGGGTTGATGATTGGAGTGGTAGGATTTCGGAAGTTATCAATACGTCCAGCGCAAACACCCGTCACTTTGAATCATCTCTCACGCAACACACACGTCTGCTTCTATCCCTACTCACCTAGCACACTGGTCACTCGGCTAGACCCGATTGCCATGGGCAAAATCGGATAGTTCGGCGAATTCTTTGTGCTTAACCGTCCGTAACAGGCTAGCTCTATCCGAAATTTATGGTCGCCGAAGCCTATAGACCATTTGTGTTAACAGCCGCGGTCGACGTCGAAACAAACGGCGCTAACCACCATGTACTGCAAAACAAACAGCTGCAGCTCCTGTGTATACACTATTTCTAACCAATTCCACCCCGGCATAGACACCCCAGTTTACAAAATTCACTTTACCCAATTTGGGACAGCGATGTTGTTAACTATACACCCAGAATTTCGCAAGCTAAATGTAAATTTCTCCCTTTTATACAACTTATTTTCGAAGACAGAAGAAAGAAGGGCATAAGCACTTTTTCACATCGCTAAAGTATCGTTACTTGTTGTGAAAATCTTGTAACAGTATGGCATAGGCTACAATTTCTCTAAATATTCTCTCATCAGGTAGAAAAAAAAATCTGTTCTAATCAGCTTAATATCTGTTACGTCATTCATCATATGACTAGAATATTAAACTCATTTTTGTATCATGACGGAGTGCTAAAAACTACCTATGTCATAGGATGCCTCCTTACTTTCGTAATCCCATAAAGTAATCAAACGCTTCGCCACATAGGAGGGCTCTTAGAGTAACAGTACAGAGAAATTGTAAATATCAGATTTACACTACGTATTACTTTACAAATTCGGCGATACATCTGATTTTATTACGTTGGGCGTCTCTCCTTGTATTGGTGGAAGATAGAAATTTCCTTAAAAAATATCACCGCAACTCCCACTCCTGAATCATATCCGTGGTAACCTAGCCATCACTTATCGCTTCTGAACTGAAGATATCGTTGGCCGTCCCGTCTTTATATACATATA
The DNA here is from genome assembly GCF_023864275.1 of Schistocerca cancellata. Lineage (NCBI taxonomy): Eukaryota > Metazoa > Arthropoda > Insecta > Orthoptera > Acrididae > Schistocerca > Schistocerca cancellata. The sequence continues at coordinate 115,489,417 of NC_064629.1, forward strand.
TATGAGAGCTGCGGTGATATTTTTTAAGAAAATTTCTATCTTCAACCAATACAAGGAGAGACGCCCAACGTCTGAAGAACATACACCACATGTACAGGTTGAACATTAATAAAACCGACAAACTGTGGGGACGGATTCCTGACTAGAAGCGGGGGAAAAATGTCCTTTGAACACGTGTCCGTAAATGAATCATTGCATTAGCAGATGTCGCAGACGAATGACAGTTTCTCTGGCCATGTGCCGTGTGTTCCTTGTCTGTTGCAGACTGTGTGATTGACACGCGTACTATAAACAGCAGATCGGTTCTCTATTCACGCCGTGAACAAGCTGAGATGGTGTTTGTGTACGGCCAAGAGGATGGAAACGGTCGAGAAGCAGCACGGCTATACCAAAACAAGTACCCTCGCAGACGCCCACCATATCGCAGAACATTTAAATCCCTTTTGGAGCGTTTATGTGATCACGAGTCCTTTCAGATAGACGTACGTGCAGGGAGACGGCGGACTGTACGTACACCAGGTCTCGAGGACCAAGTTCTACAGGGTATTGAGACGAACAGTAGTACAGACTCCAGGCAAGTGGCACGCCAACATGGTGTAAGCGAAGGTACGATTAAGTTTATCCTGCATGACAGCAGCTAGTATCCCTATCACCTGCAACAAATGCAAGGATTATCAGCAACGGTGGAACTTTCAGCGCCATCTACAGTGGCAACAATGCATTTCCGGATACATGTTCATAGAACCTTCTTTCCTCCATTTCCAGTCTGCAATTCGGCCCTGCAATTTGTTGGTTTTATTACTGTTCACCAGGTAGAGCAAATATTGTTTAGGTATCATTATATTAGGTTTACGACATCAAGTGCAGAACATCTAACTGTATCATAGTTAAGAACCAGTGGTAACATACTCTTAAGAAAAGTTATTTATTTATTGTAGCGTTGCCACATCTTTTTCATAGTGTCGCCCTATGGTTCAAATGGCTCTGAGCACTATGGGACTTAAGTGCTGTGGTCATCAGCCCCTAGAACTTAGAACTACTTAAACCTAACTAACCTAAGGACATCACACACACCCATGCCCGAGGCAGGATTCGAACCTGCGACCGTAGCGGTCACGCGGCTCCAGACTGTAGCGCCTAGAACGGCACGGCCACTTCGGCCGGCTGTCGCCTTATCAAATAACTGTTAAGCAGCAAGTTTGCAAATCAGTCACCATTAAGGAATCTATGCAGGAGAACGATCTGCTACGGTGGACGTTTCGGCCGAATTTCTTGCAGTGGTATTTAGGACAATTAGTTCGGAATGGCCCGAACATTGTGAACTACCTTGACGACACAACTGTGTTACGCACAACTACGAAGGAACTCTTACAGGATTTGGAATGTGTCATCGAAATTCTACCTGCGGGAAATTCGAATTGCAACAGAGACGAGTGCATTTTTTTTTTCCAATATGAAGTGGAACACTTAGGGCACATCCTGTCCGTGCACATCTTTAAGCCAACGCTTTAACGTATTGGCGCCATTAAAAATCTTCTTGTTCCCATGGATGTCAAGCAAATTACGTTCCGTATTAGATGGTTCCAATGGCTCTGAGCACTGTGGGACTTAACTTCTGAGGTCATCAGTCCCCTAGAACTTAGACCTACTTAAACCTAACTATTCTAAGGACATCACACACATCCACGACCGAGGCAGGATTCTAACTTGCGACCGTAGTGGTCGCGCTGTTCCAGACTGTAGCGCCTAGAACCGCTTGGCCAACCTGGCCGGCTCCGTATTAGAACAAACAAATTGTTACCTGAAGTTTCCATTTCATGCAGCTTCCATCAGTGAACCACTGCACAAGCTGTTGCGAAAGTGTAACAAACGGTGAAAGCCTTTGCGAATATAACAAATTAAAACAACATTTGCTTGACGCCAAATCTCTTACGATATACGATCCAAGCAAAATGTTTACAGTTGACGGGGATGCTTGAGACTGTGGCACAGGCGCCGTTCTGTTGTATCGGTATCATGGTTCTGAACGACCACTTTCGTTCAGTTCTAAGACTCTTGACAGTGGTTCAAACAAAATACAGTCTGTTCGAGCGAGAGGCTCTCGCAGTTATATTTGAAATCAAGAAGTATCATGATTACCTTTATGGACGTAAATTTATCCTCCTCACCGACGCAAAATATTAGGGTCTTTATTTGGACCGGACAATATGTTACTACACGGACAGCTCAGATTTTGCAAGCCGGCCGCTGTGGCCGAGTGGTTCCAGGCGCTTCAGTCCGGAACCGCGCTGCTGCTACGGTCGCAGGTTCGAATCCTGCCTCCGGCATGGTTGTGTGTGATGTCCATAGGTTAGTTAGGTTTAAGTGGTTCTAAGTCTAGGGGACTGATGACCTCAGATGTTAAGCCCTAAAGTGCTTAGAGCCATTTGAACCATCAGTTTTTGCAACACTGAGCGTGATTTTTGTTGAACTACGACTACGAAATTATGTTCAAAGCACCAGCGCAACACGTGAATGCCTATCTGCTTTCACGTCTGCCACTAGGGGTAACGGCCTTGGCGCAGTGGATACACCGGTTCCCGTCAGATCACCGAAGTTAAGCGCTGTCGGGCGTGCCCGGCACATGGATGGGTGGCCATCCGGGCCGCCATGCGCTGTTGCCATTTTTCGGGGTGCACTCAGCCTCGTGATGCCAACTGAGGAGCTACTCGACCGAATAGTAGCGGTTCCACTCAAGGAAAACCATCATAACGACCGGGAGAGCGGTGTACTGACCACACGCCCCTCCTATCCGCATCCTCAGTGAGGATGACATGGCGGTCGGATGGTCCCGGTGGGCCACATGTGGCCCGATGATGGATTGCACTGCCAGTAAGGCAAAGAAAAAGGTACTGACTTCAATATACAGTACTGGCCATTAAAATTGCTACACCACGAAGATGACGTGCTACAGACGCTAAATTTAACCGACAGGGAGAAGATGCTGTGATATGCAAATGATTAGCTTTTCAGAGCATTCACACAAGGTTGGCGCAGGTGGCGACACCTACAACGTACTGACATGAGGAAAGTTTCCAACCGATTCCTCATACACAAACAGCAGTTGACCGGCGTTGCCTGGTGAAACGTTGTTGTGATGCCTCGTGTAAGGAGGAGAAATGCGTACCATCACGTTTCCGACTTTGATAAAGGTCGGATTGTAGCCTATCGCGATTGCGGTTTATCGTATCGTGACATTGCTGCTCGCGTTGGTCGAGATCCAAGGACAGTTAGCAGAATATGGAATCGGTGGGTTCATGAGGGTAATACGGAAGTCCGTGCTGGATCCCAACGGCCTCGAACCACTAGCAGTCCAGATGACAGGCATCTTGTCCACATGGCTGTAACTGATCGTGCAGCCACGTCTCGATCCCTCAGTCAACAGATGGGGACGTTTGCAAGACAACAGCCATCTGCACGAACATTTCGACGACGTTTGCAGCAGCATGTGCTATCAGCTCGGAGACCATGGCTGCGGTTACCCTTGACGCTGCATCACAGACAGGAGCGCCTGCGATGGTGTACTCAATGACGAACCTGGGTGCACGAATGGCAAAACGTCATTTTTTCGGATGAATCCAGGTTCTGTTCACAGCATCATGATGGTCGCATCCGTGTTTGGCGACATCGCGGTGAACGCACATTGGAAGCGTGTATTCGTCATCGCCATACTGGCGTATCACCGGGCGTGGTGGTATGGGGTGCCATTGGTTAACGTCTCTGTCACCGTTTGTTCGCATTAACGGCACGATGAACAGTGAACATTACATTTCAGATGTGTTACGACCCGTGAATTTACCCTTCATTCGATCCCTGCGAAACCCTACATTTAGGCAGGATAATGCACGACCGCATTTTGCATGTCATGTACTCGCCTTTCTGGATACAGAAAATGTTCGACTGCTGCCCTGGCCAGCACATTCTCCAGATCTCTCACAAATTGAAAACGTCTGGTGAATGGTGGCCGAGCAACTGGCTCGTCACAATACGCCCGTCACTACTCTTGATGAACTGTGGTATAGTGTTGAAGCTGCATGGGCAGCTGTACCTGTACACGCTTTCCAAGTTCTGTTTGACTCAATGCCCAGGCGTATCTAGGCTGTTATTACGGCCAGAGGTGGTTGTTCTGGGTACTGATTTCTCAGGATCTATGCACCCAAATTGCGTGAAAATGTAATCACATGTCAGTTCTAGTGTAATATATTTGTCTACTGAATACCCGTTTATCATATGCATTTCTTCTTGGTGTAGCAATTTTAATGGCCAGTAGTGTACATGCATGGGAAAAAGACATCAGTATCAGACATTGTCATATAATAGATCCGTAGTGCTGTGTTTAAGATTTGATGTTCATGTGGAGTTGCAACGCTCCATAATAATCAAATGAGGCCAGAGCGTGCATGTACATACAAGCAGAGCTGCTAGCCTGTTTCCTTTTACAGAATCATTCGTCTGATGGACTGCCCGATACAGCCGGGAGCCGGCCCCACCAACGCTACCACTAGAGGGCCCTAGCCGACGACGAATCGACCGACGTGGAAGTCCGTACACCGGCAAGTAAGGAAGCAGGACGCAAATGAAGCCACCCAGCCTCATCAGAAATCCCCTCCCCACCCCCATTGGAGGGATGTTGTGTACAAAGCAAGAGGTAAACTACAAATACCTCGAGAGTCGACCAGCACACAGGCACAAACACTCGTCGTGGGTCTCTCAGTGCCACGCAGCAGCCCCCATCTGACGCTCACAAACTCGTACCTCCTCCCGCTTTCGAGCCGCTTCCTCTGGCGTGTCGTGTGCGTCCGCCGATAGTGTGGGCAGCCGACTGCGGACTACTTTGCTTCTGCCTCGTGCTGGCGGACAATGAAATCCTTCCGCTGACACGGCGCACCGCAGACACTCAGACAGTTCCGCACCAGCGATTCGACAGTACCGTTCGTTTCCTGCAGTGAGCACAGTACAGTACTCTGAAGACTGTCTGCCCACTATTTACGGAGTAATTGGTCTGTCGAGTGCCAGCTCAGTTACAATCTGTTACAATGACAAAATATAGACTGACAGGAGACAGCAAAATTATTTAGATATCATTGTGGTAGGTTTAAGACACCAAGTGCCACGCATCAAACTGTACCAAAATTAAGTACCATTTAGAAGTATACCCTTAATAAATGCTATTTGTTATTTCTTATGGTGTTGCTACATCTTTGTTATACTAAAGCTCTATCAAACAAGTCTTAAGTAACAAGTGTGCAAAGGAGCCACCATTAAGGGAACCTAGCAGGGAAACAGTTTTCTACTGTGTACGTATCGACAGAATTCGTAGTAACATTCAGTTACTACATTGAGAACACGAAAATCAGTACAATTTACAGCATACTCCCATACAACCACCTATGGCTAAAGCACTGCATATCAACAGGCATGCAAGAGCGTGTTCCAAACCGCAGCGCTAAAAAAAGGGATTTTTGCGGGGTTCATACATCGGGTTCTATTGCTTATACAAAGGTAGGGTCAAGTGCAATTTATAGGATTTGGGTTAAGAACCATTGTTATATCCAACAGAAGGATCGTGTTCCTGAACTATCTTATAGTACAAGGTCAAAGTCTCAATACTATTACACTTCTTCCAGCTTGAGAAAATGGCTCAAATAGGTTGTTTCTTTTTACATTAAATGTGGTCTACGGTGCGCATTAAGAAGATTATGGAGGCACCATATAGGTCATGGACGGTTCCTAAAAAAAGCCGAAAAAAGAGATTACCAACATGTTTTCGCTGTCAGTAGAGGATGTCTAATAACCGCAGCAAACTGCTCAAATTTTAACGGTATATTCTCTAGGCATTTATCCAGAAGTTCCATCCTTTTTTCAAAAATATTTATCTGTTATCGAGAAACACTCCAAAACATGCGTTTTGAGTAGCAAAACCGAGCTGCGAATTCCAAGAAGGCTACGCGCAGTAAATGTCTGTAATTTTTACAATATATTCATAAGATGCTGATATCTAAAAAATCTGAAATTTTTCTTGATATCTTTGTTCGTTTCCGAGGTAAAGAAATTCAAAGTTGCTCTACTTGCATCCGTAAACTAAGCAGTAAAATCCGGTGTAATGCGAAAAATCAGTTTATAAAGTAACGTTGTACAGAGAAATATGCTTTAAAGTGTATCCGTTATCATCAGAAGAGTTTTTTCATGTGAGTGATATGCGCTGCTGTAGTAGGGAAGGGAAGAGAACCAACGTAAAAATGGCCATATCGGAGCACAAAAAAAAGTGAATATGTGTCTGTTTAAAAGACTCTCACTCAAAACTGGGGTACCGGCTGCCTCATTCTACTCAGCAATTTAAAAATTACATCCGCGCTCTTTTGTGCTGAGAGAGAAGGAGACAGTTGCAGTGGGAATGAGACAGAAAAGTGATGAAGATAGGAGGCAGTGACCGCAGCATAGAAAGAGCGAAGAAGGTAACGGCACTGTGAGAGACAGAGCGGGACACAGTGGCAGTCGAACATACAGGGTGTTTCAAAAATGACCGGTATATTTGAAACGGTAATAAAAACTAAACGAGCAGCGATAGAAATACACCGTTTGTTGCAATATGCTTGGGACAACAGTACATTTTCAGGCAGCCAAACTTTCGAAATTATAGTAGGTACAATTGTCAACAACAGATGGCGCTGCGGTCTGGGAAACTCTATAGTACGATATTTTCCACATATCCACCATGCGTAGCAATAATATGGCGTAGTCTCTGAATGAAATTACCCGAAACCTTTGACAACGTGTCTGGCGGAATGGCTTCACATGCAGATGAGATGTACTGCTTCAGCTGTTCAATTGTTTCTGGATTCTAGCGGTACACCTGGTCTTTCAAGTGTCCCCACAGAAAGAAGTCACAGGGGTTCATGTCTGGCGAATAGGGAGGCCAATCCACGCCGCCTCCTGTATGTTTCGGATAGCCCAAAGCAATCACACGATCATCGAAATATTCATTCAGGAAATTAAAGACGTCGGCCGTGCGATGTGGCCGGGCACCATCTTGCATAAACCACGAGGTGTTCGTAGTGTCGTCTAAGGCAGTTTGTACCGCCACAAATTCACGAAGAATGTCCAGATAGCGTGATGCAGTAATCGTTTCGGATCTGAAAAATGGGCCAATGATTCCTTTGGAAGAAATGGCGGCCCAGACCAGTACTTTTTGAGGATGCAGGGACGATGGGACTGCAACATGGGGCTTTTCGGTTCCCCATATGCGCCAGTTCTGTTTATTGACGAAGCTGTCCAGGTAAAAATAAGCTTCGTCAGTAAACCAAATGCTGCCCACATGCATATCGCCGTCATCAATCCTGTGCACTATATCGTTAGCGAATGTCTCTCGTGCAGCAATGGTAGCGGCGCTGAGGGGTTGCCGCGTTTGAATTTTGTACGGATAGAGGTGTAAACTCTGGCGCATGAGACGATACGTGGACGTTGGCGTCATTTGGACCGCAGCTGCAACACGGCGAACGGAAACCCGAGGCCGCTGTCGGATCACCTGCTGCACTAGCTGCGCGTTGCCCTCTGTGGTTGCCGTACGCGGTCACCCTACCTTTCCAGCACGTTCATCCATCACGTTCCCAGTCCGTTGAAATTTTTCAAACAGATCCTTTATTGTATCGCTTTTCGGTCCTTTGGTTACATTAAACCTCCGTTGAAAACTTCGTCTTGTTGCAACAACACTGTGTTCTAGGCAGTGGAATTCCAACACCAGAAAAATCCTCTGTTCTAAGGAATAAACCATGTTGTCCACAGCACACTTGCACGTTGTGAACAGCACACGCTTACAGCAGAAAGACGACGTGCAGAACGGCGCACCCACAGACTGCGTTGTCTTCTATATCTTTCACATCACTTGCAGCGCCATCTTTTGTTGAAAATTGTAACTACTGCAATTTCGAAAGTTTGTCCGCCTGAAAATGTACTGTCGTCCCAAGCATATTGCAACAAACGGTGTATTTCTATCGCTGCTCGTTTAGTTTTTATTGCCGTTTCAAATATACTGGTCATTTTTGAAACACCCTGTAGTTCACAATGAAAGGACAGAGCTTGGCAAAGAGTGATAGTGGGAGAGGAAGAAGGAGAAAGAGAAAGTGGAAGTGTGTGACGGCTATCCATAATGAGAGACAGAGTCTACGATAATAAGAACGAGGGAAAGAGAGGTAGTGATTGTGAGAAGAGACAGCAGCAGTGAGAAGGAATAAATGAGTTAGTAGCGGTGAGAGAGAGAGCAAGAGGGAGACAGTGACAGGAAGAGTGGACAGTAGTAGTTGGACAGGACGAAGGAGACTGTGACTGTGAGACAGAGGGCAGGGGCACAGAGACACAAAGAGATAATGACAATTTCTGTTCCGACACTGACAAAGTTGAGTGTTTATGGAAAAAGTTCACGGCAATCGTAACATGCGTTTTAGACAGGTACGTGCCGAGTAAAACTGTGAGGGACGGGAAAAACCCACCGTGGTTCAACAACAAAGTTAGGAAACTACTGCGAAAGCAAAGAGAGCTTCACTGCAAGTTTAAACGCAACCAAAACTTTTCAGACAAACAGAAGCTAAACTATGTCAAAGTTAGCGTAAGGAGGGCTATGCGTGAAGCGTTCAGTGAATTCCAAAGTAAATTTCTATGTCCCGACTTGACAGAAAATCCTAGGAAGTTATGGTCTTACGTTAAATCAGTAATTGGCTCGAAACAGCATATCCAGACACTCCGGGATGATGATGGCATTGAAACAGAGGATGACATGCGTAAAGCTGAAATACTAAACACCTTTTTCCAAAGCTGTTTCACAGAGGAAGATCGTGCTGCAGTTCCTTCTCTAAATCCTCGCACAAACGAAAAAATGGCTGACATTGAAATAAGTGTCCAAGGAATAGAAAAGCAACTGGAATCACTCAACAGAGGAAAGTACACTGGACGTGACGGGATACCAATTCAATTCTACACAGAGTACGCGAAAGAGATTGTCCCCCTTCTAACAGCCGTGTACCGCAAGTCTCTAGAGGAACGGAAGGTTCCAAATGACTGGAAAAGAGCACAGTTAGTCCCAGTCTTCAAGAAGGGTCGTCGAGCAGATGCGCAAAACTATAGACCTATATCTCTGACGTCGATCTGTTGTAGAATATTAGAACATGTTTTTTGCTCGCGTATCATGTCATTTCCGGAAACCCAGAATCTACTCTGTAGGAATCAACATGGATTCCGGAAACAGCGATCGTGTGAGACCCAACTCGCTTTATTTGTTCATGAGACCCAGAAAATATTAGATACAGGCTCCCAGGTAGATGCCATTTTCCTTGACTTCCGGAAGGCGTTCGATACAGTTCCGCTCTGTCGCCTGATAAACAAAGTAAGAGCGTACGGAATATCAGACCAGCTGTGTGGCTGGATTGAAGAGTCTTTAGCAAACAGAACACAGCATGTTGTTCTCAATGCAGAGACGTCTACAGACGTCAGAGTGAGCTCTGGCGTGCCACAACGGAGTGTTATGGGACCATTGCTTTTCACAATACATATAAATGACCTAGTAGATAGTGTCGGAAGCTCCATGCGGCTTTTAGCGCATGATGCTGTAGTGTACAGAGAAGTTGCAGCATTAGAAAATTGCAGCGAAATGCAGGAAGATCTGCAGCGGATAAGCACTTGGTGCAGGGAGTGGCAACTGACCCTTAACATAGACAAATGTAATGTATTGCGAATACATAGAAAGAAGGATCCTTTATCGTATAATTATATGATAGCGGAACAAACACTGGTAGCAGTTACTTCTGTAATATATCTGGGAGTATGCGTACGGGACGATCTGAAGTGGGATGGTCATATAAAATTAATTGTTGGTAAGGCTGGTGCCAGGTTGAGATTCATTGGGAGAGTCCTTAGAATATGTAGTCCATCAACAAAGGAGGTGGCTTACAAAACACTCGTTCGACCTATACTTGAGTATTGATCATCAATGTGGGATCCGTACCATGTCGGGTTGACGGAGGAGATAGAGAAGATACAAAGAAGAGCGGCGCGTTTCGTCACAGGGTTATTTGGTAAGCGTGATAGCGTTACGGAGATGTTTAGCAAACTCAAGTGGCAGACTCTGGAAGAGAGGCGCTCTGCATGGCGGTGTAGCTTGCTGTCCAAGTTTCGAGAGGGTGCGTTTCTGGATGAGGTATCGAATATATTGCTTCCCCTACGAATGTAAAATTAGAGAGATTCGAGCGCGCACGGAGTCTTTCCGGCAGTCGTTCTTCCCGCGAACCATACGCGACTGGAATAGGAAAGGGAGGTAATGACAATGGCACGTAAAGTGCCCTCCGCCACACACCGTTGTGTGGCTTGGGAGTATAAATGTAGATGTAGATGTAGATGAAGAGTTAGGCTGATGAGTGAGCGAGAATGGGCAAGTGGCAGTGGAAGCGTAAGAGCGACTTATTACCAAAATTTTTGGGAAGATTTTTAAAGGTGCTGAGGAAGGTAGACTCAGGCAACTGATAGCCACTTTCAGCCAGAGGAATATAATGAACCGGAGCTTATTCACCTTGTTTGCATTTTTCTGCTGGTAGACTGATGAGTCAAAAGGCTGTTACCAAAGCCCGCTGCGAGACGGAGTGCCTCCTGGTGGTGTTGCAAGTACGTCAAGTGGTGAGGCAAGTAGATAAACGCAGCAGAGACGAATGGAAATAATTCTGGCTACGATACGGGCCGCAAATGGGGAAATTCACTGACACAAGAGACTTTGACAAAGGGCAAACTGTTACGGCTTGGCGCCTGGGAACGGTAATCTCGGAAACGACGAAACTTCTCGGTTATTTCCGCGTAATAGTTGCGAGTATCTATGATAGGTACTTGAGGGACGGTGAAACCAGAAGCAGACGACAAGGTGTTGGATGTCAATGCCTCATTCCAGAACGTGGAGTCCGGAGGCTTACCTTTGAAAAGCAGGATAGGTGGCGTTCTGGAGCACGATTGGTAGAGGAAAAACAGAAGATCTAAAGGAGAGCAGCACATTTCGTTACAGGTTTATTCAGCAAACGAGAAAGCATCAAGGAAATGCTCAGCCAACTTCAGCGGAAGACGCTGCAAGAGACGCGTTCTTTATTATGGGGTGCCTCGGGCATGGATGTGTGTGAGGTCCTTAGGTTAGTTAGGTTTAAGTAATCCAAAGTTCTAGGAGACTGATGACCTCAGATGTTAAGTCCCATAGTGCTCAGAGCTATTTGAACCATTTTTTCAAAAGGCCAGAATCGTGCTAGTGTGGTTTGACAAGTATGATACTAAAGTCACGTTCAGGGCAACAAATTCGCCTCATCTGAATAGGGTGGAATACATCCGGTATAGTGTTGGCCACCAGCTCCACACCCACAACAAAACACCGGTCTACAATTTGCGGGAATTACGTGATCTGTGCTTAGACATCTAGTCCCACTTACATCCGGAAATCCACCAAGGACTTGTTGCATCCATGTCACGCAGAATAGAAGCTGTTCTGCGTTCCAGATGTGGATCAACACGCTATTAAGCTGTCGCTCATAATGTTTTGGCTCATAAATGTACACTCAGAAATGCCATGGGTCACAAAAGGAGTAAAAGATCAGAAATCATTATTTCGTTTTCTTTCCTTACTTATTTAGATTTTCAGTGTTACAGTAAGAAATTTACAGTAGAAATCAAGAGGCAAAAGTGCGTCCAGAAAAAGAGACACAATTCAGGGAGATAACACATCATCGCATGAGAAATGTTTGTGTGAGATGACGTGTTATTCCCTGTACGTCCGTTATCGATGCAGGGACCCACTGGCCGATTGTCTGCACCTGTTTGTATGCCTGTAGCATCCTGCTCGAAAAATATAAGTCAGAGTGATCACACCAACACTTAGAGCATATAAGGACGCAGGCCTGGTACATGACGCCTCCTTACACCAGTCTTAAAAATTCTTTCGAATTGGGGTCGAGGGAAATGTAGCAAAAATGGACCCCGCTCCAAGAATGGCCTTGAGGTGTGGGCAGGCGTAGCGTGCTTATGGTGCAGCGTGGCTCTTCTGCGCTCCCAGTATGTTGAAGAGTCCAAGTTAGGGATACTTCAAAGAGAAATTGCCACATGAAAGTAGGGAAACGTATCTGATTCGAGTGTTCATCAGTATAACTTGCGAATAATAGCAACGAAACCAGATGATACTATCTGAACGTCAAGAACTGGAAAGGAACAAGTATTGTTGTAAACTGTTGGTGAATAGGATGTATGCTTCGATGGTCGTAGGAGGTAACTATTAGTCTCCAAGAGGCCTTTAGATGGTTTCCCTTAAAAAACCTGGGTAAGAAGTTTTAAAGCTGTGTGTTCATACATGTACGAAAAAGGAAGCAACATTGGGTTATATATGTTTCAATCTAACCAAGTCCGCATTCTGCTAGAGGGCATTTCAGTATTTAGATTGTTGGTTAGACATAATTGAAGGCCCTTGTGTTTCAAACGTAGGTCTCTACTGTTAGGAAGAAATTTTTCTTCACCTACTCAGCTGTTGATGTTGTAACGTATCGGATTTCATTTAGTAGCCAGATTGGAGCGGACTCGGTTTTAAAGATGATTTTTACTTCCTTGTAGAGCAGCTCGTTGTATGTGTGGAGTATCTTGTATAATAATGATATATGTAATTTGTTTAGGTTCTCTTTCCTATCAAGCCTCATTCTGTATTTTAGAAACCCTGAGACTTGCAATGCATTCTTTAATGCAGGAAGCTTAACGTCGTTTATGTTCTTCTCTTGCAACCGGTAGAAAAATGAAAGGAGGAAAACTGGAGTGACGTCAGTCAGCATGTTGTGTAACATTTCCTTTTTCTACAGAAAAATAGACTATCATTTTTTCGGGTGTTAAATCCTGTTTGTACTTGCAATATTCTCGCACAGACACAGAAACGATCATATAACTTTCTTAGAAGTACTCAGCTCTTTATCTGCTTTTTTGCATACTCTGTTCCTCCGCGTCATTACAATAGTACATATAGGAATATCTTCAAACATACATCAGTGTCATGGGACAGATAAGAAAATATTATTAAAATATTAAGGAGCAATGAGGTAAACAGCTTTGCCATTAGATATTACGGAATACTTCAAAAAACTTTGTTCACAGGTATGAATTTTAGAATTGCGACAACCAGTTTTGATGTAAGAGGTTTAGCCGTGGGCCAAGATGTTTATCCGTACATTTTGTTATGATCAGGCAATTTAACCGGAGCTCTGTTAATTTCGAAGTTTTACTGTTCACGTAACTTTTTTTCTACAATTGGTAATATTATCGCGACACTGCATATCTCAGACGTAGCCGGTTAATTTTGACGCCGACTGGGTGCACATATTATTTTAGGTATAATAGAACTGATCCCACACCACGTCGCATCCGACTACAGTGAGTTCGCGAGTACAGATAGTAGGGTACCTTGAGATTACATTTTAACGTCCCGTCGATGACGAAATCGTTAAGGACGTAGCATAGGTTTGGGAACGGATGGAGAAGGCAACCGGCCGTATCTTTTCAAAGGAACCATCCCGGCATCTGCCCTAAGTAATTAAGGGAAACCTTGGAAAACCTAAATTTTACGGCCGAGTGGGGATTTGAAGCCTCCATCACTAACAGGATAAAGACCGGCAATAAGCTGCTTTTCCCCTCTATCTACCCTCTGATCGCTATAGCCGAACGCCGTATCCCAGAGAGCGTTATCTAGCTAGGATGATTGTGGTGGGTGCAGCTAGGTTTCTCTGGCCAATCGGTTTCCTCGAAATTTAAGTGTACTGAACACTCAACCATACATGTTGACACTGTAAAATTTGAAGCGACAGCCTTTTTTCAACGCAATAGTAGAGCTGTTTTCCATCAGGTCAGTCTTCTGTATGTAAAGTGGACGATGTGCCTTGGCTGTTCTCATCCAGTTGACATGTTAATCGCGCCAGGAAATTCATCAGTAAGCAGTTCACTAGCTACCCCCGTCTGATAGTGATTCCAGACGCTTTTCAATGATTATAGTCTACAGGGATGCATTTAAAGTTATGAAAGGAAAACTGATATTTAACGTTCTGATGTTTGGTTTGTGGAGCGCTCAACTGCGTGGTTATCAGCGCCCGTACAATTACCCAATCTTTGCTCAGTCCAGTTTCGCCACTTTCCAGGATGATGATGAAATGATGAGGACAACACAAACACCCAGTCATCTCGAGGCAGGTGAAAATCCCTGACCCCGCCGGATTTAACGTTCTGTCGATGTCGAGGTCACTGGGGTCTAACGGCAGTCACTGAGTAGACGAGGGCGGGGCAGGAAATTCCGCAGTGTTCCTATAACAGAACCGTCGCAACAATCACTTTACTGGTTTAGAGAAACCACGAAACACCTAAATATGGACGGCGGAGGGATCTAAACCTCATTCCAACCACTGTGCCCATCATTCGGGGATACACTACAAGCCAGATTGATCAGAGCCAACTACACACCCATAACATGGCGCACAGTTGTTTTGAGAAAAGTTGATTTTGGCTTCACGAGCTTAATATCTACATTAAACATTTATTTTCATCACAATAGGCATTATAGGAACAACATTTCGTTAACCTCTTATGGTTACATCGTGATTTTGCAATTTTCATAAAAAATAATGTAGTTCTTCGAGTCTTGCTACAGCTATGAGTAGGCTACAGTCATATCATACCTACTGGACACATAAACGCTTCTAATTTTTGATCAGGTAATTTGTGTAACGACGTTGAACTATATACATTTTATAACTGACGACAGTGTTTTATTGAAAGTGTTCCTCATAGGGACGTACTCCCATCTATATAGATGATGCAAGGCTATATGATGAAATATATTTTACTATGAGTGATGTGCAGACTGTTTTTATGATGAACGTGATATAGACAGTTGTAACTAATTTTTTTTAATTTTATGCAATTCTCGTCTAATTTTCAGTGTGACACTCGACTAGCAGTTACAGTTATCCTACCTCCTACTTTCGTCTCACATTTGAAACTGAGTGCCTTGTACGTCAGTGTGCCTTAGAACATGATGCAAGAGCATTATCTATTTTAGAGATAGGCTCCGGTTTTTTGTACTAAAATTGTTGCTAGATAGTTTTGGAAGGACAACGTTCCTAATATAAATAGAGGATTCAGTATGATCTACTTGCATTCTGTCCAAATTCAGGAAGAAGTGGCATTTATACACCCTATTTCTCTGATATTCCTACACTACTGTCCGACTTCAAGACTATGGTAAAGCTGCTCAACCATTTTGCTTTGTTTATGTATTTATTTATTGTACTCCACTTCCTTGATAACCACAGTGGGTTGTTACATGTAAAATTAAAATTATGAACTTCTTTATGATAATCGATTCCTTTTTTATGTTTTGAATATTGAACTATGTTTTATTAGCTTTATTTTTTCTGTAATTATGACTCTAGCATTTACTTGGCTACCCGTATACTACTCTACATGTAGTTTTCCTATGGCATCGTATTCTAGTCTCAGTGGGGCGTTTCTTTACTGTAACAGGATAAGAGCCATAGGTTTTCGTTATTGCAGACTATTTTGTCTCATTTTACAGTTATCTTTATACCGCTATTAGTAATTGCGACAAAATATACTGCTAGTACAATAACGTACGATACAACTATTGCAAGTATAAGAATGCTCTATTACTACCAACACCACTTTGATTTTTCTGCAGCAGCGACTACTTCTGAAACTTATGTCACTAACACAATACACTGAGGTGACAAAAGTCATGGGATAGCGTTAGGTATATATACAGATGGCGGTAGTATCGGGTATACAAGGTATAAAGGGGTAGAGCATTAAAGGAACTGTCATTTTTACTCAGGTGATTTATGTGAAAAGGTTTCCGACGTAATCGTGGCTGCACGACAGGAATTGACACGCTTTGAACGCAGAATGGTGGAGCTATATGCATGAGACATTCCATTTCGAAAATCGTTAAGGGATTCAATATTCCGAGATCCACAGTGTCAAGAATGTGCAGGGTGTATCAGATTTCAGACAGTATCTCCCACCACAGACAATGCAGTGGTCGAAGGTCTTCACTTGACCGAAAGCAGCAGCATTTGCGTAGAGTTGTCAGTGCTACCAGACAAGCAACACTGTGTGAAATAACCGCAGAAATGTATGTGGGACCTACGACGATCGTATCCGTTAGGACTGTACGGGAAAATTTGGCGTTAACGAGAATTGGCAGCAGACTGCCAACGCCGGTGGTTCTCTGACAGCGCGACATCGCCTGCAGCGCCTCTCCTGTGTTCGTGACCAAATTCGTTAGACTTTGAACGACTGGAAAATCGCGACCTGGTCAGATGAGTCCCGGCATTAGTTGGTAAGAGCTCATGGTAGGGTTCGAGTGTGGCGCAGATCCCACGGAGCCATGGACCCAAGTTGTCAACAAGGAACTCTGCAGGCTAGTGGGGGCTCCATGAAAGTGTGGGCAGTGTTCACATGGAATGGGCAGGTCCTCTGGATGTTCGGCAACGTGGAAATCATTTGCTGTCATTTATGGACGTCATTTTCCCAAAAAATGAGGGAATTTTTATGGATAAAAATGTGCCATGTCACCGGGCTACAATTGTTCGCACTTGATTTGCAGAACATTCTGGACAATTCGAGCGAATGGTCTGGCAATCAACATCCATACTCCGCAAGCCACCTGACGGTGTGAGGCGGAGGGTACCTTGAGTACCTCTATCGGTTCTCCCTTCTATTCCAGTCTCGTATTGTTCGTGGAAAGAAGGATTGTCGGTATGCCTCTGTGTGGGCTCTAATCTCTCTGATTTTATCCTCATGGTCTCTTCGCGAGATATACGTAGGAGGGAGCAATATACTGCTTGACTCTTCGGTGAAGGTATGTTCTCGAAACTTTGACAAAAGCCCGTACCGAGCTACTGACCGTCTCTCCTGCAGAGTCTTCCACTGGAGTTTATCTATCATCTCCGTAACGCTTTCGCGATTACTAAATGATCCTGTAACGAAGCGCGCTGCTCTCCGTTGGATCTTCTGTATCTCTTCTATCAACCCTATCTGGTACGGATCCCACACTGCTGAGCAGTATTCAAGCAGTGGGCGAACAAGCGTACTGTAACCTACGTCCTTTGTTTTCGGATTACATTTCCTTAGGATTCTTCCAATGAATCTCAGTCTGGCATCTGCTTTACCGACGATCAACATTATATGATCATTCCATTTTAAATCACGCCTAATGCGTACTCCCAGATAATTTATGGTATTAACTCCTTCCAGTTGCTGACCTGCTATTTTGTAGCTAAATGATAAACGATCTATCTTTCTGTGTATTCGCAGCACATTACACTTGTCTACATTGAGATTCAATTGCCATTCCCTGCACCATGGGTCAATTCGCTGCAGATCCTCCTGCATTTCAGTACAATTTTCCATTGTTACAACCTCTCGATACACCACAGCATCATCTGCAAAAAGCCTCAGTGAACTTCCGATGTCATCCACAAGGTCATTTATGTATATTGTGAATAGCAACGGTCCTATGACACTCCCCTGCGGCACACCTGAAATCACTCTTACTTCGGAAGGCTTCTCTCCATTGAGAATGACATGCTGCATCCTGTTATCTAGGAACTCCTCAATCCAATCACACAATTTGTCTGATAGTCCATATGCTCTTACTTTGTTCATTAAACGACTGTGGGGAACTGTATCGAACGCCTTGCGGAAGTCAAGAAACACGGCATCTACCTGTGAACCCGTGTCTATGGGGCCCTCTGAGTCTCGTGGACGAATAGCGCGAGCTGGGTTTCACATACCGTCTTTTTCGAAACCCATGCTGATTCCTACAGAGTAGATTTCTAGTCTCCAGAAAAGTCATTATACTCGAACACAATACGTGTTCCAAAATTCTACAACTGATCTACGTTAGAGATATAGGTCTATAGTTCTGCACATCTGTTCGACGGCCCTTCTTGAAAACGGGGATGACCTGTGCCCTTTTCCAATCCTTTGGAACGCTACGCTCTTCTAGAGACCTACGGTACACCGCTGCAAGAAGGGGGGCAAGTTCCTTCACGTACTCTGTAAAATTGAACTGGTATCCCATCAGGTCCAGAGGCCTTTCCTCTTTTGAGCGATTTTAATTGTTTCTCTATCCCTCTGTCGTCTATTTCGATATCTACCATTTTGTCATCTGTGCTACAATCTAGAGAAGGAACTACAGTGCAATCTTCCTCTGTGAAACAACTTTGGAAAAAGACGTTTAGTATTTCGGCCTTTAGTCTGCCATCCTCTGTTTCAGTACCATTTTGGTCACAGAGTGTCTGGACATTTTGTTTTGATCCACCTACCGCTTTGACATAAGACCAAAATTTCTTAGGATTTTCTACCAAGTCAGTGCATAGAACTTTACTTTCGAATTCGTTGAACGCCACTCGCATAGCCCTCCTCACACTATATTTCGCTTCCTGTAATTTTTGTTTGTCCGCAAGGCTTTGCCTATGTTTATGTTTGCTGTGAAGTTCCCTTTGCTTCCGTAGCAGTTTTCTAATTTTGTTGTTATACCACGGCGGCTCTTTACCATCTCTTACGATCTTGCTTGGCATATACTCATCTAATGCATATTGTACGATGGTTCTGAACTTTTTCCACTGATCCTCAACACTATCTGTACTTGAGACAAAACTTTTGTGTTGAGCCAACAGGTACTCTGAAATCTGCTTTTTGTCACTTTTTCTAAACAGAAAAATCTTCCTACCCTTTTTAATATTCCTATTTACGGCTGAAATCATCGATGCCGTAACCGCTTTATGATCGCTGATTCCCTGTTCTGCGTTAACTTTTTCAAATAGTTCGGGTCTGTTTGTCAGCAGAAGGTCTAATATGTTATCGCCACGAGTCGGTTCTCTGTTTAACTGCTCAAGGTAGTTTTCAGATAAAGCACTTAAAAAAATTTCACTGGATTTCCAGTTCGCCTGAGATGAATCCCATCAAGCATTTGTGGGACATATTTGAGAGGTCAGTTGCTGCATAAGATCCTGCACCGACAACACTTTCGCAATTACGGATAGCTATATAGGCAGTATGGCTCAATATTTCTTCAGGGGACTTCCAAAGACTTGTTGATTCTATGGAACGACGAGTTGCTGCCCTAAGCCGGGAAAAGGGTGTATCGACACGATATTAGGAGGTATCTCATGAATTTTGTCATATCAGATTACTCTTACTGGTTTATTAACAGTCACTGACCCTCGGAGAACAGTTAAGTATCGTATTGTCTTGTGTAGCTTCCCTGTAGTCTGAGACACATTCGTGTAAAATTTACTAGTGTCAGATTGTAACTAGTTTCTCTGGACGTTCCGCATCGGATCGCCAGCACTCTCGGTCTAGCCGTATCTTGCTACATCCAGATAGTATGGCGCTGGATCAGATCACACACTTACCTTTCACTGATTCTTCTCATTCTTCTTATGTACGGTTGTGGCCACCCCTCTTCACTCCGCCGTCACTGTGCCAGGCGATTGTAGAGCAAACGGCTTAATCCCTAAGGTCGTCTACAGGTCTCCCTCATCGCTGCTGTAGTGTCTTCTGCTCCTTCTGAGGCAGCTTCACCTAGAATATTTCGGGTAGGACCAACCACGTCGTGTCAAACGGATCTCGAGCCGGGTGTGCGAGCTATGTGCGGGCCGTGGCTCGTCCGTTCTCTGCTATGCCAAGTCCTTCTCAGGAATACTTAGTACACCGCGACGTTTCGGCTCAAACATCTTCAGTTCTGCAGAACTGTGGCGTCAACACTGTTTGTCCTTCACTATTTCTTCGTGAGGTGAATGATTTTCACAGGTCTAGTGACTGTTGGCACAGAAAGAAACAGTCTAGCGATCTGTCGTCACAACCGTTTAAAACTGAGTGTGAATGACAGAAGAGAGGGATGACAATTCTCAACAGCTATTACGCAGTTGCATAATCGATAAGTACTACAGATTTTCTATTAAACTATATTAAGTTACCACGCTGAAAAAAATATAAATATTTAGCTGGCAATGAAAGAGTAAAAAATTACAACGATGGCAAAACGGGCCTCATTGCTCTGTTTAAAGAGATGCACACTGCACTAAATTTGTAGGAATGGAGCAAGAAATCAGTGGTACGAATAGTAAATTTTTTGAACAGGTATGCATTATTCCACTGTCAGTTGTAAAAGTCTTCAATGGAATTGAACGGAGGGTATGGTGACTCTATATACACTATGTGATCAAAAGTATCCAGACATCCCCAAAAACATACGTTTTTCATATTAGGTGCATTGTGCTGCCAGCTACTGCCAGGTACTCCATATCAGCGACCTCAATAGTCATTAGACATCGTGAGAGAGCGGACTGGGGCTCTCTGTGCAACTCACGGACTTCGAACGTGGTCAGGTGATGGGGTGTCACTTGTGTCATACGTCATTACGCGAGATTTTCACAGCACTAAACATCCCTAGGTCCACTGTTTCCGATGTGATAGTCAAGTGGAAACGTGAAGGGACACGTACAGCACAAAATCGTCTATTGACTGACAGAGACCGCCGGCAGTTGGATCATAATGTGTAATAGGTAGACATCTATCCAGACCATCACACAGGAATTCCAGACTGAGTGTTCTCCATGATTCTCCAAAAAAGTCTGGATCCACATTTAAAAAAGATAGTAGATGAGAAGCGCATAAGGGAACATGGAACTCACCGGATGGAAACACAGTAAACCAGATCGATCATGTGTTGATATTTGCTCGAAATTTGAAAATTAGGTATTTTTTGACGCGCTGTAGCGCCTTAGATACTGGGAGTAGAAAAAAATGGTAAGAATCAAATTTGTAGAGAATTTTGTGCTCTTTAAAAAAGAAAATAGACGTTAAAGCGATAGGAGCAAATGAAACTGAAATATTTGGAAAAAACTGAAAAAAGTCCGAAATTTTCGAAGTTTTTTGACTGCAGAAAGTTTTCCCCAAGAGAAATTTTGTTGGCAAAACTTGGTTTTCTAACCTTTCAAACAATATGAACGAGTTAAAAAAATAAAATCTTCTACCCCACCTTTTGCAAGGTACAGGCTTTTTTTCTTACAGTTTCACTGGACTAATAGATTTGAGACCAAAATCGGACCTACTGTCCATGAGGAGTGTCAGAGGCCCAAGCATAGATACAGATCATTTTCTGGTATGGGCACGGGTGAGGGCAAGGATATCTAATGCAGTGAATGGAGTCCGACCCAGGGCACAGAAATATAATATAACAACTTTAGAATCAGTGGAAGTTAGAGAACTGTATCAGGAGAAGATAACTCGGATTCTGGAAAACGTTGGAGAATATAATAATACCGAAGATCAGTGGGAAGCGATAAAAAAGACGGTGGAGACATCGGCAAGAGAGATACTTGGAATTGGGACAAGACAAGTAAGACCATCATGGTTTGATACTGAATGCGAAATAGTAACTGAAGAAAAGAACAAAGCATACAGAAGGACACTGCGATCACACTGTAAGAGGAGGATAGTCGAAGAATACAAAGAAAAACGGAGGACTGAAAAGAGGAATCGCCAAAGAAAAAAAGAGAGAATCGATGAAAGCAAGTGTCAAAGAAATGGAGCAAAATGAAATAAGAAAACTCTATAGAGAGGTGAATGCGGCACGGAAGCCTTTTTATAGTAAAACAAGCTTAATAAAAGATGAGACAAGGAATACAATAAGTGAAGAGAAAGGAATATGAGAAAGATGGCGCAGTTATTTTGCTGGTCTCCTCAACCATAGAATAACTATACCAGAGAATCCAACAGAAACGAATGGAGAAGAGGACCCAGACAACAACACTACCGCACCAAATATAGAAGAAGTGAAAACTGCCATGAAGAAATTGAAGAACAACAAGGCGGCAGGGACAGATGGTATTCCAGCAGAACTGTTTAAGCAAGGAGGCACAGAGCTGAAACGAAGCCTCCTGAAAATGGTCACCAGAATATGAGAAGAGGAGAAAATGCCCCAAGAATGGAACGAGGGTGTCATATGTCCCATATATAAGAAAGGAGATAAGATGGAGTGTGGCAATTGCAGAGGGATCACACTACTTAATTTGGGATATAAAGTATTCTCTAATATACTATTCATCAGAATACTCCCAATCATACAGAGGGAGACGGGACCGTACCAATGCGGATTCCTTCCCGGGAAGTCTATAGATCAAATATTCACCTTAAGACAAATCCTGGGGAAAAAATGAATACGGGGTTGCCAAGCATCACCTATTTAAAGATTTAAAAAAGCAGCTTATGATAGCATAAATAGAGAGCAGTTATATCAAGCTCTAGATGAACTGGGAATGTCGAGAAAGTTGGTAAGGCTGGTGGGAATGACAATGAGCGAAACACAAGGTAGGGTAAAAATAGGAGGAATGATGTCCAATACAAAGAGTATTAAAAACGGAGTGCGACAAGTGGATGCATTGGCATGTCTACTTTTTAATTCCTCCCTGGAGAAGGTGATGAGAAACGCAAACCTTCTGAATAGGGGAACGATCTCCTATAAATCAGTGCAGATACTGGCCTACGCGGATGACATAGATGTAATAGCAAGAACCCAAAAAGCAATGGAAGAGACATTTGCAGCTCTCGAACAGGCTAGTAGGAACATGGGGTTAATTATTAATGAACAAAAAACAAAATATAAGGCAGCTGGAAAAGCACATAGAGAAAATATGCCAAATGCAATAACAATGGGATATTATAAGTTTGAGAGAGTTGAACATTTCAAGTACCTGGGCTCGACAGTTACGCATCTAAATGATACCTCTTATGAAATCAAGCAGAGATTAATACTAGCCAATAGAGCGTATTTTGCCCTAACAAGACTTCTATCCTCAAGGCTCCTGACTCGTACCACTAAATTAACTATCTATAAATCACTTATACGACCAGTGCTAACATATACCTCTGATGCCTGGAGATTAACAACTAAAGATATTGAAATAATGGATGCATTTGAAAGAAAGGTACTTAGACGAATTATCGGCTCAATCTGTGAAAGAGGAAAATGGAGGAGGAGATACAACCATGAGTTGTATAACGTATACAAAGACCAACCCATCACAAGGATAGTGAAATCATCCAGACTGTGGTGGGCGGGACATGTGGCTCGCATGAATGATACAGATGTACCAAAAAGAATATTACAAGGAAAGCCAGGAGGGCAGAGAGGACGTGGTCGACCAAGAGCCAGATGGAAAGATGGAGTAATCGAAGATCTTAGGAAGATGGGCTATAGAAACTGGAGAGTATTGGCAAAGGGCCGAGAGAGATGGAAGGAAATTGTAGAAGAGGCCAAGGCTCATCATGAGCTGTAGAGCCAAGAAAGGAGAAGATATTTAAAAAAGATAGTAGATGAGAAGCAAATGACATTTATGAAGAACCGATCCACCACTTACCAGATATTAGTACTGAAAGGAGCTGTATGAAATTATTGGGGATACAACAAAACAATGACAACATTGTTTGTTGATTTTAAGAAAGCCTACATCAGCATAAACATGGAAAAATTGTGGGAGAAAATTCAAAAGTTTGGGATACCAAAGAAGATTACAAATCTTGTAAAAATTACACTGGAAGGCTCAAAATAATTAGTGAAAATGGATGGAGAATATACCATAAGTTTTGACATACAAACAGGAGTCAGACAAAAAGATGGAATATCAACATTCTTATTCACAGTAATAATACAGTTAACACTGGATGCAACAAGTGAAGCAGAGGAGGGAATTATTATAGGAATAACAATAAATATACTGACCTTTACGGATGATGTAGCATCAATCGTTGAAAATCTAGATGACCCGAAAATCATGGCAAGAAAGCTATTTCAAAAAGCAAAGTAAGTTGGATTAGTGGTAAAGGACGAGAAAAGAAAATTCATAAGGGCGTAAATAAATTACAAGACAAGAAGGCGCGAAAACATGCAGACTGATGAGCACGTGTTTGAAGCAGTGAAGAGTTTAAATATCTTGAATCTGTAGTGAAAAATAGAAATGATGAGAAATATAAGCGAGGATAAGAACTGCATCGAGAGCGTCATAATCACTCAACAATGTACTATCATCCAAACTTTTATCAAGAGCAACCAAAATATAAAACTATAATAAAACGAGTATTACTAAATGGGGCGGAAATGTGGAGAATAGTTAAGTATACAGAACAAAAGATAAAAGGTTTCTATAATAAAATCCTACGGAGCATATTTAAACAAATTTCTGAGGGAGAAGAAAGACGAAGAAGAAGAAGCAGGGAGCTCAGGGACGTGTTAAATGAATCAGTGGTTGTTGCGGAAGACAAGACAAGAGGCTGAGATTGGCTGGGCACGTCTATAGAAGAGAGGAGGGATCAGGATTGAGAGAAATGTTGGGGAAGAAACCCGAAGGGTAGAAGACCTTTAGGCAAAACGAAAATAAGGAGAGACCAGGTGACCAAGGATCTACGTATGCTACGAGCGAGAGAAGAAGAAACCTCGAACAGAACTCTAGGAAGAGGTCACTTGACGAGGCCAAAAATCGGCTTTTGTTTGTGGACCAGGAGGGTACGAGTAAGTAAGAGTCAGTGTTGCTGAAATTATGAAGGAAAAACGAGTGCAGGAACCATAATTTGAACATCCGAAATCTATTTCAGATCTCGAATTTTAAGTGGACTTGAGTGCACACTATCCACAGTAAGACAGTGAACAGGGAGAAAAGCTACGAGGCATGTTCAACAGTGGCTGAGCGGTTCTAGGCGCTACAGTCTGGAACCGCGCGACCGCCACGGTCGCAGGTTCGAATCCTGCCGCGGGCATGGATGTGTGTGATGTCCTTAGGTTAGTTAGGTTTAAGTAGTTCTAAGTTCTAGGGGACTGATGACCTCAGAAGTTAAGTCCAATAGTGCTCAGAGCCATTTGAACCCTAATAAGGCTTCCTCTAACAATAGGTGTCGAATTTTATGGTGCTACCTCGAGCGGCACCTGCGAATACAATTAATGCATGTGTGGTGTGTGTACTGTAAGACCTTCGGTACACACACCATCAGATTACTTGACTTGTCACTCTAACGAAGTAGGCGAGTGTCAGCAATATGTCTCGTGGTCTTATTGTGGCGAGTTTATCTTCTGCCATTAGGTCAGACGATAGAAATGCCACTTGCATGCTTAGAGTAGCAGATTGATGGTGACTAACTTTAAACAGAACTTGATTAATTTTCACACACATTTATTAAAATAATAACAAGCATAAAAATAACTTAACTTGGTTCTGGATGCTGTTTACAATTGACAATCTGAAGTTCCTTTGGTCTTGGTACATTAATCTTATTCTCACATATCTCTGCTACTTGACAAAGTGTCTATACATTTATCTTCATGGCTATGTACAGGAATATGATAATCTTCTTAGGCGCAGACTGAAACTTGACTATAGACTGGTACGGACTGGTGCAGACAAAAGCAGACTGAGTAATCGGAGGTCTGTACACTCGTTATAATACCTCAAGCGTTCAGGTATCACTGCGCGATTGTGATCCGCGAGGAGGAAAGGTTCTACGTTAGCAGCAATCTCATTGGCTGCGTTACATATTAATACGCGGATCGGCGGAAGCAGAATTTGGTCCGTCGCTTAGGTAGCGCCATCTCGTAGTGCGGAGACGGACGAGCGCTGCGCCTGCGCTGTTGTGCTTAGCGGGGCGCGCTCTATTGGGAAAGTTGTGTACGCGCTGACTACGCGGAACTGTGTACACATCATGTTTGCTACACTTATTTACTAGCGAATCTCGACAGTTGGCGTGCACTAAAGTAATAAGTCCTCAACACGTGTTACAACTTCTAGCAATTCCTAACCATTTTGTAATCGATACAGATATGGTTCTAAGTTAACATACCAGACTTCGAGATCGTAGTCGTAGCTCTGGGAGCATTCTTTCACAATATGTTTGGAAAATATTGATGTGGGACTTGACAGTGTCACATTTCAGTCTCTGCAGTAATAGAGTAGACATCAGTGTAACATTCTTGGGTAGACCATGTCCCTTAGTCTTCTGAAGAATGAAGCATACCGTAAATTTAATAATGCCCCAGTATATTTATCATTATACGTGTTTTCATACTTTGTGTCGGCAGTGTCACCAATTTTCCCTCCTTATTAATTACGTCATTCGTAAATTTGCCCTTACTAAATTTATATCGAGCACTACTGATTCCCGTTAGCATCCTGTGGCATTTTAATCTATTGATTAGCTACTTTTCAAAGCCCTTTCTCAGTACATTTATTAGGCAGATACGCCATTACGATGTGGGGAATATAGTTTCTTTATCTTGCCCTATTCTATAATGACTGCTGCAGCCGCGGATTCCTGCACACACATTAAATCGAATTACTGTTCCACCAACAGCTTCCGTTATTGGTGTAGCACAGAACTAGAGCTGTCAGAAGTGGAGCGGCGGCCATGAAACTAATTAAGGCAGCTCAGTCACCCACCGTCTTTCCGATAAGGGCTAAGTGCGGACGTGGCCCAGTATCAGTGAGTGCCGCAGCGCTCATAGCACCAGCCACTGTTGGCCTCCGTGTTTACAACACGCGTTACGTCGCAAACAACGCCACGTTTCCTCATTATCTCCATGTGTGTGGCGATTACAGGTGACGGCTCTTATGTTTGTCGTCAGAGAAGAAATTTCCTATTACATGTAGAACTGTGTAATCGTAGGTCTCTGTGCAGCCCAACATTTAAGTGCCAATAAACTAACTTCAAAAGCTGGTACGGCTTAATACACAACATCGTAACATTTTTTCAATATTCTCGTTTTATCTTTCCGATAATGTACTTTCCCATACCGAAATATGTGCATTTATCAACATGTAACACAACGGTCAGGTAATACTGCATTATAAGATTTGGTTAAAGGATATCACCAACTGAGCGTCATGGTAGAATCAAATAAATAACCGCTTCATTTGCTATGAATAGTTTTATTGGACCAAAATAACGACCGCTCACTTTTCTTAGGTTATTGTGTTGACTATCTGGTGCGACACCCAAGTTTCATTCTGACTAATCCGACAGTATGAACTTCATATTTATATTTGGACAGGGAATCCCACTGTTGTTGCAGCAAACTAGTGTTAAGTGCTATGCAATCTCGTTTTATAATTTCTGTTGTGGGTTGGCAGGAGAGCCAACACCGTATTATTAGAGGAAGCCGAAAGGCACGCGTTTTAGCTCACGCAGGCTGGCGTGAGGCCTGGAACAGGACAACGAAGTTAGACTTTAGAAAAACGGACGTAGCTGGTGGAATACTTGACTTTAATCCATTAATGATGAGTGTCGCTCTTGACTGTACATGATTCAGTATCAATAGTAATTGGTAATGGCGCCTTGCTAGGTCGTAGCAAATGACGTAGCTGAAGGCTATGCTAACTATCGTCTCGGCAAATGAGAGCATAATTTGTCAGTGAACCATCGCTAGCAAAGTCGGTTGTACAACTGGGCGAGTGCTAGGAAGTTCTCTAGACCTGCCGTGTAGCGGCGCTCGGTCTGGAATCACTGATGGTGGCGACACGCGGGTCCGACGTATACTAACGGACCGCGGCCGATTTAAAGGTTACCACCTAGCAAGTGTGGTGTCTGGCGGTGACACCACAATTTCTTCATTTCTCCTTTACAGTCTTGTAAACCTGATGATGGGCTTATAATCGCCCGAAACCGGTCGTGATTTTGAAGCAATAAAACTTTTTACAACTGGACTGGTTAATTACCTGATTCTACTTTTATATTATTATTATATTAACATCGATGACTGCTACTAAGTACACTGCCATATGTTCATCTTTATTTATAGATAATTATATAGCAAGTGTCTATTTCACGTAGATAGTTAGCTTCATTTGACGCTGCTCATTACCTTAAAAAAGCCATACACATATGCTACTTAGGTCATAGAGACCCGATTGGTATATAAGGGCATGATATTCATAAATTATTAAAAGTTGCTATAATCTTAAATTTAAGTTTTTTTGCTCATTTGCAATTACATTTGCCAAGGATTTCATAGTTTCAAAAGTATTTCCACCCACTTTTCCGACAAAATTTTTATAAGTGCTAAATCATCATTTGCTCCTCGTTCTCTTCGATCGGGTTTGTCATCGAAGCATAACAGAAGTGAAAATGGTTTCTTTGACATTCAGCAGGAAAAACGGTTCTACCTGTTTCTGTAACTCCAACCTCAGTCTTTGGTCAGTGACCATACGACTTTTCCACACCAGCTAATACACCTATATAGGCTTCAACTGTAAACTTTTTGATCTTGCGTGTTAGTCATTTCCACCACAATACTCTGAATAAAAAAATGGTTCAAATGGCTCTGAGCACTATGGGACTTAACTTCTGAGGTCATCAGTCCCCTAGAACTTAGAACTACTTAAACCTAACTAACCTAAGGACATCACACACATCCATGCCAGAGGCAGTCTGGAACCGCACGACCGTTATGGTCGCAGGTTCGAATCCTGCCTCGGGCATGGATGTGTGTGATGTCCTTAGGTTAGTTAGATTTCAATAGTTCTAAGTTCTAGGGGACTGATGATCTCAGCAGTTAAGTCCCATAGTGCTCAGAGCCATTTGAACCATTTTGACGGACATGGTGAGCAGCAATCTGACGCTGTTTATTGATGATGCCGTCCGTATGGAAAAGTGTCGGCGTTGAGTGACTGCAGGACGTTACAAGACGACTGAGACAAAATTTCTAGTTTGTTTGATGAATGGCAGCTTGCTCAAGGTGTAGAAAAATGTAAGTTAATTCACATGAGTTGGGAAATCTCTGTCGTAATGTTCCAAAACAGCGTTAGTAGTGCATTGCCTGACACAATCGTGTCGATTAAATATCAAGGTGTAACATTGCAAAGCGATGTGGAATGGACCGAGCACGCAAGGACAGTAGTAGTGAAGGCGAGTGGGAAGCATAGCGTATCTATGAGCTGTCGATTAGTAATCTTTGGTGGGAACTTGTGGAATGATAACAGCTGTTCTCAGGTTGTTGGTGGCTACTAAAATTGCTACTAAACCTGAGATACGTAATCTTAGTAAATATGCAACGCAGTAGGCCACATACAAATTGAATACATTTTTTCACCAAAGAAGTTACGACATTTTCGCAACAGTTGCTATGTGAGGGTAAAAAGAGTAACATGGACAGATTA
Source organism: Schistocerca cancellata (assembly GCF_023864275.1). Lineage (NCBI taxonomy): Eukaryota > Metazoa > Arthropoda > Insecta > Orthoptera > Acrididae > Schistocerca > Schistocerca cancellata. The sequence continues at coordinate 115,518,717 of NC_064629.1, forward strand.
TTGATACATATACACTCCTGGAAATTGAAATAAGAACACCGTGAATTCATTGTCCCAGGAAGGGGAAACTTTATTGACACATTCCTGGGGTCAGATACACTAGTCGGCACTAGTACAGTGTATATCCACCTTTCGCAGCAATGCAGGCTGCTATTCTCCCATGAAGACGATCGTAGAGATACTGGATGTAGTCCTGTGGAACGGCTTGCCATGCCATTTCCACCTGGCGCCTCAGTTGGACCAGCGTTCGTGCTGGACGTGCAGACCGCGTGAGACGACGCTTCGTCCAGTCCCAAACATGCTCAATGGGGGACAGATCCGGAGATCTTGCTGGCCAGGGTAGTTGACTTACACCTTCTAGAGCACGTTGGGTGGCACGGGATACATGCGGACGTGCATTGTCCTGTTGGAACAGCAAGTTCCCTTGCCGGTCTAGGAATGGTAGGACGATGGGTTCGATGACGGTTTGGATGTACCGTGCACTATTCAGTGTCCCCTCGACGATCACCAGTGGTGTACAGCCAGTGTAGGAGATCGCTCCCCACACCATGATGCCGGGTGTTGGCCCTGTGTGCCTCGGTCGTATGCAGTCCTGATTGTGGCGCTCACCTGCACGGCGCCAAACACGCATACGACCATCATTGGCACCAAGGCAGAAGCGACTCTCATCGCTGAAGACGACACGTCTCCATTCGTCCCTCCATTCACGCCTGTCGCGACACCACTGGAGGCGGGCTGCACGATGTTGGGGCGTGAGCGGAAGACGGCCTAACGGTGTGCGGGACCGTAGCCCAGCTTCATGGAGACGGTTGCGAATGGTCCTCGCCGATACCCCAGGAGCAACAGTGTCCCTAATTTGCTGGGAAGTGGCGGTGCGGTCCCCTACGGCACTGCGTAGGATCCTACGGTCTTGGCGTGCATCCGTGCGTCGCTGCGGTCCGGTCCCAGGTCGACGGGCACGTGCACCTTCCGCCGACCACTGGCGACAACATCGATGTACTGTGGAGACCTCACGCCCCACGTGTTGAGCAATTCGGCGGTACGTCCACCCGGCCTCCCGCATGCCCACTATACGCCCTCGCTCAAAGTCCGTCAACTGCACATACGGTTCACGTCCACGCTGTCGCGGCATGCTACCAGTGTTAAAGACTGCGATGGAGCTCCGTATGCCACGGCAAACTGGCTGACACTGACGGCGGCGGTGCACAAATGCTGCGCAGCTAGCGCCATTCGACGGCCAACACCGCGGTTCCTGGTGTGTCCGCTGTGCCGTGCGTGTGATCATTGCTTGTACAGCCCTCTCGCAGTGTCCGGAGCAAGTATGGTGGGTCTGACACACCGGTGTCAATGTGTTCTTTTTTCCATTTCCAGGAGTGTAGAATGTTGAGATCGGCATGTATGTCTAACATCAGCGTCTTAGAGGCTGGCTGTATGCCGTCTTTTCAGTGGAAGTACAGATGGGTCCAGGTAATCAAAAGCGTGTTATTCAGTATATGTCGGAATGAAAAAGGCTACAACGATTTTTTGTCGAGTAAGTGTCTATTGGCAACTATGCAATACAATGTCTATTGGCAAGTATGATACAATGTAAGAATTTTATTACTTTTTTACACTCTCTGGTATTGACACCATTCTCTGTTTTTTTTCTGTTATCATCCAATGGTAGAGGATGGTCCTCACAGACTAAAACTAGTGACACTACAGTATACACTGTACATGGTGCTGTATATAAACATATCCTTAATTAAACACGAAATATTCTTAGGTAAACGGAATTGTTTTTCAGGTACTTTACACTCCTTCAGTCGGTAAACTTTCAGGAAATTTTTAATTTTTGACATTTTAAACAAATTCGTTCATTTCCGACGTTAGTAATGGGGTTATCTCAATAGAGATGATTTGGCAGTTCGTTTACGAGTGAGATGGATTGAATGTCTTTCAAAGAAACGGAATGTTATCGACAGGTGTTACAAATGGCTCTGAGCATTATGGGACTTAACATATGAGGTCATCAGCCCCTAGAACTCATAACTACTTAAACTTAACTAACCTAAGGACTTCACACACATCCATGACCGAGGCAGGATTCGAACCTGCGACCGTAGCAGTCGCGCGGTTCCGGATTGAAGCGCCCAGAACCGCTCGGCCACCGCGGCCGGCGGCAGGTGTTACACCAATTCGACTGTCAAATGGGGGCTACAGGTTCGGTTGCTTTGTTGAATGTTCCTTGAAAGATATAAATTAGTACCAGGTTGTAATATATTTTTTTTCCAGCACTTTAATCTTAATAACGGGGATGCAATACAATACTGAGCCGCGCGGAGTGGTCGAACTGTTAGAGGTGCCATGTCACGGATTGCACGGCCCCTCCTACTGGAGGTTCAATTCCTCCATCGGGCACGGGTGTGTGTGTTGTTCTTAGCATAAGTTAGTTTAAGTAGTGTGTAACTCTAGGAACCGATGATCTCAGCAGTTTGGCCCCTAGGAATTCACACATCTGAACATTTTTACAATACTGACGATGCACAATTACAATCATGTATACCATATGCTTATACAGCATTTACATCGCTCACACATCGAAGAATGCCCTCACATGCCTTAATGCTCCCTGGTGAGAGTGGTACATTAACCCACACTCTACCGTTTTAGTCAAATCCTGTTTTGTGAAATAACGACATTATTGCAGAACAGTGGCTTTTATGTGATACAGAATGTTGAAAGCCTACAGCAGCAGCCAACCACAGTTTGGGTTTGATTTACTCTATTGAAACAGCACCATTACTGATTTTGAATTTAAATATTCATCGCCAGAAGGCTTCCATGATTTTGTCAAAACGCGCGGGAGGTTGGTTTACAGGTGCACTGCCGTGAAATGCCTATAACATATGTTTCCACCGGAAGAATATAAAGAACAATATGAATGTTATTCATTGGAGAATTACACTATCTGCTCAGAACTATCAAGACACATACTGCTCGCCGGGGTATGTTCACAATTCGTCTAAATGACTGCTTGAACTCCACAGCGGACACTTTCAGTAAGATTTGTGAGTGTTTGTGAAGGAATGGCAGACCATTTTTCTTCAAGAGCCGAGACCAGAGAAAATAGTGATCCTGGCAACTGGAGTCTGAAGCGAATTTGACGTTCTGACTCATACCAAAGATCTTCCACTGGATTAAAGTCAAGACTCCGGGAAACAAGACCGCTCCAGGAATCACAATTCACGTTTCAGGAATGTCATTGTTCTAAAACTACTGCCTCACAGATGCTGCTTTATGACACAGTCCGCTGTAATGCTGATTCAAATAATTATCACCTCTCACTCGTTCCTCTAGTTTGCGCTATAAAATGTGTCCATATCCTTCCACCTTTAGCATTTTCTTAAGAGCAATAAGGGGCAGCACCCAACCACGAACAGCACACCCTTTCCGTAACAGCACTTCCGCCGCACTTCACTGTTGGCACTATAGAGGGCGTCGACAGAAATGTGGAAACACCGAAAATGCAACACATTACCAAGCCTAATACGCTGTAGGAAAACCGTTAACATTCAAAAAAGCTTCTAGTCGTCTCGAACTGGATAACTACAGACCCTGTATGGTTTTAAATGGAAACTTATACCATTATTTCTGCAAAATAGTGGTAATTTCAGGTAACGATGATGGAGGTCAATAGCAATCACGCAGCTTCCTCTCTAAAGTAGACCACAAAGTCCCAACAACATTGAGATCTGGTGACTGGGGTGCCCAGGGTAGATGCGACAGTTCAACCTCGTGCTCATGAAACCAGCCCTGCACGATGCGAGCTGTGTGAACAAGGGCCATGTCGTCTTGGAACACAACATCACAGTTGAAGAATAAACATTATACCATGAGATTAACCTGATCATCCAAAATGGTCAAACTGTCGCCGCGCGGGATTAGCCGAGCGGTCTCAGGCGCTGCAGTCATGGACTGTGCGGCTAATCCCGGCGGAGGTTCGAGTCCTCCCTCGGGCATGGGTGTGTGTGCTTGTCCTTAGGATAATTTAGGTTAAGTAGTGTGTAAGCTTAGGGACTGATGACCTTAGCAGTTAAGTCCCATAAGATTTCACACATATTTTTTTGTTTGTCAGACTGTCCTTGGCAATAATGCGCACTTGCACTATAACTATATAGCTCTTCGAAAACAAGGTAAGGCTGCCTAAATCGTTACTAAATTCCCGCCAGGTCTGACTCTTCGGGCGTAAACTCGGCCATAAGTAAGGAAGACAATATAATAAGACTCATCCAAGTAAATGAGATTTTGTCGTTGCTCGACGCTCTACCGGGTGATCAAAAAGTCATTATAAATTTGAAAACTGAATAAATCACGGAATAATGTAGATAGAGAGGTACAAATTGACACACGTGCTTGGAATGACACGGGGTTTTATTAAAACCAAAAAAATACAAACGTTCAAAAACTGTCCGACAGATGCCGCTTCATCTGATCAGAATAGCAATAATTAGCATAACAAAGTAAGACAAAGCAAAGATGATGTTCTTTGCAGGAAATGCTCAGTATGTCCACCATCATTCCTCAACAATAGCTGTAGTCGAGGAATAATGTTGTGAACAGCACTGTAAAGCATGTCCGGAGTTATGGTGAGGCATTGGCGTCGGATGTTGTCTTTCAGCATCCCTAGAGATGTCGGTCGATCACGATACACTTGCGACTTCAGGTAACCCCACAGCCAATAATCGCACGGACTGAGGTCTGGGGACCTGGGAGGCCAAGCATGACGAAAGTGGCGGCTGAGCACACGATCATCACCAAACAATGCGAGCAAGAGATCTTTCACGCGTCTAGCAATATGGGTTGGAGCGCCATCCTGCATAAATATCATACGTTCCAGCAGGTGTTTATCAGCCAGGCTGGGGATGATGCGATTCTGTAACATATCGGCGTACCCCTTACCCGTCACGGTAGCAGTTTTGCTGTCCAGCGCCATCTGTCGGACATTTTTTGAACTAATCCCATGTCATTCCGAGCATGTGTGTCAATTTTTACATCTCTATCTACGTTACTCCGTGGTTTATTAAGTTTTCAAATTTATACTGACTTTTTGATCACCCTGTAGATTTTATGGTTTCGGCACTTCGTTTTCGTTGTACGGGCATCTGCATCAACTATGAGTGGTTTTAGAATTCCAGTTCGCCCTGCAATTTCCCGCTTATGGAGCTCCCTTTGTGTCGTTTTGGTGCTGACGGTTTCGAGAGTGCGACGTTCAGTTCTGCAGTGGCTTTGCAGCTATCGTCCTCTTAATTTTCGTCACAATGCTATTCAATGACCGTCCATGGTGATCACTCAACGTATGCGTTTGTCCACATTGTGACGAAGCGGATGACGTTTTTCCGCTTTCCCTGTATCCGATATACACTGAAGCGCCAATGAAACTGGTATTGGCATGCGTATTCAAATACAGAGGTAGAATAAAGCTGTGTGGTCGGCAACGCCTATATGAGACCACAAGTGAATGGCGCAGTTGTTAGATCGGTTACTGCTGCCACAATGGCAGGTTATCAAGATTGAAGCGAGTTTGAACCTGGTATTATAGTCAGCGCACGAACGATGGGACACGGCATCTCCGCGGTAGCAATGCATTGGGGATTTTCTCGTACGACTATTTCACGAGAGTACCGTGAATATTAGGAATCCGATAAAACGCCAAATCACCGACATCGCTGCGGCAGGGAAAAGATCCTGCAAGAAAGACACCAACGACGGCTCAAGAGAATCGTTCAAGGTGACAGAAGTGCAACAAGCGTCAGTGTGCGAACCATTCAACAAAACATCATAGATATGGGCATTCGGATGCGAAGGCCCACTCGTGTACCCTTGATGACTGCACGACACACATCTTAACGTCTCGCCTGGGCCCTTCAACACCGTCATTGGACTGTTGATGACTGGAAACATGTTGCCGGGTCGGACGAGTCTCGTTTCGAATTTTATTTTACAGGTCCGTCTCGATAACACAAATTTTTACACTTTACTATTACCGGTTTCGGCTACTGCCATCTTCAGATCATAAAATATTCTGATGTAGTAACAACGTCAAGCAAAACATGTAGGTACATAGTAGCCGTAGTGCCAAAAATATGAACACGGACTCATTTTCAGACTTTATGTCTTCAACTGATAGTTTCAAATTGTATCTAGCGGATGGGCGTGTATGGGTATGGAGACAACCTCCATGGACTCTGCATTTCAGCAAGGGACAGTTCAAGCTGGTGGATGCTCTGTAATGGTGTTGCGCGTGTGCAGTTGGAGTGATATGGGACCCTGATACGTCTAGATACGACCTTCACAAGTGATACGTACGTAAGCATCCTGCCTGTTCACCTGCATCCATTTGTGCCCATTGTACATTCCGACGGACTTGGGCAATTCCAGCAGGACAATGCGACACCCCACACGTCCAGAATTGCTACATAGTGGCTCCAGGAACACTCTTGTGAGTTTAAACATTTCCGCTGGTTCGCTGGACACCAAATTCATCAGACATTAACATTATTGAACATATCTGGGACACCTTGCAACATGACGTTCAGTAGAGATATTCACCCCCTCGTACTCTTACAGATTTACGATATCAGTTCCCTCCAGCACTATTTCAGACATTAGTCGTGTCAATGCCACGTCGTGTAGCGACACTTCTGCGTGCTAACGGGAGCCCTACACAATATTAGGCAGGTGTACCAGTTTCTTTGTCTCTTCAGTGTAAACCTTCGATGCGGTGCCTTCCGAAACGGCAACAATGCAGCTACCTTGGTTATGGAAGCACCCACCATACAAACACCAACAATTCGTCCAAGTTCGAATTGACTTAGCTCCGATACAGTGCACTGACATCTGGATTGAACACTATTCTGACAGCGACTGGCACTTGCAATGCAACGTATTGGGGATATTGCATAGCTGCTGTTCGTAGTTAAATACAGCAGCGTAACCTACAGGCTTGGATAGCATCTGCAATTATGTTCAAGGATGCATTTCTTGCGGCGTGTACATATTTTTGTCCAACAACACAATAGGTAACATACTCAAGGCATTCGCCAAACCCAAACCCTTCCAGCCGATTGCCACGGTGTATGTCGTGTTTAGTAGTTCTGAATCATTTGTTTCCTGTCATTCACTGTACAGTCGCGTCACTCTTTACACCACCTCAAGCGTCACTTAACATTAACAACAAAAATGTGTGAATTATGAGGAGCTGATCGATCATTGTGCCCCATCCTTTTGAACGTCATAGGCACAGTCATTGTGGTAGGTGAACTGACCGTAGCGCTTTGGAACCCACGAGTGATTTCTTACGACAATGTCACGTGATTTTTGACAAACACTCTCCGTATTCCTCGACGGTCCCTGTTCATCAGAACCTGAGATCCTCCTAGTCTAAGTTTAGTGTGGCTGTTCCGTCACGTTTTCACTTTACAGCCATATCACGAAAAGTCGAGGCTGGCCGGTGTGGCCGAGCGTTTCTAGGCACTTCAGTCTGGAACCGCGTGATCGATACGGTCGCAGGTTCGAATCCTGCCTCGGGCATGTATGTGTGTGATGACCTTAGGTTGGTTAGGTTTAAGTAGTTCTAAGGTCTAGGGGACTGATGACCACAGATTTTAAGTCCCATAGTGCTCAGAGCCATTTGAACCATTTTGAACGAACAGTCGACTTGGGTGGCCTTAGAAGGTTCCAAATATCCATGATGGATTTGTTACTCAGGTAACATTCAGTGACAACTACAGGGTCGAAGTCACTGAGCCCTTGTAACCGATACTTTCTGCTGTTGCTGTTTCTATGCTGTCAACACAATGTTCTCGCGTCTCATATTATACCGGGGAGGCCGTCACCCTGATATCTAGTGGCCAATCCCGCATGAGGTAGGAATTTACTGATATTTTTGGTTAGGTAGTGTACGTGAAAACAAATGTTCCTACCAGTCATTTCACCGTAACTCACCGGTAAGCCAAAGTTCCATGTATCTTGATGAAATCATGTTAACTTTAAATGCGAACATTTTAGGTTAGGCTTTACCGTGACTGTTACTGACATTAAGTGAAACAACAAGTTTACTGTTACCAGTCACCGTTTTATTTACTTCCACGACGCGTTTCAAAGGTTTAAATCTCCATCATCGGATGGATTTACACTCCTGGAAATGGAAAAAAGAACACATTGACACCGGTGTGTCAGACCCACCATACTTGCTCCGGACACTGCGAGAGGGCTGTACAAGCAATGATCACACGCACGGCACAGCGGACACACCAGGAACCGCGGTGTTGGCCGTCGAATGGCGCTAGCTGCGCAGCATTTGTGCACCGCCGCTGTCAGTGTCAGCCAGTTTGCCGTGGCATACGGAGCTCCATCGCAGTCTTTAACACTGGTAGCATGCCGCGACAGCGTGGACGTGAGCCGTATGTGCAGTTGACGGACTTTGAGCGAGGGCGTATAGTGGGCATGCGGGAGGCCGGGTGGCCGTACCGCCGAATTGCTCAACACGTGGGGCGTGAGGTCTCCACAGTACATCGATGTTGTCGCCAGTGGTCGGCGGAAGGTGCACGTGCCCGTCGACCTGGGACCGGACCGCAGCGACGCACGGATGCACGCCAAGACCGTAGGATCCTACGCAGTGCCGTAGGGGACCGCACCGCCACTTCCCGGCAAATTAGGGACACTGTTGCTCCTGGGGTATCGGCGAGGACCATTCGCAACCGTCTCCATGAAGCTGGGCTACGGTCCCGCACACCGTTAGGCCCTCTTCCGCTCACGCCCCAACAACGTGCAGCCCGCCTCCAGTGGTGTCGCGACAGGCGTGAATGGAGGGACGAATGGAGACGTGTCATCTTCAGCGATGAGAGTCGCTTCTGCCTTGGTGCAAATGATGGTCGTATGCGTGTTTGGCGCTGTGCAGGTGAGCGCCACAATCAGGACTGCATACGACCGAGGCACACAGGGCCAACACCCGGCATCATGGTGTGGGGAGCGATCTCCTACACTGGCCGTACACCACTGGTGATCGTCGAGGGGACACTGAATAGTGCACGGTACATCCAAACCGTCATCGAACCCATCGTTCTACCATTCCTAGACCGGCAAGGGAACTTGCTGTTCCAACAGGACAATGCACGTCCGCATGTATCCCGTGCCACCCAACGTGCTCTAGAAGGTATAAGTCAACTACCCTGGCCAGCAATATCTCCGGATCTGTCCCCCATTGAGCATGTTCGGGACTGGATGAAGCGTCGTCTCACGCGGTCTGCGCGTCCAGCACGAACGCTGGTCCAACTGAGGCGCCAGGTGGAAATGGCATGGCAAGCCGTTCCACAGGACTACATCCAGCATCTCTACGATCGTCTCCATGGGAGAATAGCAGCCTGCATTGCTGCTAAACGTGGATATACACTGTACTAGTGCCGACATTGTGCATGCTCTGTTGCCTGTGTCTATGTGCCTGTGGTTCTGTCAGTGTGATCATGTGATGTATCTGACCCCAGGAATGTGTCAATAAAGTTTCCCCTTCCTGGGACAATGAATTCACGGTGTTCTTATTTCAATTTCCAGGAGTGTACATTAGTTAGTATGGCATTTTTGTGTGTGTGTTGTGTTACGATTTTTTGGAGGAAGTTGTGGCACTGCCTAGTGGAGAAACAAGACACTATTTCAGAACCTGGTTTTGGATTTCTTCTGACAAAAAATTAAAATGATTTCTAATGGTAAACATAAAATAAGTACAATAGAGTACCTCCAGTGGTCACAGGTTCCCTTCGCTGTCGTAACACATTTGTAAACAAAAATGGCGACTGGAATCTGCTGGGTACAAGGTTCGTATAGCAGAAGAGAAGACATAATCGCAAAGTACAAAGAATATGCATCATAACAACATAACATTCGCGTCTCACATCTGCCTATTAAGCCCATCAAATATTGTCATTTATGTATAATTTTACTGCTGTAGCCAATATGATTATTGCACTTAATGTATGCAACATTTCACCTGATTGTTCTAACACGTGTGAAGTTTAAGCAATTTTAACATTTCACCTGATTGCATAAACGAGTACGAATGTTAAGCTACTTTAACTTGTCAAAATCGGATAAAAAAGTGGCTCCGAGCACTATGGGACTTAAGTGCTGTGGTCATCAGTCCCCTAGTACTTAGAACTACTTAAACCTAACTAACCTAAGGACATCACACACAACCATGCCCGAGGCAGGATTCGAACCTGCGACCGTAGCTGTCACGCGGTTCCAGACTGTAGCGCCTATAACCGCACGGCCACTCTGGCCGGCCAAAATCGGATATATATGCCACCTGAAGTACACACACATATATTCGACACTCGACTGGTCCCGGCGGAGGTTCGAGTCCTCCCTCAGGCATGGTTGTGTGTGTTTGTCCTTAGGATAATTTAGGTTAAGTAGTGTGTAAGATCAGGGACTGATGACCTTAGCAGTTGAGTCCCATAAGATTTCACACACATTTGAACATTTTTATTCGACACCTCAAAACAAACACCTCCAAATCCTTTAAATGATTATTCTGTAATAATGTTGTTATGATGTATATTCTTTGCACTTTGCGATTATGTCTTCTCTTCTGCTATACGAACCTTGAACCCAGCAGATTCCAGTCGCCATATGTTTTTTTAAATATGACAGTATACATGTGATGTGTTACGACAGCGAAAGGAACCTGTGACCACTGGAGATACTCTAGTTTACTTATTTTATGTTTACCATTAGATATCAGTTTAATTTTTTGTCAGAAGAAACTCAAAACCAGGTTCTGAAATAGTGTCTTGTTTCTCCACTAGGCAGTGCCACAAGTTCCTCCAAAAAATCTTAACACAACACACACACAAATGCCATACTAACTAATGTAAATCCACCCGATGATGGAGATTTAAACCTTCGAAATGCGTCGTGGAAATAAGTAAAACGGTGACTGATAACAGTAAACTTGTTGTTTCATTTAATACAAATCATGTTAGCTATCTGATGACGGATGTGTAAATTCTAAATCGGCTACGGTGCCTTAAGGAAATCTTCCCCAAAATTAAGGAATCAGAGTACAGTTTTGTTTAGGTTTATGGGCTGATTCCGTTTTGTGTGGTGGTATAATTCTGCAAGTTATGTGAATGTGAAAAAAAGTACCAGCTTTCATCGAGCTAAAAGGGAAGCACTATTGTTGTTTCCCACTGAAAGTTTGAAACAAAGTAATGAGTTACTTAAATTATTAAAATATTACCTTTTTATGTTTTTTCTGCATCGGGAGATTTTTTTAGTATAAGTCTTGTCAGATATTATGATAAACAAACTAAGAACAGCGCTGAAGTCAGCATGAGTCTTAAGGAGTAGTGTGGAGTTAGAATTGTCGTTCATCCAGAATACCTACCACAGTCCAGAAAGAAATGTATAATTTTTATTCAACAGCAAAGAGGTCTTCTTAGTTATCTAAGAATAAGATGAGATGGAAGTCAGTGAACGCATTTGTTGTGATTTACAATTCTGTTATGAGCCACTCACGAATAGGAAAGCAAGTCAACCCCACAGTCGGTAATGGTGGTCATAAAAAGAGGATAGACGACGCCAAGAGCCCGCATTCTGCTTCCGCTTCGACCTCAGCATTGTAAAGGAGGGGGAACTTTCCAAATAAGTTAAGCGGATACGGATCTCCGTAGAACTTTGGTCCCCGTGATGGCATGTATGCGGGCAAGGAGACAGAGGCACGGTCCTCGCAGTATAAAACTGCCGCTACGGGACACAATATCATCGCTCAGTTTGACAGAGTAATGTCGGTACATCTACAAACACTTATGACATTCTCTGCCTATGACACGCGAAGATGTGATCTTTGAATCTCGGGTAAGTATTGGCTTCGCTGTGTAGCTTGTGGCTTATAATTTCAGTGTACCAGCAGTTAGTGATTACGACTGCAGAAAGGTGGCGTACGCCTAATCCCAGTATCGCCTTCCCTTTGGTGTGACCAAGAAGAGAAATATATGTTTGCTAAGATGGTATCTGTTCTTTTGGACATGTCCGAAAGAGCAGATACCATGTTAGTAAATATATATATATATATATATATATATATATATATATATATATAGTTAAGGCTCACCGGCCACTTGACCATCTTCTTCTTCTGTGCGAATGCACAAACAGTGCCCGAACTCTTACGGGAATCGGTAAAGCGCCGCGAGTAATGAGTATAATGAGCGGAGGCACTACGAATGTAGTGCGGGACAATACGTTGAGAATGTGGGTTTTGCGGGAGGCGTGCCAGAGATAAATCCCTGCAGTCACGCTATCCTCGGCGGCTCAGATGGATAGAGCGTCTGCCATGTAAGCAGGAGATCCCGGATTCGAGTCCCGGCCGGAGCACACATTTTCATCTGTCCCCGTTGACGTATGTCAACGCCTGTAAGCAGTTAAGGGTGTTCATTTCGTTGTAATTTCAAGAAGAGAAATGTTACAGCTCATGGATTGAAGAGCCGTCAAACAAAGTGGAAACGTGAAAGAATATACCAGTTTCTCTTGTCTATCAGATGACCTAAACGAATTGCTAAATGATTTAGATAAGATATCTGTATGGTGAGAAAAGTGGCAATAGACCCTGAATAAAGAAAAGTGTGAAGTTATTCACATGAGTACTATAAGAAACCTGCTAACTTTCGATTACGCAATAAGTCACACAAATCTGAAGGATGTAAATTCAACTAAATACTCAGGGATTACAATTACAAATCACCTAAATTAGAACGAACACAGATAATGTTGCTGGTAGAGCAAACGAAATACTGCGATTCATTGGCAGAACACTTAGAAGGTGCAAGAGGTCTACCAAAGAGACTGCTTGCATCACGGTCGTCCGCCCTCTCCGGGAGTATTGCTGTGCTGTGTGGGATCTGGATCAGATGGGACTGACGGATGACATCGAAAAAGTTCAGAGAAGGGCAGCTCGTTTTGTATTATCGTGAAATAGGGGAGATAGTGCCACAGACACGATACGTGAAGTGGAGTGGCTGTCATTAAAACAAAAGTGTTTTTCGTTGCCATGGGATCTCATGAAATTTCAGTCACAATGTTTCTCCTCCGATTACGAAAACATTCTATTGACACCCACCTACATGGGGAGAAATGATCATCGCGATAAAATAAGAGAAATCAGGGCTCGTACAGAAAAATTTCAGTGCTCGCTTTTCCCGCGCGCCGTTCGAGAGTGGAACGGTAGAGAGGCAGATTGCAGGTGGTTCATTGAACCCTCTGCCAGGCACTTTACTGTGAATAGCAGAGTAATCCCGTAAATGTAGATGTACGACAATGGGCGCCATATTAAAAGTCGAATTCGAAAGGGGCGGATTTTTCCTTCTAGAAAATATAAGACTGTCATTTCAGCTCACACAGCGCATACTGCTACGTAAGTAACGTGTGGTTGGAACCGGTGAACAGGTGAAGGTCAGCTGCGAGAAATGTGTACTGGACTGCACAGTGATCCACAACAGGGGATTACTTGAAGAAATTTAATCCACGGAGCTCTAGCATCATTATCATATAATGTAATGTACCGTACAACTCTATGAACTTGTCGCTAGAGCACAGCAATGGGCGTAGACGTGTCGGTGTCGACTGTTATGCGCCCGTCTACTGCAGACAGGGCTGGTAGCACGCTTGTTGTCACAATTGCCTCAGACTGCCGGCGTGGTAGGTGACAAAAGTGGTGTTGTGAGGCGAGTCGTATTTTATTATATATTCCCACACTGATACGTAAATATTTTTAGACGTTATCGTGCTAGCTATCATTATCTAAAAGCCAGCTTTGCGGAGTGACATTGAGGACAAACGTTAAGTGCGATGCATTTGGATGACATTTCATACAATATGTGATCCTGATTCTTACGCATGTAGTGACCTTTGTACAGCAACCGCTACGTTACGGAGGTTGTAGAACTTGAGATACAGCACTCACTTTAGGCAGTTTAGTATGTCTCACTGCAACGCTGGCCAACACCCGATAGCATGAGGCTGACACACGCCTGTGTGTTATTCTTCGACTGGGAGGTAGCCGGTTCTAATCCTGGTGGTGGACGAAATTTGCACCGCCAGTATTTGGTGGGCAAGGGAAGAAGAGGGGCTACGATAAAGTTATTTTACCACCAGACTTAAATTTCAGAACTCTTCGCAGTGTCGCATGATACGAGTGTATGTCACACTGTTGATAGTGGCCCGTTGGATGGCGACGTTAAGCATGGGCATGGGCTCCCCCCCCCCCCCCCCCCCAATTCTGCTCTTCGATAGGAGCAGGCTATGTGCCAGCAGTGGGTTTCACCCTCTCCGTAATATAAGCATAAACATGACACAGCACTATACACGCACATTCAATATAGTCACCTACACTCAACAGATGTACCTAAGACACAAATCTTACACACCGCGGGTCGCCCGGGGTGGCCGAGCGGTTCTAGGTGCTACAGTCTGGAACCGCGCGACCGTTACGGTCGCAGGTTAGAATCCTGCCTCGGGCATGAATGTGTGTGATGTCCTTAGGTTAGTTAGGTTTAAGTAGTTCTACGTTCTAGGGGACTGATGACCTCAGCAGTTAAGTCCCATAGTGCTCAGAGCTATTTGAACCATTTTAACACACCACGAGAAAACGGGTCATTGTACGCGGAGAAAGAAAATCCCTTTTGATTAGGCGGCTGAAACTACCCCACTTGGTCTTCCAGATAACAGTATCATTATGTAACAACTGTTCCAAATTTTAACGAATTAATGACTCTTCTGTGAACAAGTTACGGCTGTCTGCCTTTCTTGTACTTGCTGTCTAACCTGTTTCAGTATCCCTTCCCAACAATACAGTAACTGTCCGATTTTTGAATGAAAGTGGGAACTAACATATTAATATCGATGTGATTATTTTGCAAGGAAAATGATGACGACTGTTGATGTCTTAGCGCTTCTAACGTGATGCTGATTTAATGGACATTCCTCGGTCAGGTGACGGGGTGTCACATGTGTCATACGTCTGTATGCGAGATTTCCACACATCTAAACATCCGTAGGTCCACTGTTTCCGATGTCATAGTGAAGTTGAAACGTCAAGTGACACATACAGCACAAAATCGTACAGGCCGACCTCGTCTATTGACTGACAGAGACCGCCGACAGTTGTAGAGGATCGTAATGTGCAATAGGCAGACTTCTATCCAGACTATCACACAGGCATTCCAAACTGCATCAGGATCCACTGCAAGTACTATGACGGTTAGGCGGGAGATGAGAAAACTAGGATTTCATGATCGAGCGGCTGCTCATAAGCCACACATCACGCCGGTAAATGCAAAACGACGCCACGATTAGTGTAAGGAGCGTAAACAGTGGACGATTGAACAGTAGAAAAACGTTGTGTGGCATGGCGAATCACGGTACACAATGCCGCAATCCAATGGCAGGGAGTGGCGAATGCCCAGTGAACGTCATCTGCCAGCGTGTGTAGTGGCAACAGTAAAATTCGGAGGCGGTGGTGTCATGGGTTGGTCGTTTTTTTTTTTTTTCATGGAGGGGGCTTGCACTCCTTGTTGTTTTGCGTGGTACTATCACAGTACAGGCCTACATTGATTTTTTAAGCAGATTCTTGCTTCCCACTGCTGAAGGGCAATTCGGAGATAGTGATCGAGCACCTGTTCTTAATGCACGGCCTGTGGCGGAGTGGTTACACTACAATAATATCCCTGTAATGGACTGGCCTGCACTGAGTCCTGACCTGAATCCTACAGAATACCTTTGGGATGTTTTGGAACGCCGACTTCGTGCCAGGCCTCACCGAGCGACATCGATGCCTGTTCTCAGTGCAGCGCTCCGTGAAGAATGGGCTGCCATTCCCCAAGAAACCTTAGAGCACCTGACTGAACGTACGCCTGCGAGAATGGAAGCTGTCATCCAGGCTAAGAGTGGGCCAACACCATATTGAATTCCAGCATTACCGATGGAGGGCGTCAAGAACTTGTAAGTCATTTTCAGCCAGGTGTCCGGATACTTTTATCACATAGTGTATCTCCTTTAATCACCTTACGTACGACAAATTTAGATGCCTGTGCAGATCCCTTTTCTTGATCATGTCTAAATACTCGAACTTGACGGTGATCTCGCCTTTAATTGAACGAACGAAGAGGTACCGCGTTTAAGTTATTCTTTTATTATAAGTTCGTTTCCCACAAACAAAAGGAAGTACAAATGAGTGTTCGTCAGTGCTTGGGGTATGAATCAGGAGAATCCTTGAAATCACTGACGAGGAAATGCAAATAAGCTTGTATACTGGCGAATACCTAAGAAATGCTAGAAAATTCATAGTACTATAAAACGATTTTAGTAGTGCTAGAGTAGAGGTCAAGGAGCGCCAATGAGGCTCGTAACACAAAACGAGAACTGGCCAGAAAACTGAAAAGGCGAATAATTAATTACAGGATAAAAGACAAAAGTCTTAAATAAGACACTTCGGCCGTAGTAAGAATATGGCTCTGAGTACTAACATCTATGGTCATCAGTCCCCTAGAATTTAGAACTACTTAAACCTAACTAACCTAAGGACATCACACAACACCCAGTCATCACGAGGCAGAGAAAATCCCTAACCCCGCCGGGAATCGAACCCGGGAACCCGGGCGCCGGAAGCGAGAACGCTACCGCACGACCACGAGCTGCGGACAATAAGAATATGAACTGAGTTTCGAAATCAGGGTTTCAGCTATCTTGAATGTAATATATCAGTTCAGAAGGAAGACAAAAATACCTGGAATTCGAGACAGAAAAGTACCTCTATAAATGCTAATGATACTGAGTAATTACTATTACAAACATGTCTAAAGTTTTAGTAAGATTGTCTTGCAAGTATGAGTGAGTCATGGTATTAAAGATGAAACATTTCAGGTACTGTTCTACAGATGATATCTATTCGAAACTGAGATCAAGATCCTGGACTTCATGTTATGCCATGTCACAGTCATGCACCTAGAAGAAGAATATTCGGAATAAAACCTGCCTCAGAAGCATAAGTTCATGTAATATTGCTGAAGCTGCGGGCATCTGTTCTCGCCTCATTGACAAAATCATTAAGCCTATCCCTACAATTCCAGTTGATCAAACAAACGAGGAGAAATCTGAATCGAAGCAGCCTTATCGGTGGTAGTACATCGACTGGTCATTCTGAACAAGTACGCTGTAAAAAAGTTTGTCCTGATGAAACCGTTTCAGAGATTCAAGAAGAGGTGCTTGGGAAATGCGTGAGGTGATAAATAAAAGAGTGAAGACCGCCTTATCCGTCTTCTGTCCAGAAAAGAAACGAACCAGGAAATGCGGTTACTTGACCAAGATAGGAAAGAGCCGAGATACAGTTTGCGCTAATCTATATGAGCTTGTTGACGGGTGGAATACATCACGAGAGGTGGCTCCTAAATCCTCATAAGACATTAAAGAAGTAGTAAAGTAGGTGAGTTCTTCGATCGCGGTGCCAGCGAGTTGATTGCTCACTACAAAGTGGCAGAAAATGAGTTACCGACATTTGAAGACCGTATTTGTCGTTTAGGAGTAATGTCCTCAACGAGACCTGTTTTCTGTTACGGCTGTGGAGGTGACAAGCGTGTTGCTGGCACCAACCCAAGCATATATTGACGCTGCGCGCTCCAAGTGTAGGATATTTACTATCGACGGAACTGGACGTAATTGGGGTCCACAAAAGGATGTATATCATTACAGAAACGGGTATTAATCTCATCGTCGTTTACATAACGCAATTTACAACTTGTTAGAGAAATAAAGCTGGAGCGAAATACTAACGAGGGTACCTCACTGTGGAAATTTCAAAGAAATGCTTAAGTTGACGCCGTCGAGACTGGAAAATCGTACAGCCACATTGCTTCGTATTATATAATACCTGTTCTTAAACAACAGCAAATGAACGTCGTCTCCCATATAAACTGTTCATTCAGTATATCGCTGTGTAACAAGAATATGATGATCGCGTATAGTTCGTGGCGGCTCCATTGTGCTGGATAAAAGTCTCAACGTCTCATCAGTATGGCCTGTCGGAGCTCGATTATGACCGAGGACGCTACTTCTTCGTCCCTGTCGAATTTGCAAGTAAGCATTACAGCCACGTTCTAAGTTAGAGCTACACACTGGTCAGAGGGAGCATGCCACTTTTTCACATTCAGTCACTTAGTTCATTGTTCTCGCTCTGCTCAAACTTACGAGTATAATTAGAAGACCATCTCTGGAAAATACTTCATAACATCTTAGCATCACAAAGCAACCTATTTGTAGTCAAGATACTTGTCCTGTGTTTTCCTGTTTCTAAAGGAAAATACTCGCAGCTGTCTATATTATAGGTGCTCAACCTTTTCCGGCCTACCGCCTCCTTCTTGAAGAAAAAAATTACTCACCGTTCCCATCCCTTTTCTTTTCAGAGAAATGAAATCAGTCACAATCCCGATGTACAAGTAAATAATGCTATGATTTCCAGTTTCTTTGACCACAATACCCTTCTCGATCAATAATTCGATTGCCACGGTCTTAATCCAAGAATGCGGTTTCTAAAGATATGGAGATTGGTAATGGAAGATTAAACTGTGAACTTTTGCGATTTTTGCTCCAGCTCCTGATTTTGTAAGAGCACTCCTCTAAATAAACAGAAATTTGTGTTATAATTCTAGCTGGTTCACATTTTTCATCTTGCAGTTAATATTTAATTTTTAATTAGAATCGCAGAAAGATATATTTTTAAAAGTAGTTTATTAGAAGGTATCAGCAATATTCGTGTCATTGTGAAAGACTGATTAACATAAGCATATTCAAAAATTTTACAATATATTTAGTGAGAGGGCTGAGCTTGGTGGCATGATACTAATTTTCAGAATTTTCTGTCGTGTTTGTCATCAGCAATCTGAAATCGCTCTACAATTTACAGTCTGTTTCTGTTCTTGACAACTGTATTACTAACCACGCTAAACCCTCTTTAGGCTAAATACAACAATGGGAAAGCAATGACATACTTCTTCTGCAGCCCATTGAGCTGGATACAATATACGAATTTGGCTTAGGTGCCAGCATTCTTGATATACATCTTTGAATTTTAATTTTAACTCATCATTTGTTGATAGTTCTATCAGCTCTTCCTGCAAGGATATTTTTGATGTTTGTGGGTCCAAGAAGGTTTCCATCGCGGCTTTGGGAGTATTTTTCGTTGGAGAGGAGGGGCGAGTGTCTTTTAGCTCCCCCAAATTTCCTTTGGACCTAAATTGCCCCCCCCCCCCCTCGTTACCCCTTGCACATCTCCGCCCACCGATGAGCGGTAGAGCGGTACCGCCCCCGTTGAGAACCGCTAGTCTACGTGTTTGATTTTCATATCGTACTTCCTACCCCTTCCAACAACCTCTCTCTCTCTCTCTCTCTCTCTCTCATACACACAGACATACACGCTCGCACACGCTGTTGTAAGGGGCGTGTAACGTTACAGGCAATATTTCTATTTCATATTATTTATTATTTGCTATGGCGATCTTCGACGATTAAGTCGAAGAGAAAATCCCAACACCCAATCCCTAATCCAGTTCCTTCCCATATAACACCAATCATCTCGCCTACCCCAGGCAAGTACCAGACACATACACAACAATTCATCACATATCACAGACACCAAAAAATATATAGAAAAAACACACACACACGTACACAGGGGAGTAAAAGCCAAAAGGCTACAAACTCCCCCTCACACTTCCCCAAAGAGGGGAAAGTATTAGATGAGAGCAGCATTTATTATTGCATTTCTTATTCGTTCCGACAGTATAAGATGCGGTAATGATACCTAGCTGCAGAAAGAATACAAAAAATATGTCGCTGAAATACACTAATGGGATAAAGAGATGCAGTGATAGCTTTGCTCGAATTTGCAGTGCTTCGTTTGTAAAGACTCAACGACATTTTTTTCCTTAGTTTGCAAAACTCAACTCGGAAAGGTAGCGATGTTTTACCGAAGTGGAAATAATACTGTTATTAAGAGCAAAGGACTCGGATGCTAACTGAAGCCTGCCGGAGTGGCCGTGCGGTTCTAGGCGCTACAGTCTGGAACTGCGCGACCGCTACGGTCGCAGGTTCGAATCCTTCCTCGGGCATGGATGTGTGTGATGTTCTTAGGTTAGTTAGGTTTAATTAGTTCTAAGTTCTGGGCGACTTATGACCTCAGAAGTTAAATCGCATAGTGCTCAGAGCCATTTGAACCATTTGCTAACTGAAATTAAAACATAACAACGCTGACTTACTAACTCCATGAACAAGAAACGAAATCTGTGCCATTTTTGCTTGAATTGTTTTTAGATATCTCTTTTGAGCGGGCTTATCTTTACCTCTGCCTTCTAACTGAACCGAGGTATCGTCCATGTAAGCCATTTTAAATAATAAATTGTTATAAAAATGTGTTGTGGCATATAATTTGAATCCTATTATGTTTTAATAGTTAATCCGAAGTAAAAATTGGTGAGTTTTTGGTGAACAGAATTCACCTGCTTGGTCACGATCCGTTTAGCTGCCATTGCGGTCGTCTCTTTGAGGTAATAATTATTTACTTCAGTCACAAAGAACCTTCATATATTTATTTGAACACGTGCGAACAGAAATTGGCGCACTAATAATTTCAAATTTTGCGGTCGTAGAAATCTTTTAGCAAAGCCTGTTAATTCAAGAGAAAATACGTCATGTTCATTGTCCCGATGAACAGCGTGAGAGAAAGTTATTTTATTCTAAGACAACTTTTATGAATAATTTCTGGGTAATTCTCTCTCTGTCACCGTTGTGACTTGGTCCGTATGTAATCTGAAACCGCGATTCGTTAATGAACCAGTAAGACTTCAGGCATTACGAAGTGCATTCAAGTTCTATGGCCTCCGATTTTTTTTTCTCCGGACTGGAAAGAGATAGAAACATGCGCATTGTTTTAAAATGAGGCCGCGTTCATTGTCAATACGTCCCAGAGATGACAGCACCGTACGGCAGATGGAATTTTACCGCCAGCGGCGAGAATGACAACTGTTTCAAATACTTAAAATGGCGACGTTTTCCTTACTTGAACAGCGTGCAATCATTCGTTTTCTGAATTTGCGTGGTGTGAAACCAATTGAAATTCATCGACAGTTGAAGGAGACATGTGGTGATGGAGTTATGGATGTGTCGAAAGTGCGTTCGTGAGTGCGACAGTTTGATGAAGGCAGAACATCGTGTGACAACAAACCGAAACAACCTCGGGCTCGCACAAGCCGGTCTGACGACATGATCGAGAAAGTGGAGAGAATTGTTTTGGGGGATCGCCGAATGACTGTTGAACACATCGCCTCCAGAGTTGGCATTTCTTTGGGTTCTGTGCACACAATCCTGCATGACGACCTGAAAATGGGAAAAGTGTCATCCAGGTGGGTGCCACGAATGGTGATGGACGACCACATGGCTGCCCGTGTGGCATGTTGCCAAGCAATCTTGACGCGCAACGACAGCATGAATGGGACTTTCTTTTCGTCGGTTGTGACAATGGATGAGACGTGGATGCCATTTTTCAATCCAGAAACAAAGCGCCAGTCAGTTCAATGGAAGCACACAGATTCACCGGCACCAAAAAAATTTCGGGTAACCGCCAGTGCTGAAAAAATGATGGTGTCCATATTCTGGGACAGCGAGGGCGTAATCCTTACCCATTGCGTTCCACAGGGCACTACGGTAACAGGTGCATCCTACGAAAATGTTTTGAATAACAAATTCCTTCCTGCACTGCAACAAAAACGTCCGGGAAGGGCTGCGCGTGTGCTGTTTCACCAAGACAACGCACCCGCACATCGAGCTAACGTTTACGCAACAGTTTCTTCGTGATAACAACTTTGAAGTGATTCCTCATGCTCCCTACTCACCTGACCTGGCTCCTAGTGACTTTTGGCTTTTTCCAACAATGAAAGACACTCTCCGTGGCCGCACATTCACCAGCCGTGTTGCTATTGCCTCAGCGATTTTCCAGAAGCCTTCGCCGCTGCCATGGAATCATGGCGTCAGCGTTGTAAAAAATGTGTACGTCTGCAGGGAGATTACGTCGAGAAGTAACGCTAGTTTCATCGATTTCGGGTGAGTAGTTAATTAGAAAAAAAATCGGAGGCCTTAGAACTTGAATGCAACTCGTATTTGATCGAAAAGATTTTCTGTAAATTTTTTCTCTACTCAGAACACATATAACGAGCGTTACACGTTGTGAACCATTGTGCTGTGTAGTTGTGGGAAAGTGTTGTTCTGACGATTCGATTAATATTCGAACAGAACGTGGCAGGGTCGTGAATTAGAGCGACCATGTCGAGAACAGACAGCCTGCCTAGAATTTCAGCGTGATTTCTGTCATTGGTACCTTTTGGTGAACAGCGTATGGTTGTCATGAAACATGGTTGGCCGGTTGATTATGAACAAATAATATACCGTCTGCGATATTAAATATCAGTGTTCTTATATTGGGACCTTCGGTCTCCCAGAGTCAATGTGGTAGCATACAGTCGCTATATTATGCCTCAGTGTCATGAATTACATGCTAAAAGTCTTCAGACTGAGGTGGCACAGTTGTTTGGGCACTCAAATCGAATTCAGAGGACGGCGGTTCAGAGTTTCATTCAGCTTTCAGTTTTCCGTGATTTCCCTGAACCGCTTGAGAAATATGGACAGTCCTGACGACCGACACCCTACCACATCCCATCCTTGCCCAATCTGAATTTATTCTTCGTCAAGAGTGTCTCAGAGAAAGTTGTACTATTGTTGGTGACACGGAATTTTAGCAGGTGAAAGGAGAATGTGTAGCCTACCAGTAACAATGATGGCAACAGGTGCACAGATAGAGGGTAAAAACAGCAAACTTCTGCAGTAATTCGTTACAAAAATTTATAACATAGTGATCAGATTATCGCGATATCATGACACGTAGCTATACAATTGAATATCGAGGTACAGATGTGTATCATGTTCTCATAAGCTTCTGTAACGCCTGATTTTAATCAGGTTAAAGTTGCCGTCTCGTTCCAATAAGTGACAGTTTGGGAACGCACTAGCCGTCGAAGACAACTGAAAGACTCCAATGCCATGTGATAAGATAAAGAAAAGAATGTTGGAGTTTAATATTCTGTCGATGTCGCTCGGACTGGGCAAGATTATGAATTGAAATAGACCTTGGCCTTCGTCCAGAAACAATCATAATACAGTGATTTAGGGACACCTCAGAATACTTACAATCGGGAGAGCCACTCGGAGATTTCAATCCCGCTCTCCCGTTAATAAGTTGATCATCTTAACCGAAGCGCTACCTTGTTAGCCACTTAGTGGGAAATAGGGCATCGTGCTGTATGTTCATACGCCATTGGCATAATAACAGCGTACGGATAATTCGCTGCGTCGTGAATATTCGCTGGAGCAAAGCTTGTGAGTTTCAGTACGTCATACCATTATATGTTCCTTTCGTGTGATGTGCCGAGTTAGGATGAACTTTTCGATCTTCGGTCATCCAGGGTAACTCCTTAGTCGAATACGCTAGCTATTCGTGTCGATACACAACCTGTAATCGTTGCGGAACAGCACTGAGCGCCTTTCATCAGCGTCATGTTAGCCGCTCCAAATATAAGCCTTAACAGACACGTCACCACTCAAGTGTTATAGAAGACGTGAAAACGACGGGTCCTGTAAGGAAAAAAAGTTGCATTGATGCATGCCTGTATTCGTCATGGGATACTATCCACAAGTTCATCAAGGCACTGTTGGTCCAGACTGTCATACTCCTCAACGGCGATTCGTTGTCCCTCAGAGTGCTTGTTGGGCCACGTCGTCCATAACCAGCACTTTTCAATCTATTCCAGGCATGTTCGATAGGGTTGATGTCTAGAGAACATGCTGGCCACTATAGCGGAGCGATGTCATTATCCTGAAGGAAGTCATTCACAAGATGTACACGATGGGGGCGCGAATTGTCGTCCATGAAGACAAATGCCTCGCTAATATGCTGCCGATATGGTTGCACTATCAATCGGAGGATGGCATTCACGTATCGTACAGCCGTTACGGCGTCTTCCATGACCACCAGCGGCGTACGTCGGCCACACATAATGCCACCCCAAAACAGCAGGGAAACACCACCTCGCTGCAATCGCTGGACAGTGTGTCTAATGCGTTCAGCCTGTCCGGGTTGCCTCCAAACACGTCCCTGACGATTGTCTGGTTGAAGGCATATGCGACACTCATCGGCGAAGAGAATGTGATGCCAATCCTGAGCGGTCCATTCGGCATGTTGTTGGGCCCATCTGTACCACGCTGCATGGTGTTGTGGTTGCAAAGATGGACTTCACCATGGACGTCGGAAGTGTAGTTGCGCATCATGCAGCCTACTGCGCAGAGTTTGAGTCGTAACATGACGTCCTGTGGCTGCGCGAAAAGCATTATTCAACGTGGTGGCGTTGCTGTCAGGGTTCCTCGGAGCCATACTCCGTAAGTAGTGGTCATCCACTGTAGTAGTAGCCCTTGGGCTGCCTGGGCGAGGCATGTCATCGACAGTTCCTGTCTCTCTGTATCTCTTACATGTCCGAACAACATCGCTTGGTTCACTCCGACACGCCTGGACACTTCCCTTCTTGAGAGCCCTTCCTGGAACGAAGTAATAATGCGGACGCAATCGAACCGCGGTATTGACCGTCTAGACATGGTTGAACTACGGACAACACGGGCCGCGTACCTCCTTCCTGGTGGAATGACTGGAACTGATCGGCTGTCGGACTCCCTCCGTCTAATAGGCGCTGCTCATGCATGGTTGTTTATATCTTTGGGCGTGTTTAGTGACATCTCTAAACAGTCAAAGGAACTGTGTCTGTGATACAATATCCACAGTCAACGTCTATCTTCAGGAGTTCTGGGAACCGGGGTGATCCAAAACGTTTCTTGTAACGAAAAGTGGATATATATATATATATATCAGAATGGTCACTCATCAATCTCACAGGGAAGTTTTGCTGCATAAATTAATTTTTTTTTCTTAGAACAACTGTGAAAACCTGAAGTTAGGACATATATTACAAGTTTTCTTTTCCGGAATGCTCGACGTGAAGACACAGGACATCCGCAACTGTAGTGAATGATACATTCACGACTGCTCTTGGCCTCCAAGGCCATTATAAAATGTGGCTATCTCAAGTGTCCGAAATATGTTCAGCTCGCCATGCACCACAAGTGATAATGGTCTCGAGGGCTGAAAACGTTCGTGTATAAAATAAAAGTGGAACTGGCGCTGAATTCTATTGAATGAAAATATTATAGTCTATAAGTCACATAATTTCCCTGTAAGCGAACAGTTATGTAACTCTGAGATTACGTGTGGCTGTTTTAAGATATTGGTAATCCTCATAGTATTCTTCTGAATGAAACATAGGTTAGGTATGCGTAGAATGAGGTAGTGCTGTAAATAATTTCTTCAAAACCAAATTACAAGGACAGTTAGCTGGATCTAAATGGCAAAATCAAAGTAAATATTAGTAAATGCGTTAGAAGGAACTGCGTCTTCTCCATCACCATTTGCAGTGTCTATGACGATTTTTGTGATTGATTTTCAGCGAAAAACGGGCGAAAAGTTTTTTAGGGGGATTCTGAAGCGAGACTGTCTGCTAAGGTATACACAGAAGACGCAAAAATTGTACACTCTTCAGTAGTAAAAATTCACAAAATTATTATATTTTATCTATTTAAAGCAAACGATTAAGGCCATTTATACCATATTTCCAATATTTTCGTGGAGTTCTTATTGCTTTCTCGTTCACCTTGCATTTTGTATACACAATCTCTCCTCAATAATTTCCATGTGGATTGGCGTTACTAGTATTGGAAATGTTCATCTTCCGCCCAGAAGTGATATGTTTCCCATTCCCAAGACTTTGACATAGCTAGTGCTGTCATCGAAGTATCAATTCCAGTCGAACTTGCGTATCTATATTGATTAACTGTTACTTTTACTGTCTCTGCACTAAGGCTGCCCTTTCGATTGACTGAAAAAAAAAATTAGTTTTCTGTCACTCTACTGTCGTTGTCAGGTGTGCTGAGAATGAAGTACTTGTGCTCCAAAAGTCGGAGCAGCTGGTAGAAGAGCATGATGCGCAGCCAAGTAAGAAGAGCACTGCGTGACCGCAGCACAGGAAAAGCAGCAGGAAGTGACGAGGTGCAGGCGGAAGCACTCAAGGTGTACGGAGAAAATGCTGTGCGCGGGTTAACGAACGTCATCTGCCCTCGAGGCGACACTCGAGATGGAAAACGTCGAGCAACCAGCCACAGCAAAAGCTGTAAACAACATGGCAAAATTACGATAAACAACAAAACAGTTTCAGAAATCATTTGAAATCAACTTCTTAACCTAATAAAAATTCAGTTTTATTTAGTTTTGTTGTTACGTGCAGCGCTCCGCTTGGTTTAAACATTACTGCATGATGTTACTAGAAACCCAAGGTGAATTATCCTACGGAGAAAGCACTGCAGTCTATACTCGACTGCAAGGTTGAGGTATTTGTGGAGATGGGGAGGCCAAGAATCAATGAGAAATCTATTTTATTTATGCATCATTGACACAATTCTCATTAATATAAAGTCAGAGATGCATATCACGCCGAGTAACGAATTTAACACAGAAGGAATATCGATACAAACGTCTCCAGCAGTTTGATTTTAACTTTTAGCTAATCGTCAGCTCCAATTGAAACGATCGGCCCGACATTCCTAGACGTTTGAGTAGTGGGTCTCTGAAGTAACACGTGAAAGATGATTTATTTTTGAACCAACTTCCTATGAAAACAGTGATTGCCAACGCAGATGGGTTTCCTCCTTGTACTTGAGTCATATGCAAAACACACACACACACACACACACACACACACACACACACAAACACAGACACACACACACACACACACACACACACATGCCTATATGAAATTAGACACTGGACTCGCATTCGGGAGGACGACGGTTCAACCCCCCGTCCGGCCATCCTGATTTAGGTTTTCCGTGATTTCCCTAAATCACTCCAGGCAAATGCCGGGATGGTTCCTCTGAAAGGGCACGGCCGACTTCCTTCCCAATCCTTCCCTAATCTGATGAGACCGATGACAACGCTGTCTGGTCTCCTTCCCCAAACCAACCAACCTATATGAAATACGATGCAAGCCGTAATCCGAGAAAGAGTTGAAATACTTGCATTAAACAATGTTTTGCTCTGTCTGAAAGAAATATTTGAGCAAAATTTAGGCAGAAGGTACATTTAAGTATGAAACTGACCCTTCACTGACACTAAAAATAGCGATAAAAGCAGCGGAATTTTTTGTCTTGCAGACAATAAGAAAATAAAGAAACGGTACCTGTATATGCCGCTCTGTGTGAAACAGCAGAACAGAATATTAGGTAAAATAAAGAAAGATTGATTTTTATCCTTTTTTTCAGACATTCGTGAAAAACCGAGCGTCAACTTGTCTGAAATCAGAGCTGGCTGTGTGGGTACGTAAATATATAATTGTTCTTAGAATCCATTTATTGGTGAAGATGTTTTCAGAACGTAGTAAGCGATTCGCTGATGATATTCACCTGATATCCACCGTCAGCTTAGATATCGTCCAGTACAATGTCACACTCTCCTTGCTGGATAATGGAACAGATTTATTTGATTACTCTAAGGAATATTGAGATCTATGCTAAAAGCGGTATTCGGCATAAAATATCACCTTCTCCTAATCCACATTAGCCACGTGCAGTCTGAGACGCAGCTCAAAGCCATACGTAAGCACAGTTTCAGAGTGTCATGCTAGAAGAACGGTAGTCGTGATGTTATTGGAAGTCATTTATTATTGACGACGATATCGGGTACAGTGATTGTTGAGTACACTCAGTGGTAATTTCTGCCTTAAGCAAACCATATCCAACTACACCCACATTCTGTTTTTAATTTAAGTTGGGTTGTTTGGTTGGTTGGTTGATTCGGGGAGAGGACCAAACTGCGAGGTCATCGATCCCATCAGATTATGGAAGAATAGGAAAGGAAGTCGGCCGTGCCGTTTCAAAGGAACCTTCCAGGCATTTGCCTGCAGCGATTTAGGGAAATCACGGAAAACCTAAAGCACGATGGCCGGACGCGGTTTTGAACCGTCGTCATCCTGAATGCAGGTACAGTGCGCTAAAAACTGCGCCACCTCGCTCGGTATATGTATATTAAGAGCTGACATACTATGACCGTAAACAGAAACGCCGCGGCGAATAGAATAGTTTGGCATTTCATAAGATTTACACTACTGGCCATTAAAATTGCTACACCACGAAGATGATGTGCTACAGACGCGA
The DNA here is from genome assembly GCF_023864275.1 of Schistocerca cancellata. Lineage (NCBI taxonomy): Eukaryota > Metazoa > Arthropoda > Insecta > Orthoptera > Acrididae > Schistocerca > Schistocerca cancellata. Next base: position 115,547,160 of record NC_064629.1, read on the forward strand.
AATATGACCGACAGGAAGAAGATGCTGTGATATGCAAATGATTAGCTTTTCAGAGCATTCACACAAGGTTGGCGCCGGTGGCGACATCTACAACGTGCTGACATGAGGAAAGTTTCCAACCGATTCCTCATACACAAACAGCAGTTGACCGGCGTTGCCTCGTGAAACGTTCTTGTGATGCCTCGTGTAAGCAGGAGAAACGCGTACCATCACGTTTCCGACTTTGATAAAGGTCGGATTGTAGCCTATCGCGATTGCGGATAATACTATCGCGACATTACTGCTCGCGCTGGTCGAGATCCAATGACTGTTAGCAGAATATGGAATCGGTGGGTTCAGGAGGGTAATATGGAACGCCGTGCTGGATCCCAACGGCCTCGTATCACTAGCAGTCGAGAGGACAGGCATCTTATCCGGATGGCTGTAACGGATCGTGCAGCCACGTCTCGATCCCTGAGTCAACAGATGGGGACGTTTGCAAGACAACAACCATTTGCACGAATAGTTCGACGACGTTTGCAGCAGCATGGACTATAGGCTCGGAGACCACGGCTGCGGTTACCCTTGACGCTGCATCACAGACAGGAGCGCCTGCGATGGTGAACTCAACGACGAACCTGGGTGCACGAATGGCAAAACGCCATTTTTTCGGATGAATCCAGGTTCTGTTTACAGCATCATGAAGGTCGCATCCGTATTTGGCGACATCGCGGTGAACGCACATTGGAAGCGTGTATTCGTCATCGCCCATACTGGCGTATCACCCAGCGTGATGGTATGGGGTGCCATTGTTTACACGTCTAGCTCACCTCTTGTTCGCATTGACGGCACTTTGAACAGTGGACGTTACATTTCAGATGTGTTACGACCCGTGGCTCTACCCTTCATTCGATCCCTGCGAAACCCTACATTTCAGCAGGATAATGCACGACCGCATGTTGCAGGTCCTGTACGGGCCTTTCTGGATACAGAAAATGTTCGACTGCTGCCCTGGCCAGCACCTTCTCCAGATCTGTCACCAACTGAAAACATCTGGTCAATAGTGGCCGTGCAACTGTCTCGTCACAATACGCCAGTCACTTCTCTTGATGAACTGTGGTATCTTGTTGAAGCTGCATGGGCAGCTGTACCTGTACGCGCCATCCAAGCTCTGTTTGACTGAATGCCCAGGCGTATCAGGGCCGTTATTACGGCCAGAGGTGGTTGTTCCGGGTACTGATTTCTCAGGATCTATGCACCCAAGTTCTAGTATAATATATTTGTCCAATGAATACCCGTTTATCATCTGCATTTCTTCTTGGTGTAGCAATTTTAATGGCGGGTAGTGTAGATGTCGTGAGAACTAGTGTAGGTCGTCGACACGAGTTTCCAGCACAGAATGATAAATATACGCAATATCATTGCATGTGATTACGTAAGCACGTTGGTGTCTGACACAGGGGGCACCGATTCTTTGAGAATCAAATGACATGAAGCCCGACGCTCCGGACATGTGTCACAATCATTTGACGAACTCTCTGAGGCCTTCCCGATGCTTATTTTCCCCGCCAGGTCAAGTAACCTCAGTCCCAATGAGCATCGAGAGAGATTTACGCTCCTTGGATCCACCTCCTACCATTCTCCGTGAGTTGCGGCACGTTGATGGGGATTGGCTCCCTACGCTAACGGTATCTTGTGGAGTTGCAGCCGACATCTAGGCGAAGGGGACTACTACACACAACAACGTAGCTGTCTCTATTTCTGGTGTTCATGAGTGTATGACTGTTTCTGAGCGCCGGAACACTCCTCATTGCAGAAAAGAAAATAGCTAATGAGGACAGGCAGTGGTTTTAGATCTCCATGAGGTGTTTCCCTCGTCTTCGGACCTACATTTCTTGTTTCGCAACATCCTTGGGATTTAATACCTGTACATTCAGGCTTCATTCCCTTTGCGCCCTGTGTTAAGATGTGTGAAGCCTACGAAGTTAACAAAGTGCTAACGAAGTTTCCTTTTAGTAATGTTGTCTTAGGTGAATTGCAGGTACAGACTCGTGGGAGACTGTGAAACCTGGCATTGGCACACACCCTACTCTTCTAGAACAGAAGGAGGAGACCGCCGAAATCTATGTTCCCATTCGATTTACGGATCACTGTCAAGTGTCACACGCTTTCACTTCACGAGCCAAGTCGATGAATGTTAGTATTTAGCACCGGACGGTGGTGAAAAACGCTGATGATTGCGAACCTTAAAATTGCTGTATAATTTTTCTCCTTTCCTGGCCAGTTGAAGTCTTGATATGATAATACTTCTGGTACTCTTGATGCAGAAGTCACCTTGTAATGTTGTTATATCTGTGTTCACTTCGAAGGCTGGTTTGATGCAGCTTTCCACACTAGCCTGACCTCAGCAAGCCTCTTAAGCTTTGCATAACAACTGCAATCAACATCGATTTGAACTTGTTTTCTGTAGTCAAGCCTTCTCTCCTTACAATTTTTACCGTCTCTACGCTACCCCTTTTACACACACACACGCACACACACACACACACACACACACACACACTCTCTCTCTCTCTCTCTCTCTCTCTCTCTCTCTCTTTCCTCCGCTATCCAAGTGGAAATTCCTTGGCGCCTCAAGATGTGTCCAATCAGCCGATCGCTTCTTTCTTTTAGTCTAGTTGTATCATAATATTCTATCCTCCTCATTTCTAGTTCTACGATCTACCCATATAGCTTTCAGCATTTAAAAAAAACTTCTATTATCTTCTTGTGTGAACTGTTCAGCATCCACATCTCTCTTCAGTACAAGGATGTACTCCAGACAGAAAACTTTCAGAAAGACTTCCTACCACTTAAATTTATATTCAGTGTTAACATACTTTTATTAGACAATCATTTCTCCCTATTACTAGTCTGCATTTAATGTCCTGTCTACTTTGACCAGCGTCAGTTAGTCTACTGCCAAAATGGCAAAACTGATTTATTACTTTTAGTGTCTCACCTGCTAGTCTAATACTATCAGAATCGTCTGATTTAAGTCGCATGAATTCCATTACCATTGTTTTACTTTTACTGCCGCGATTGGTGGTCTAGTGGTGAAGTGGGAACGGGCTTTCGTTAGGGGGCGGGATCAAATCCTGGTCAGACACTTCAATTTTTCAGTATGTCTTTACCACATGGTACGGATTCCACAGTAAACTGTAGGTCCTCTCGGTAACTAGGGTAGGTTAAAGGCGCTCAACTCGCCGAATTGTCGTTTACTTGAAAGAACTTGCAGACAGGCAGCTAATCATTCCTCTCGAAGGACTGCCAACCAATGATCTCGTAACACTTCACTTTTACTTTTACTGATTTTCAACTCATAATTTCTTTTAAAGACGCTATGCATTCCGTTCAGCTGATTTTCAAAGTCTGTTTTCGTCTCTGACAATTAAAATGTCATCGGCAAAAGTTAAAAGTTTTATTTCTTCACACTACGTTTCAATTCCTTTTCTTTGGCTTACCTTGCTGCTTAGCCAATATACATATTGAATAACTCGGGAGATAATCTGCAAGGTTTATAAAATCAGATAAAGCTTCCCTTTCACGTCCTTAGACTCTTATAACTAGAGTCTGGTTTCTGTGCAACTCGTACATAACCTTTTTATCATTGTTACCTTTAGAATTTCAAAGAACGTAATATAATCATCATTGTAAAAAGCTTTCTATGAATTTACATATGTCGAAAACGTAGGTTTTCCTTGCTGCCGTCTGTATTCTATAAAACACTGATGTGCAAAACTTGAGAACGAAAGTAACTTTCGCAAGATGTGTCACTGCCAAGTAACATAGTTCGATGAAACTCGGACCATACATCGAAAGAACTGCTACACTATAGTTCAGAAGGTAACTGAAAGACATACGCAGTGAGACAAATATGAGTAGTACTTTTATTCAGAGACAATTAATACAATGAAGCCACCACGATTTATGCTGGTTCTCTGGACATTACAAGAGACAGGACATGATTCTTGATTGGGCGTGTGATTACTACGGATGGCAATGAATGGTTTGCATCGTATTCCCATGCTGGCCACAAGGTTGGTATAGAGTTCTTGTGGTAGGGCGACCATGTGCGGGTGTCAACGGACCACAATGAGCTGGTCATCGGGCAAAGAGACCACCCCCATGAAGTCACGAAGCCACTGTGGAGCATGAGATTGCGTGCGTTGCAGTCCTGTTTAACGTGGTTGCAGTAGCACCCACTGTTTGCGTGGTTCCCTTCTTGTCTGTTGTACAATGCAGCTGTATCTGCTGCTGCAGCTGACCTTGGTCACGCACCTTGTGTCCTTCGTCTAGCACTGCCTGTGCTTCGGAACGCTTCCCAAGCACATTAACAATGCTCTGAGCAGTTCTAAACTCCTCAACTATACTCGTCACACTTCGTCCTTCTTCCACTTTTCCGATGACTTTTGCTCCGTGTGAGGTCATCCAAATGTAGTGTCCGAGCCATGTTGTAACGAAGAATACCAGCACAATGTATCGTAACTACTTGCTGATCGACATACGCACACTGTCTTTCCCTGTTCCTTCAACGGCCTCGTTTTACGCGGCGAGCCACAGTTGGATCTATAGTCAGTCTGAGATCATGCTCTTTGACGTCCAGCTTTCTGTGCAAGACTGGAAGACCTCAGGCAACATGCTATCACTATTTCAGTGATTTCTACTGTGCTGATAATATGTTACGTTGTTTTATCTATCTCATCCTTAAGTTTTGCCGAACATCGTAAGTCGTAGGGTAAAAAAAATGGCTCTGAGTGCTATGGAACTTAACTTCTGAGATCATCAGTCCCCTAGAACTTAGAACTACTTAAACCTAACTAACCTAAGGACATCACACATATCCATGCCCGAGGCAGGATTCGAACCGGAGACCGTAGTGGTCGCGTGGTTGCACACCGTAGTGCCTAGAACCGCTCGGTTACTCCGGCCGGCTCGTACGTTCAGAAATGTCACACGTGTTCCTACGTTTCCCCGGAATCCAAACCGATTTTGCTGTAGTGCAGTTTCTACCAGACTTCTCATGACTCTGCAAGAATTATTCCTCGTTCAAAATCAGAAATAGTGGAAGAGGCATTTACTATGTTGAAATGTCCTCGCTGCGAATTCGCTTGATACTGTACGCACGCTGCACGTAGAGATAAGGAAGGCGACCGTCAAGAAAATGTAATGAGTCGCCAAGGTGATTCTCGGTAAGAGGCGCAGGTATGGCGAGTCGAGTGCGTACGATGTGTGGGAGAGATGGGGGGAGGGGGCTAGGCTCAGCTGCTCCAGTGCCGCCATTCAAGCCTTGCAGCACGGCGCTCAATGGGAAATCTAAATCCCGCCAGCTCCCTCTCCATTTCCCTTTTGCCCTCCACCCTTTTTTCCCTCTTTTTTTGCCTCCCAGCTGCGCCCCCTCCCCTCCCTCTCGCGCCGTGTTTGCCCCTCCGCTGCTTTGCATAATCTAAATAGCAAATGGTGGTTGGCTGGTGGCCGGTTTCCCGCTTCCCGCCACCGGAAGCGGCCGCCACCTGCGCTGCAATTAGCCTAATGCGTCCTGCCTGCTCCTTCCTTCCTTCCTTCCTTCGAGCCAGCGCTGCCTCCCGATTATCACATTCCAGATGTCCGGCCGTGTGTCACCTCCTCATTTTGTTAACCTTCTGCGTACGGAGCGGGATACTGCAGTACCCCAACGTAACTATTTTATTATGTCTAGCTGTCTCAGATAGTTTGTTTTTCTCATACTATGTGACACTGTTAAAATTTTCACACTGAACACTGCTACTGTTGAATTTTTTAAGCAAATTTATCAATACAATAAATAATAATTGAAATGTTTATTGTTGTCCTTTGGCACCTCGCATGGGATTCTGTGTGACAAGAATGCACACATGTATAAATCCACACTGTAGCAAGTTGTGTTGGTACAAGTATTAGTACAAGTGCATTTATGTGTATGATAATGTTCAATCAAATATAGTCTCTGACCCTCATTTCCTTCAGTTCTGTTGCTACAGCACACCGTGTTGGGAAATGTACATGTCGAAAAACTAAAATTTCAGAAGAAATTATATTTTCGCAATTAACAAGACGTTGAAGAAGTAATGCAGATAACAGAAGCAGTATCAGAACTAGGAGATAGTTATGTGCAGTCTGTGTGTTCAGAAGCAGAAAACAATGTGGAAGAAATGGACGTAGTTGAAGACACTATTGAAAGCAGAGACAACGAAGGAGTAATTGATGCGATTCAAATGCCCCTGATACCTACATACACCAGCAAATATGAAATCGTACGAAAATAAATCTACAAACAACGAAGCAGGCCTCAAAACCAGGATATTTCATCTAGATGTAGAAGTCTTACAATGATTTTCAGGAGTACAGAGATAGTTTGCCTTATGGAACGCGACACATCCCTCTAACAAACGTGAGTGGATTCCAACAAATACAATGTTCGGCTCAATAGGGCTCCTTGTAACTATGGGAGCACTAAAGGCTAAAACAGAACCATTTACTTTGTTATGGTCCACGGACCACATGTACCAAAGCAAAATATTCCCAGCTTCATTATGGAGAAATAAGTTTTCTGAACGTCTTTTTACATCATTCGACGACATGTCCTCTACAGAGGAATGGGGACAAATGGACGAATTTTGTGAGTTTCGAGGAATATTTACAGCTTTTGCACAGGAGTGTTGTATACACCATTATATGAGTACTTATTTGACATTCAGAGCTTTTCGTGGAAAATGCCCTTTTAAGGTTTATATGAAGTATAAACAAACTAGATACCGCATAAAAATTTGGGCCCTCAGGGATGTTGAACCTTTGTATGCTTTGTTTTGCAGGTATAGACAGGAAAGGAAGGTCTACGGAAGAGAACCAAGGTGGTAGAGTTGTAATGAACCTTATACCTCCTTTGGTAACTGGATATGATACGAGGTGCATTCAAGTTCTAAGGCCTCCGATTTTTTTTCTCCGGACTGGAAAGAGATAGAAACATGCGCATTGTTTTAAAATGAGGCCACGTTCATTGTCCCAGAGATGGCAGCACCGTACGGCGAGAATGAGAACTATTTTAAATACTTAAAATGGCGACGTTTTCCTTACTTGAACAGCGTACAATCATTCGTTTTCTGAATTTGCGTGGTGTGAAACCAATTGAAATTCATCGACAGTTGAAGGAGACGTGGTGATGGAGTTATGGATGTGTCGAAAGTGCGTTCATGGGTGCGACAGTTTAATGAAGGCAGAACATCGTCTGACAACAAACCGAAACAACCTCGGGCTCGCACAAGCCGGTCTGACGACATGATCGAGAAAGTGGAGAGAATTGTTTTGGGGGTTCGCCGAATAACTGTTGAACAGATCGCCTCCAGAGTTGGCATTTCTGTGGGTTCTGTGCACGCAATCCTGCATGACGACCTGAAAATGCGAAAAGTGTCATCCAGGGGGGTGCCACGAATGCTGACGGACGACCACACGGCTGCCCGTGTGGCATGTTGCCGAGCAATGTTGACGCGCAACGACAGCATGAATGGGACCTTCTTTTCGTCGGTTGTGACAATGGATGAGACGTGGATGCCATTTTTCAATCCAGAAACAAAGCGCCAGTCAGCTCAACGGAAGCACACAGATTCACCGCCACCAAAAAAATTTCGGGTAACCGCCAGTGCTGAAAAAATGATGGTGTCCATATTCTGGGACAGTGAGGGCGTAATCCTTACCCATTGCGTTCCGAAGGGCACTACGGTAACAGTTGAATCCTACGAAAATGTTTTGAAGAACAAATTCCTTCCTGCACTGCAACAAAAACGTCTGGGAAGGGCTGCGCGTGTGCTGTTTCACCAAGACAACGCACCCGCACATCGAGCTAACGTTTACGCAACAGTTTCTTCGTGATAACAACTTTGAAGTGATTCCTCATGCTCCCTACTCACCTGACCTGGCTCCTAGTGGCTTTTTCCAACAATGAAAGACACTCTCCGTGGCCGCACATTCACCAGCCGTGCTGCTATTGCCTCAGCGATTTTCCAGTGGTCAAAACAGACTCCTAAAGAAGCCTTCGCCGCTGCCATGGAATCATGGCGTCAGCGTTTTGAAAAATGTGTACGTCTGCAGGGTGATTACATCGAGAAGTAACGCCAGTTTCATCGATTTCGGGTGAGTAGTTAATTAGAAAAAAAATCGGAGGCCTTAGGACTTGAATGCACCTCGTACTACAACGGACAACCTTTTACACTCGTAAAAGTTTGTACGCTTGCACATGAGCTCTTCAAACAAAGGCTAATTTTGACTCATACTCTTAGAAAAAACAGCCCCGGAATCCCATCTGAACAGCAATCAATGCCACTAAAATTACAATGTTAATCTATGTTTGTGTTAAATGAAAATCTAACCCTAGTATCATACATGCCTAGAAATAACGAGGCAATAATTCTTTTGAGTTCTGGACATCATGATGACAATTGTGCTCTAGAAAAGGAGGAGTTCAAGCCCGATATTATTCTAACCTACAATAAAACCAAACCTTCAATACAATGGACAAAATGATAAATGAGTCTTCATGCAATAGGACCAACAAGCGTTGGCCGATTGGGCTATTTGTGACCATGATTGATACAGCAACCTCAAATGCCTGCTTCATTTGGAAGACAAAATATCCTGCTGGAAGGCTCTTATACTCGATAGAAGGTGAAAATTTTTTGTTAGACCTAGGACCAGAACTTATAAAGCCTCACGTGTAACAACGAATGCAGAAGTTGAAACCCCACAAACACGAGAATAGCAATGAAGGAATTAACGTTTGGTGAACATGCAAGAGCCCAGTGACACAGCACTCTAGTTCAATGGAGCCCCTGTAAGGGACACTACCAATAGACACTACGTCTGAAAAAAAATCACATATTTGTAATTCACACTTGAAGCAAGATCTTTATCGTTACATTGTTATTGTAAAGGATTATTGCTTTTCCATTAATGTGTTATTATATGTGATTACTTTTGGTTTTGTTCATGTACCGTGTCTAGCAGTACGTCTTGCTTTGGGGTACTCTGCTACCCCAATTGGTTCACCATGTTATTTTTTGAGTTTGGTATGGAGACTGTTAAACCTGAGTAATGCCTGCGCGGCGAATACATGGTCTCGCAATAATCACTGAACGGCAGATGTAAAGAGTGCTGCGGAGAAATTTCCCATTCGTTTTGATTGCTGCTCGGAGGTTACACCATTCTGAGATTAATGCTCACATTTTGTGCGGATTACTTTTCAAACAAAATAAAGGTGTTTTGGAAAAGGATACTGCCTCGAACAAGCGTAGTTTTCTTCTTTTCACTCAAACATGTTTCGATGGTTTTTGACTTTCATCAGTGAATTCATTTTATTTTTTTGATAGTACAGCGGCTTTCTGCTGTACCGCAGACTACAGACAGATTACAGACGCCATCATGAGTGGGTTCAGTTTTTTCTAAGCAGCACACACTACTGATGTCGATATAACTGTTTGCTGTACTCCAGAGGACAGACGGCTACATGAATAGCAGTACATGAATAGCAGTACATGATACTAAGAAAAAACTGATGGTGGCGAAAGTCCACCGAAACGCGTATGAGTGAGAAAAAAGAACGTTGTGTTTGCTCGAGGCAGAATCCTCGTGCAAAATATATTTACTCAGATTTTTTTTTCATGTTGCAACTCTTTTCCATCGATTTTGATCTAGTGTAAACTATAAGAAGCCTGCTTTCCTGACTTGTCTTCTCATGTCGTTCCCTAAATTCTTGAAGCTTTCACCACGGTTCCTACTCCATTCATCGGGCACGGCGCTTTTGGCTTTCCAATTTTCGTCTCGTGGAAGCTATTGAAATAATCAAGCTTAGTTTTAAACACATCTTTATTACTGATCATTCTCATACTGAGTCTGACGTTTTCCGAGATTTTTCGTTTCGTCGATCCATTTTGTACTCAAGTGTGTCTTAGCGATCTATATGCATATTTCCTTCGTCAATATACTTTCACTCATTCTTACGAGGTGATCAAGAAATATTCTTCCTCTATTGCATATCGCAACTGTTGTCTTGTTCTCATACAATCTATGCATATCTTGAGTTTCCCCTCTTTCCTCGTTGGCTATTGCATCCCTTTTACAATCCACGTATCTTTATAATATTTTTTCCTGATGTTTCTCAGTTTTCTCTTGTTTTTACAGTATTAACCTAAATCGTAGTTCTCCTAACTTGAGAGATAAGCTGTACTGATTTATTTTTACTGTTGTATCCATCCTGAATTAGTGTATACGCGATAAATCATGCCTTTATTGATCTTCATCAAGCCAGTGTGGCTTGATCGCTTCACTAAGGTATCAAAATTTCTTTTAACTTCACTTGGATTAAGAGTAGATTTCTTTATTATTTTCATATTTTGTATACTCTGTGCTTTCATAAGAGCCCTTTATTACAGTTTTATTGTGAATTCATTCAATTTTAGGGATTTTCCTGTAGTACCTTTAAAAAAAACGCAGTGAAGGAAGAAATAATTGTTAGGTTCTCGTCGTCGGAAGAAGGCAAGGGCATACCACTATCTACATAACCATGACCAGTAACGCACTGTGGTGATAAAACTAGTCTTTGGGTTGGTGACAGCTGTATTCAGAATCGTGTTAAACAAACTGAGAGACAAGCTACTTTCTCATCACACTCGCATCTGAATCTCAAAGGGTTTTGAGATTTCCCATTAAATTTTGCTTTTTCAGACAGTATCCCTTTCCATTTGACTTATATTTTGCTCTGTAACTCTTATTTTCCCACCCTGACCTCTTACAAAGTTCGAAAAGTGTCAAACTGTTGATTTAATAAGGAAAGAAAGAAGGCTGATTAGGATTCAGTGTTCCACAGACGAGGAGAAAAAAACAGACTGCAAGTTTCTCAAAGGGACCATCCCGTAATTCTCCTCACGTAATCTAGGAAACAATGGAAAACCAAAATGTAGATGGCCGACGAGGATCTGAACTCCGCATCTCTCGAGTGCAAGTCCACTGCGCCGCTTCTTCCGGCATTGAAGTAAACAGTATTTTAAGTAAAGGTTTACGGATAACAAACTGTGTTCTCCTTACAGTTCTTGCTCTCAGAACTCTTTTAATACATAAGACATGGTCCACACTGGGCCGTTCATTTCTAGTTCCTTCTTCATATTTTTAAATTCTCTTGTTCATGGCTTCTTAAAAAGACTGCTACGATGCCATTTCATGCACACTGCCACAAAATGAAACGTTCTCGTTTTTCGTGAAGTAAATGAATTGCAATTCAGCAAAATTTGTGACTTAGAATCAATGATCTTACAATTCGCTTTATTATACAGTACCATAAGGGTACAGCTGCATGCCTCGTTTAAATACAACTGTGCTACAGTAAATCCGAATTTATTTCGCAAGGCTTTACGTTCATGATTTATACATGTGTCTGTGTCCACAGTTAAGAAATCACAGATATTTCACGTTATGAGCAGCATTACAAATGTGAATCAAATCAACGTCAAGCCACATTGTTATCAACAACAATTAACATCCTGTGGCAAGTTGAAAGTGATCTGATCCAGTTTGCTAGTGAGTCGGATGTCACACATATTTGGAATCTTTAGTTCCACCGTGCACTTTGCAAACACTGAAAAGCACGTGACGACGAATTCATAGGGTAAAATTAGATGGTTCAAAAGTTTGTGTTAAAATCCTTGCCTTCTTGCCTAAAAAATTACGTGGAAGACTTTTTCACGGTTTTCCAATAAAACTTTACAACTAAGAACTGTGAGACATGAGTTTCCATATCGAAACATTTCACTTATCCCAGGGAATACACTCTGCCACTAATGAAGGTGCGTTAATTACAAGCACTGACTTTTACTCTCGTTTTTCGACACTGACATATAAACGTGTAAAATATATCAGGGAATACAAAGAGAACATTTCTCTGCCCAAGACCTGGCGACCGATTTTTATCTACTAGCAAAGACCTTCATTATCCGCCGTTTTTTACCTGACTTGTCAACGTCCATCCTTCCGTGAAACATAAAGCGAGGCTTGTCAGAAAACTCAGCCTTACGCCAATCAGTGAACATTCAATTCCGATACCATCGCACGAACTGAAGTCATTTCCGCCTATGAACCTCAGCTGGCGCAGGTGCAGTGACCAACCACATGCTTGGAAACCCTGTCAGACAATAGCTGTGCATTTCATTACGTCTGATGGCTAGACGTTAATGTTCAGTAACCGCACATCCGGTTCTATAAGACAGTAAAAGCTACGAGACGTTTTCGTACGTCTTTTCTAAATGGATATCAAAAAGAAATCGCACCCTCGCAGGAATCTCTCATTATTTCTTTATCGATAATTAGTTGCCTCTGGTGCAAATACTACAAGTAAACGAAATGATACAACAGATTTTCACAAATGAAAGCTTGTACGTGATAAAAAACGATAATTGTTAAATATAGATTAATATACGACTTGCTGAATGCGTTCATATTTTATGTGTGTAAGTGTGCGCGATGTGTAAAAATTAACTCGATAAAGGTTTTGCCTATGGACCAGTTAGTACAGCGTCATAACACTGGGAACGTATTCTGGAGGGTTTTATCTCAAACAGATCATCTTTAGGATCACTTGTACAAAAATAGTGGAGATGATCCCATCCACAGAGTCGCCAACGGATTGGTCTACTGTCATTGTCCAATTGAGCTTGTGTTTCTTTTTTAATGATACTGCTTTTGATAAGGCGTTACATCGTTGTGTGTGTGTGTGGTGTTTACTCTATATTGTTTGTTTGTGTGTTTGTGAAGCGGATAATCTTGGTCTTAATGTAAACTAAATGATCCATATCAATCGGTTGTGTGTGTGATGTATTGCTTTGAGATCAGCTAAAACACTGGATACGTAAATGTGAACATATACTTCAATAAAGCTCAGGATGCTGAATACACCATAATACTAACTTACATTTTACCATGGAGAACGTGCGTCTCAGATGTGTGAGAATAAGTGAGCCCATGAATACTGAACAGTTTCCCGTTCGTAAGAATCTGAATTATTCGATATTTTGACTAGGTTGATTATTATTAACAGTATTTCTGTTCATGCTATTTTGGCCAAAACTGGCACGGTGAAATCGTGGATAACAAAAGATGCAAGTTAATTCTCACAAAAAGCAAAACAAGCAATCAAACTAGAATTGTTTTACTTTAATCATACCTAGCGATAAGCTGAAATATCAAAAACATTCCAAGGTAAGAACAAATATAGTCATATTCTCAACTTAGAGAGTTGTTTATAATGTTTTAGTTCTCCGTTAGGTCTGATTAAAGTAAAGTGGCCAAATTTTATTAAATAGTGTTTTTATTTAGGGAACCACCAGCACAATAAGCTTTTGCCACATCAAAAACAGTAGATATCTTCTGTTCAAATTAAATTAAATGCAATTACAAACGTGAGGCGGCCGCAGTGGCCGTGCGGTTAAAGGCGCTGCAGTCTGGAACCGCAAGACCGCTACGGTCGCAGGTTCGAATCCTGCCTCGGGCATGGATGTTTGTGATGTCCTTAGGTTAGTTAGGTTTAACTAGTTCTAAGTTCTAGGGGACTAATGACCTCAGCAGTTGAGTCCCATCGTGCTCAGAGCCATTTTGAGCAATTACAAACGTGAACCGCCATCTGATGTCAAGCCTGTCGGTTCCACACTTGTAACGGTGCTATTTGGTTTTAATTATTTTCGTTATGAACGTTGTTTGATTACTGCTTTTACTTTTTGCAAGAATTAACCTGTATATCAATTCAGCCATTCTTCATAATGGAATATATGAGACGGCTCATAATTTTGTATAACATGTAATAAAATTTCTTATCATCCTCCCTTATTTTGCTTTCTCTAATCAACGGAAAAACTGAGACCCACTTGCAGACATTTGATTTTGCTTGTCACAGCTACACTAAGGCGTATAACTACGAGCCCACTACGACGTGGGCCTCACACATGTAGGGGTTCCGTTGTCTAGTTGTGTCGAACAGGTGTTAGATATCACATTTCAACCCAAAAGATAATCATGATCAGGGAAATGATAGTATGGAACGAAAAAAGGTGGACGATCACTGTTTTCACACAAACCGGAACTTCTCTGTACATATAGGAAAGGATATTCTAAGGAACAGGTGATACAGAAGTAACGTAACGTGGCCCACTAGACACACGTATCTGTCGTGTTTGCATCTTCCTTGTGAGGAAGTGGTAATATCTTGCTGAGCTTTAATTGATGCCACGAAAACATCATTTGGGCTCCACTTTTTAGTGTACAGTAATGGGTCTCTTTGAAGCACAGTCAGACGTAGTCCCAAATCTCAGCAGCACTGAAGGTACCACAGCGTTGTTCCCGCGAGACAGGAATCATATTAGACCAATAAAAGGACAACAGAATTCATACGTGGTCTTCACTACTCGATGAATTCCACTTCCCTGAATGACTGGATGTATGTGAACTGTAAAGAGAAATTCAGAGTGGGAATATCGTCAGGTGAAAATAGTATGCTGGTGGCGTGTGGAGGCAGCAGACAGTATGGACATGTGCCGCTTCACACCTTCATTGGCAGTAGGAAAATACGTAGACCGTTCAGGTGTAAAGGGATGAGATGCTACAGCTTTTCAGAAGTTTAACTGGTCTTCACTTTTCGCTGATGGCCACAATTCCAGTCCGCTTTGAGCAGTTCCTGTGGACGAATTGCTCGCAGATAGAGATGTCCAATGAGTAAACTGTCCAGGCGGCTTCAGAATCTGAATATTGTTGAAATGTATTTGTTTGGTTTCGGAAGTTTTCTAATTACACGTTCTGGAGACCACTGTATGCTCTACTCTACGTGCTTTCTGCTGCCCTGTCATTTCTCGAGTCAAGGGATAAGAGATAACGTCTCCAAAGCAAAATTTAAAGGGAAAAGTTCAGATCCCTGTCAGATTCAGTTTAGAGTAAGACAGGGACATTGTAACATGATTTTGAATACAAGTTAGTAAAAAGTAGACTTGTTACCAATCCAAAGATTGGTTTCAGCACCACAATACATTAATCTTCATAGTACTGTAGGTGGTGGTATGCCCTTTCCTTTTTCCAATAATGAGAACTTAAAATTTATTTCTTCTTTCATTTTTTTAGTAGAAACTAAAGGAGAAGTCCTAGAAATTGAGAAAACTGAGGAAAAAAATATGGACAAAGATACGTGGATAGTAAAAGAAATGTAATTCTCAATGGGGTTACGAGGGAAGCTGAAAATATGCATATATAAAAGGGGAACAAGAAAACACACGTGATACGCAAGAGAGGAGGTTTCATGATCACCAGGTAAGAATGAGTGAAAGTATATTGACGAAAGAAATATACATCTAGATTTCTAGGATACATTATAAAATATTTTTCCTTACATACTAATGTGAGAATTTTTTGTCTTACTTAATATCTATAGCAGCTTTCACGTTTGCTTTAAAATTTTCGTATCATCTTTTTGTGAAATAAGTAGTGACTCTTACCACGGACCAGCAGCTTTAGATCCTGTGATCCTACGGAACGTGACGGAAAACTAATGAAATATAGCGTATGTGTAAAAAAGTGTATATGCCTCTCACAGGGTTGAATCAGGTGTTCAGACTTCAGTGCCCAAAATTTACTGAAAATTGCTTTACCCTGAGCGTAATTTATTTTCATTTTGAAGTGTGGCTACAGCACCGTTAATACAATATGCTCCTCTTCAGGAAATTGTTTGTAATGTTAGGCAACTTTTCCACATCTACCTGACTTTCATTTCTGTCCTTCATACAGGTTTAGTTTCGATACCAGTTTGATTTTCATTTGCGCGTGTTATGTTCGACGACTTGTGTTATCCTTGACACAACTAAAAGGAAGGGAGAAAGATTACTGCGCTGTGGATATCATGGAGGAACAGAGCGAGCTAAGATTCGCGGGATCTCTGTTTGCGGAATCCATGTTGATTTTTATAGAGGATGTGTTCATTTTCCGAAAACGTCATAATTCTTGAGCATAAAACATGTTCCTCCCTATGTCCGTCCCCTCCTCTTCTCTTTCTCCGTTCATTTTCCTCCTTCCTCTCTCTGTCAGTCTCCTCCTGCTGAAACGTCCCCTTTGAAAAATTAATGAATGACTGTGCTGATAAACCTCTTACATTATTTGATTTTCAAACAGCTGAGCAGAACTGAACGTACTGAGACATTTCGCTCTTTACCTATTCTGATCAACACTAAACTGACACACAATATTTTTAGCGCAACGCAATCTGACTTTCAATAATCCCTACAAAAGAATGGCCCTGTCTAACATTAAACTATACCTTTCACAAATCACTTACCTCACAAAAATCTTCGTTACTCGAACTACTGCAATACAGCGAGCGCCACTACTGCCAGCTAAATAAAAGATTCAAACTACTGAAGGCACTAACTACTGATAGGCATAGTTAGCAAATGAAAGGTTTTGATAGAGAACAAACAATGTATTTACCTTAATAGTGTTCAAAAGTCATTATATATATATATATATATATATATATATATATATATATATATATATATATATATATATCAGTTCATGACATCCAATCTTACAAATTTACTGTCTCTGATGGACACACGTCCAGATCATCCGCTCTCAAAACTCCGCCATCTCTCTCCCCACATCCACCACTGCTTGCGGCTCACCTCCAACTGCGCAACGCTACGCGCTGTTAACAGCCAACTGCCCAACACTACAATACCGAATATTACAACAATGCCAGCCAGCCACAGACTGCTCACAGCACAGCCAGTGATTTTCATACAGAGCGCTACATGGCGTTACCAACATAACCTAAACAGCCTACTTACACTGCCACCTATCTCTGTTCATCTCCTCCTACCCCCTTCTCTATTCACCTCATCACCCCTACCCCAATAGGACGTTCCTGATTCTTACACCCACACAGCTTCTTTCCATGTAGTAAGTAGCATGTGCACCAACTATAATTGACATCCAGGGGTTTAGCGGGAGATTTTTACCAGTGGTTTTGCCAGTGTACGCCCGTTTCACATTTATTTCATATACATTTAACACATTTTACACATATATCCACACACAGTTAACCTGTATCTCTACCGAATTTCTCCCTCCACTTTCGTTTTCACGCAGCTCAATGTTTATAACATCGTATCTCATGAGGTATGTGTCATACAACGATAGAATTTTGTAGGTGCATTCAGCTGCATATACTGATACTGTCTGCGAAATGTGTTGGGAATAGCGTTAGTAGCAAAGAAGTAATAAAATTAAACGTCATGCCTGATGCGGCAGTTTTACTGTTTGAACAGCGGAAAAGTAGTAAGCGATAAACTATTTTCCTTTCATTATTTTGTGTGGGTTGTCAGCCATAAAACGTATCGTAACGGTTTGAAAATACGTATAAAGTTTTTTGCAAGTCACTAAGTGCTCTCTTTCTAAAATACTGGATGAATAAAGTTTGGGCATTCGCACATTGTGGGCTACACTCGTTTTTCACCTCCACCCCTTTGACAGGTAGAGGGTTCATACCCCCACGGCAATTATTTCCAGACAATAAGTATAAGTGTATCAAATTTTGTTGAAATGAGTCTCGTGTTTTAGGAAGTGAAGTGGAATAGATATACATATGTACATCCATTTTTGTGATAGGTATATATTGATAACTGTGCTGAACACACGGGACTGGTTTGGAGATATAATTTTTGCAAAGTTGTCGTTCGCCAGATTTAGTACTCGCAAAGCTTGGTTGTAGAGGTCACTTGTAACAAGGCTTTCTAATCGGCAATCTAGTTGTGTAACAGCATCCAGACGATAGACAGTGGACAGTTATGACTTTTCACTGAATAATAACCATAAAGCCTTTCGTTTGTTTATTGAATGGTACATTGTTGATATTGTTTGGTATGGTATAGAAATTGTCGTACACAGGTAGATCTGAATTCCACCGACCAAGATTCAGAGGTTTTACAGAGATATTTCGAGACAGTTTTGATAAAAGAGGCCCATGGTCTCCAGTGGCCCGTCACACATTAAGTACATTTCAGTTTTTACTCCACTCTATTTTCGTAACTGTGTTGCGGTGAAAATATCTGCAGAACACTGCAAATGCACTGTGTATCTTATTCGGAAACAAACATGGTCCGTTCACTCACATTACTCGCTGTTGACAACAGTTATGCCCTGTTTATCCCCGATTCTCAAGCTTTCATTCTACTGTGCTCGGTTCTGTTTGAGGTTTGTTTTCCCGGCAAGATACGTTGTACGTTAACAGCTATACACAGTAGTATGCAGATATTTACTGATGGCAGATAAGTACCCCGTATACGCGTTCACCGAATGCAATGGAAGAGCGCCACATGGACGCTATTCTGAGCTGTTCCCGTATCGTAGTACTTTTTGTTTATGAGGGTTGTTGTATTACGCTGTTTCTTGTGTTGTACGGTTTGATGATACTACGGGTTTTTCTCTGATGCGAAGGTATGTTCAGAGAAATAACGGTAACAGGGGAAACAAACTGAATAAATCATTACTGTTTTATTACTCTGAAACCGCCAGAAGCCACGCGTCCCTCATGACAAAATACTCAAGAAACGCCGGCCAGGGTGGCCGAGCAGTTCTAGGCGCTACAGGTTGGAACCGCGCGACCTCTACGGTCGCAGGTTCGAATCCTGCCTAGGGCATGGATGTGTGTGATGTCCTTAGTTAGGTTTAAGTAGTTCTAAATTCTAGAGGAGTGATGACAGATGTTAAGTTCCATAGTGCTCAGAGCCATTTTGAACCAAAGAAACGACGCAGGAATATCTGAAACTCCTTTCGTTTCGGTTAGAAACCCTAACAGCAGCTCTGTTCACAGACGAAATCATGTGAATGCAGGTCAGCCCATTATGCAAATGACTGTTCTTCTTAATGCCCAATTATGTTTCAGCGCTTTTGTGCGATCATCAGTATGTACTTCAGAAATATGTATCTTGTTTGAGCTTGTGTTCCCACAGAGATGTTTGCAGATGAGGACATTACGAAAACAAGTATGGATAGCAATACAACAATACAAATAGGGTCCTACAGAAACCAACTTTCTGCAAAATAGTAGATGTATAGAATACTCAGTGTCGAACAAAGGTGCTCTAACATGTTAGGGATTAAAAATAATGGTTTCTTGCATAATAGGCTGAGCTGAATTACCATACATTAAACTCTGAAATTTTGTTGATGGATTTCGGGTTCACACAGTATAGGAAGAGGGAATATAAACCGATCAGCCAAAACATTATGACCACTGCCCACCGCGACGTTGAACGCCGCCTGGTGGCGTTGCGGTCACGTGACGCGGTAACAAAAGTATGTAAGCGAAGCAGACGCGAACGGGGCATCACCCTGGAGAAGATACGAGCTGCAAATAGGGAAATCCATTGAGATAAGCGACTCTGACGAAGGACAGATTATTATTACGCAGAGTCTGTGAATGAGTATCTCGAAAACGGCGAACCTGGTCGAATGTTAACTTGCCGCTGTCGTGAGCATCTACAGGAAGAGGGAGAAGGACAGTGAAACTACAGTTAGCTGCCAAATGGTTGGATATCTGCGACTCTTCACAGAACGTTTCGTTCAAAGGTTTGCCTGTCTCTAAAGTAAGAGAGATGGTGAGCTGTGGCATCTCTACCAAAAGAACACAATGCAGGTATAAGCCCAAGTGTTTTGGAGCATTGCGTACATTGTTGAAAATGGAGCTCCGCAGCAGACCATCCCTACGTGTTCACATGTTGACCCAACCACATCGTCAGTTACGATTGCAGTGGGCACGGGATCATCGGGATTCGACCGTCGACCAATGAAAACGTGTCTGCTCTTCGGGTGGAACACAGTTTTGCTACATGCTACGACGGTCATCTCCGCAAACGTTGTTGTCAAGATGAAAGGCAGCTCGAAGCATGCAGCGCGCCATGGACACAGGCTGGCGGAAGCAGTATTATGCTATTCTCCTGCGCTTCTATGGAACCTGTGGTAGTAATCTAAGACACGCTGACAGCTGCGAGCCATCTGCATCCCTTCGTGCCTGATGTCTTCCCCGACGGCGATGTCATCTTAGGCCGGCCGGTGTGGCCGAGCGGTTCTAGGCGCTTCAGTCTGGAACTGCGCGACCGCTACGGTCGCAGGTTCGAATCCTGCCTCGGGCATGGATGTGTGTGATGTCCTTAGGTTAGTTAGGTTTAAGTAGTTCTAAGTTCTAGGGGACTGATGACCTCAGATATTAAGTCCCATATGTTGTGTCGGCAGATTAGCCAACACAACGCACACTAATTTAGAGAGGAGGCCGAAATGCACGCGTCAACTCACGCAGGCTTGCGTTAGGTCTGAAACAGGGTACGTAATGAATGCTATAAAGAAGAGTACGTAGCTGCTGGAATACTTAACTTTAATCCATCATTTGTATACAGCATTCTTGATGATACAAGTGAGACTCTCTCTAGAAATGGTTAATGGCGCCTTGCTAGGTCGTAGCCATGGACTTAGCTGAAGGCTATTCTAACTATCTCTCGGCAAATGAGAGAAAGGCTCCGTCAGTGTAGTCGCTAGCAAAGTCTTCCGTACAACTGGGGCGAGTGATAGCAAGTCTCTCAAGACCTGCCGTGTGGTGGCGCTCGGTCTGCGATCACTGACAGTGGCGACACGCGGGTCCGACATGTACCAATGGACCGCGGCCGATTTAAAGCTACCACCTAGCAAGTGTGGTGTCTGGCGGTGACACCACACCATAGTGTTCAGAGCCATTTGATGGTTCAAATGGCTCTGAGCACTATGCGACTTAACTTCTGAGGTCATCAGTCGCCTAGAACTTAGAACTACTTAAACCTAACTAACCTAAGGACATCACACACATGCATGCCCGAGGCAGGATTCGAACCTGCGACCGTAGCAGTAGCGCGGTTCCGGACTGAAGCGCCTAGAACCGCACGGCCACTCCGGCTGAGCCATTTGAGCCATTTTGATGTCATCATTCAGCACTATACTTGTCCGTGCCTCGGAGCCATAACAATGCTACATTAGTTTTAGGAGCATTAGAGTGAATTCACGTCGATGTCTCAGCGACCAAATTCGCGCGATGTAAATCCTATGGAACGCATCTGGGTCGCTGTCGGGCGCAGTCACCACCGTACGCAAATCAGCGGCTCGTTATTTACGCGAATTACATGACCAGCCCGTAGACAACTAACGCCACACACCTCCACAAAGCTACCAACGAACTGTCGGATCTCTGATACTCAGAATGACTGATATATTTCGTTCCAAAGACAGAGAAACAAGCTATTAAGCAGGTGGTCATCATGTTTTGTTCAAAATGTGTGTGAAATCTTATAGGACTTAACTGCTAAGGTCATCAGTCCCTAAGCTTACACACTCCTTAACCTAAACTATCCTAAGGACAAACACACACACGCATGCCCGAGGGAGGACTCGAACCTCCGCCGGGACCAGCCGTCCAGTCCATGACTGCAGCGCCTTAGACCGCTCGGCTAATCCTACGCGGCCCATCATGTTTTGGCTCATCGTTATATGCTCTCGGTGTTTATAAGATCGTGCTCAATCACCTGGTCTAGTAAACAAGGCTTTCAAGCCGAGTAACCTGTGTGTGTAGCTGTCGGAGTTGTTAGTAAAGTAACATGTAAGGGGAGTGGAGGGCAATGATGGACTGCCACCAATATGGGTATGTGATGCAAACAAACATCACAAACGCTTGCAGCTTCCGTACGGCGTCGATAAATTACGGAACTGGTAATTATATACTCGACAGGCAATACACGCAACGACTTTGCGAACGTGGTGCGGTAGTCTGCGTTTTGACGTCGACAGCGAGTCGCGTCGCGTTGTACAGTGGCCCCAACAGGTTGGCAGGAGCGCGGTGCTCGGTTTTGTGACTATCTGCCCCAAAATGAAAGGAGCGCGAGCGAGTTTTCTCGAGTTTCGCCGGAAACGGTGAAGCCGTAGAGTGGCGGGCAAGGCGCAGTCGTCACGCCGGCCGGCCATGACGCGTCGGCACGCTCCGTGCACACCGCCGACACACGCCCCGCACCCGTGCCCACCGCGCAGCTGCCACCCCTGCGTCGCCTCGCTGCCAGCCCGCTCTCCGCGTGCCGGCTCTACAGTTGTTAAGATGTTCCCTCGCGCTCCCCCAGTACGCGTGCATAACGAGCGCACCAACTTACTGCAAATAGACGGAACACACTTTCCGTAGCAGAAGACGTAGTCCTTAACGCCTTTTTAAGAGACAGTCTTCATTCCTTCCGATCTGATCACGTAAGTGTGAAAAAGTTGTGGAATCAGAATGAGATTTTCACTCTGCAGCGGAGTGTGCGCTGATATGAAACTTAAAACTGTGTGCCCGACCGAGACTCGAACTCGGGACCTTTGCCTTTCGCGGGCAAGTGCTCTAGGAAGGTAGTAGACGAGGTACTGGCAGAAGTAAAGCTGTGAGTACGGTGCGTGAGTCGTGCTTCGCTAGCTCAGTTGGTAGAGCACTTGCCCGCGAAAGGCAAAGGTCCCGAGTTCGAGTCTCGGTCGGGCACACAGTTTTAATCTGCCAGGAAGTTTCATATCAGCGCACACTCCACTGCAGAGTGGAAATCTCATTCTGGAAACATCCCCCAGGCTGTGGCTAAGCCATGTCTCCGCAATATCCTTTCTTTCAGGAGTGCTAGTTCTGCAAGGTTCGCAGGAGAGCTTCTGTAAAGTTTGGAAGGTAGGAGACGAGGTACTGGCAGAAGTAAAGTTGTGAGTACCGGGCCTGAGTCGTGCTTCGGTAGCTCAGTTGGTAGAGCACTTGCCCGCGAAAGGCAAAGGTCCCGAGTTCGAGTCTCGGTCGGGCACACAGTTTTAATCTGCCAGGAAGTTTCAAGTTGTGGAATGTTTTCAAAGAGATAGTATCGACAGCAAATGAGAGATATATACCACATAAATTAATAAGTGATGGTACTGATCCCCCATGGTACACAAAACTGGTCATGGTCAGATCGTTGTTGCAGAAGCAACGAAAAAAGCATGCCAAATTTAAAAGAACGCAAAATCCCCAAGATTGGCAAAGTTTTACAGAAGTTCGCAATATGGCGCGTACTTGAATGCGAGATGCTTTTAATAATTTCCACAACGAAATTCTGTCTCGAAGTCTGGCAGAAAACCTAAAGAGCTTCTGCTCATACGTAAAGCACACCAGTGGCAAAACACAATCAATATCTTCACTGCTCGATAACAACGGTGAAGTCACTGATGACAGTGCTTCTAAAGCAAAGTTATTAAACACGGTTTTCCGAAACTCCTTCACCAACGAAGATGAAGTAAATATTCCTGGATTCCAATCCAGAACAACTACCAAGACGAGAAACATAGAAGTAGATATCCTCGGTGTAACAAAGCAGCTTAAATCACTTAATAAAGGCAAGGAGGGCCTCCGGTCCAGATTGTATACAAGTCAGGTTCCTCTCAGAGTATGCTGATAAAATAGCTCCATATTTAGCAATTATATACAACCACTCGCTCACAGAAAGATACGTACCTAAAGACTGGAAAATTGCTCAAATCACACCGATACCCAAAAAGAGAAGTAGGAGTAATCCGCTGAATTACGGGCCTATATCACTAACGTCGATTTGCAGTAGATTGGTTCAAATGGCTCTGAGCACTATGGGACTTAATATCTGAGGTCATCAGTCCCCTAGAACTTAGAACTACTTAAACCTAACTAACCTAAGGACATCACACACATCCATGCCCGAGGCAGGGCTCGAACCTGCGACCGTAGCGGTCGCGCGGTTCCAGACTGAAGCACCTAGAACCGCTTGGCCACTCCCGGCCGGCATTTGCAGTAGAGTTTTAGAACATATTCTGTATTCGAACATTACGAAGTACCTCGAAAAAAAAAAACGATTTATTGAAATATAGTCAGCGCGAATTCAGAAAATATCGTTCTTGTGAAACATAACTAGCTCTTTATACTCATGAAGTAATAAGCGGCTGTCAAATTGGTTCCATATTTTTAGATTTCCAGAAGGCTTTCGACACCGTTCCTCACAAGCGTCTTCTAATCAAACTGCGTGCCTACGGACTATCGTCTCAGTTGTACGTCTGGATTCGTGATTTCCTGTCAGAAGGTCACAGTTCGTAGTAATAGACTGAACGTCATCGAGTAAAACGGAAGGAATAACCGGCGTTCCGCAAGGAAGTGTTATAGGCCCTCTAATGTTCCTGATCCATACTAACGGCATAGGAGACAATCTGAGTAGCCGTCTTGTAAAGTCATCAGATGATCAAAAGGACTTGCAAAATGAATTAGATAAGTAACTGTATGGTTCGAAAAGTGGCAATTGACCCTGAATAAAGAAAAGTGCGAAGTTATTCACATGAGTACTAAAAGAAATCAGCTAAATTTCGATTACGCGATAAGTCACACAAATCTGAGGGCTGTAAATTCAACTAAATACTTAGGGATTACAATCACAAATAACCTAATTTGGAACGATCAAATAGATAATATTGTGGGTAGAGCAAACCAAAGACTGAGATTCATTAACAGAACACTTAGAAGGTACGACAGGTCTACCAGAGAGACTGCTTACACTACCCTTGTCCACACTATTCTGGAGTGCTGCTGTGCGGTGTGGGATCCGCATCAGGTGGGACTGACGGATGACATCGAAAAAGTACAAAGAAGGGCAGCTCGTTTTGTATTATCGCGAAATAGGGGAGATAGTGTCACAGACATGATACGTGAATTGGAGTGGCAATCATTAAAACAAAGGCGCTTTTCGTTGCGACGGGATTTTCTCATGATATTTCAATCACCAATTTTCTCCTCCGATAGCGTAAACATTCTGTTGGCACCCACCTACATAGGGAGAAATGATCATCATGATAAAATAAGAGAAACCAGGGTTCGCACAGAAAAATTTAAGTGCTCGTTTTTCCCACGTGGCGTTCGAGAGTGGAACGGTAGAGAGACTGCATGAGGTGGTTCATTAAACCCTCTGCCAAGCACTTTATTGTGAATAGCACAGTAATCACGTAGATGTAGGTGTAGATGTCCTATCCGGCAAGTCTTTCCTGACGTACAGTTTATGTAAAGTGCATCAAATATTGACAAAAATTCCAAAATTTTTACAGTCTCCTCCACTGTTCCAGGAAGAGCTGTACGATTCATCACTGGTTTCTTTAGCTGCAGTGAGAGTATCACAGAAATGCTCAACGACCTGCAGTAGACAACACGGGCGATGTTCATCGCTGAGAGCCTTATTCGAAAAATTCTCAAGAGATCGTGTGCCAATAGGGACAAGAAAGACATTGTTACTCCAATATTATGAAGTGCATTACGTGTTGGATACGTGAATGATTAGAATTTCAACACAACTGCAACAAGTAAGTAGGAGTCACGGCATCTACGTTTTGTACATAAGGAAAGATTACGCAGCTGCTTTCCCATTTGAATGTTGGTGACTTGTGAGAAGATCGTGTTATGCCTCGTGTAAGAAAGAAAAACGTAAACCAGTTCGTGACGGCTGGATCCTGGGCTCTACGATACTGCTGCTCGCGTTGGTCAGCATCCCACAAATGTCATGTGAATATGTGATCGAGGGATCCATGAGGACCACACTCGCCGCTACGCAGCATCTGAAAGGCTCCACGCGAGTAGCGCTCGAGAGGACAGACATTTTCTTCCCTCAGCCATCCACATACGTTCGCTCACTAAAATTACAAAGCCTTAAATAATAAAATATCACCAGCTGCTATTTTTGCGATCTTTTCAGGACGTTTGACTGCGAATATCATGGTACACTCTTAGAAAAACTTACGTTTTATGGAACTGATAGCCTTACACACTCAACTGAATCGTACTTAAGAAAGCGAATGTAAGGAGTTGTGATATTTAATTGAAACAACGTTGAAAGAATGAGTGGCGAGAAGTCACGAAGAGAGTCTCACAAGTTTCAATTCCGGGTACACTCATATTCTCTATATATGTGACTGACCTTCCACCTAACTTTCATCAAGCAGTACTGGTCATTTTTGCAGATGATACTAGTAGTATAATAAATCTCGTTACAGAAAAAGCAATGGAAGAGATTGTTAACGATGTTTTCCAAGCAACTGTTAAGAGGTTCTCTTGACTCTCCCTTAGTTTTCGGATAACACACTGTATACAGTCCTGTACAACAAATAGTGAAGAAACAAAAATTTATGTAACACTTAAAACAGGAGTCAGTAAAAAAGGTAGAATGCTCCAAAATTTTTAGTGTACTTGTCGATGACATGTAGAAGTAGAAGAAACTTATTACTGAACTGCTCAAATAATGAAGTTCAGCTACTTTTGCTCTTCGTATACTTGCTAGTATTGTAAACAAACGAATCAATTTCCTGACAGATTTTTCATACTTCTCCTCAAACGTGGCTGAGAAGGGAGTGAGACAGAGCTGTAGCCTATCCCCGATGTTATTAAATGTGTACGTTGAGCAAGCAGTAAAGCTGTCCAAAGAAAATTGAAGGGAAAAGGAATAAAAGCTTTGTGGAGTGCCAATGACGTTGTAATTTTGTCATAAACGGAAAAGGAGTTGGAAGAGCAGCTGAACGGAATGAACAGTGACTTGAAAGGAAGATATAAGATGAACATTAACAAAAGCAGAACAGGTATAATGGAATATAGTCGAGTTAAATCAAGCGATTCTAACGAAATTAGATTAGGCAACGAAAAACTGAAGCAGAGAAATGTAGACTGACACTAAATATAGACTGGCAATGGCACAAAAATTGTT